>NC_136705.1:7556908-8125359 GCF_947650265.1 Symphodus melops
CCATACCGAGGGCTGATGATCACTGTCTATGTGATTTGCTTTGTACTGAAAGTGACATTTGTATCGTTATACAAGAAGACACCCTTATGAGGACTCACTAATATGCCAGTTTGAAGTGTTAAAAAAGCCATATAATCATGTATTTGTGCATCAGTTGGCTACTAACTGCTGAACTCTGCTTCATATTGCTTATATGTCTGACTCTCAGTGGTGTAACAATGGGTTTGAAAACAAACAGCTGTCTGCTGCCACCGAAAACAAGATATTTAAAAGTGCTTAAATTCAAGCACAGGTGGTACATCTTTCTACAGTTGGCCTATTTCAATCAACTTTAATAAAGGATTTCTTTGGCATTGAAATTGAGCTTCTGACATCATACTCTGTAGTGTGATGTTTAAAAAGTGTTTAATCTGGGTTGATTGTTGAGTTTACATCCAAAGCATTCTCCAGCAGTACAGTGGGAGTTCTCATTGTCCTCCTTCTTCCCTTCCCAATCCTGGCGTCAGGTTACTCTGCATTCCCATGTCAGATATCGCTGTCAGCTTATTTACAGTACGAGCCTCCACACCTGCTGAGCAGCAAATCCTGCCGGCCGTTCTGTAGTGGGAGGGAAGATAAATCTGCTCATTGTTGTGGCCGCGAGGGAGCCTCCACACTCGGCCTGACAGCGATCGCATTGTTCTCCATGTTAATCAGAGGAGGAAGAAGAGGGCCATTGTAAAGATGACACATTGTTTACAGTACAGCAGGGTGCAGCTTTTTTTTTTCTCGAGTTTTCACGTGTGTTCTTGTGGTTTCAAAGCGGTTTGAGGAGGGAGTGGGCGATATGAACTAACACGTTCTTTCTTAGACCTGTAACATAACATCACAGGTTGTAATCTGATGATACACGTGACTGCAGAAAGCAACCACAGAATTTTAAATATCTTAATAATGTGCCCTCCCTGATCATCATTGGGTGACTAATACCTGAAACATGTAACAGTCAAGCCGATACAGCTGTCATTTATTATTCAGACTTCAGGAATGTGTTGTGCAGAGGTGAGAAGGTAGTTAATATAAGATCAGTTACACATTCAAAGAAAAGTGGGTTTTGTAAAAACTGATTGACATAAAGGATTTAGAGACATGCTCATAAAAGGTTATCACAAAGTTTCATGTGTTCACAATGACCTGCTTCACTTTTCAGTAAATATGCTAAAGAGAGAGTATTTTATAAAGTGTGATAATATCTTCTTTTCAAGCAAATGTTAAGTAGTATGTAGGATGATTTGTCTTCTATCAGAAGTTTTCAGGCGGGTCTTGTGTGTACAGTTTGCATCATAAGTACAATCTGGCAAAGAAGCAGAACTGTTTATAATGCAGGTGTGCAAGAATGTAGATAAATAATCTATGCTTGTATAGCACTGTTAGAGTCTTCTGACTACGCACATCGTTTTACATCGCAGGTCACACCCTGATGGCAGAGGCCACTATGTAAAGAGTCCATTAGTATTAATTAATGCATTCATGCACATTCACATGTTGCAGCAGGAGCAATTTGGGGTTTACATCGATATATCAACTTAGCCACACGCGCTGTCATAAACCAACTCATTCTCAATAAGTCTATATCAGTTTTAATTTCATTTTATAGTCATATAGCTTGATCAGATGTTGCCCTCACCTAAAGATTTGATGATCAGTATTGGGCTGCATTACAGCTCATATATTTCCATTTTAAAACATTTGAAAATGGAAAAGATTTCCACCAGACAAGCATTGCTAAACTATATCCATTCATACAATTGTGCCCGAAAAAGCATTTCATACCATTTAATTTAAACTGGGCACAAACTCACCTGTGTAAACAGACACACTAAAATAATGGTTCCCTCACATTAAAAACGAGACATCTCATGAAGGGCTGATCCCATTGCTAAAGGCACAGGACTTACCTGAATAAAAGCTTCCCTCATACACCTGTGATCATAAAAGTCAGTTACAGCAGCTTGCATAACAAACTAAATTACTCATGTTAAATTATGTCACTTACTTTCTTACATAAAAGTGATGATGTGACTAACATGGAAAGGACATATCATAGCATGAAAAGACCCAGCGATTAAACCACTTTAATTCATCAAATTCAATAAAAGCCCAACGTTTTGAGAAATGCGAAGTCAAACTTATGTTGCACTGCTCCTGCACATTCCTGCTTTATCTTAATGGTTTGAGATAAGAAAGAGTGGAGTTAGGGTCTCTGTTAACAGTGATAAAGAGAGGGAGTCTGGGTATCATCCTCAGGGATGATGACACAGCAGTCGAGGAAGAGGTAGAAAACATGGATGTGATCCCAAAGGGAGGCTTGTGTGAAGAAACCAGAGGTGTGCTGCTTCTCCTCGGCATATAGGAGGTGATGGTGGGGGGAGTGATCAAGGGTAGGGGGTTACAGTAGTCTGCCAGTGAAATAATATTTAAAAATAAAACTACAATTTTGAAGTTTATACTGAGTGCAAATTAATTACACTCTCAAACCTCAAATGTGGAACATCAGTTTACTCGCAGGTTGAAGAAAATCTGTATTGAATTACAGCCATAAACAGTAAAGGATGGGATTCATAATATTTAAAGAGTCAGTCCTGATCACTGACCACCCAAAGTGCTAACAGGGAGTGGACAATCCCATAACCCACCTGTGCTGTAAAGATACCCGGCTTGTTACAACCTGTTTATGACCTGAGCTTCGGAGATCTGAGGAGCTGACTGAGACAACTGTTTAGCCCGAGGGCTCGCACATGCCTGCATGCAGAGCCTCAAAAAGCCGCCCAAGACCTCTGAAACCTGAGGTTTAAAGCCAAAGGTGAAGCTATTCTCTGTTATCGGACTAAAGGCTTGAGGGTAATATCCCCTTTAAGGGAGCCTCTGAACCTAATTTCAGGAGGACGTGCGGTCTGGTGAAATGTTTTTCTTTGTACCATTTTTAACTGTTTATGTTGAATATCAAATAATTTTTTCAACCGATCCAATGTGACCATCATGTATTGTTCATGTGTTTCACAAACAAAGTAAATCACATTTGTCTTGTGAAACAAGCCGTGACAAAGAATTCAGGTATGGTCTAAAGATTGTGCAAATTGAAAGAACCCCTGAGGGACTTTCTATGGACAAGTGCACACAAAACACACACACATACTTTTATGGCTACACACAAGGACACTCATTCACCTACTTTCAAACATGCTGCCAGAATTGTTCCACTGCTTACACGTTACTGATGGAATAGAAGGATTTTATCTGAGACTGAAAGCTTCCTATTGAACTGTAAAACATTGAGATATGAAAAAATGTGCTGGGAATGTTTACTGTACCTGTGCCTATGGTTTAGGCACAGAGGGTAAAAATACTAAGATATTATAGTGTTAATGTAAGTCTCTTCCTACAGATTACAAAACAAAATGGATATAATGGTCAGAGATCACATTTTAAGATTTAAAATCACTTCTCTCTGATAACTGCTGTGAGTGAATAAATAATAAAGAAATACATAAATAAAAATAAAGAAAAGGTAAACCTTTAGATCAGTCATGTTAAACTCATCAATCAATCAAACGCATCAAGGGAGGTGCATTGGATTTAGTTGCTATTTTCAACTTCTGATGTAATCTAAACAACAAACCCCTCTTTCACTTTGAATAGAGTCAGGCTGCCCTTTCACAATCATGTTACGCTAAGCTTGGCAAACTGCCTATGGCTCAATTTTTACAAACATAAAGTGATACAAATCTTTCTATATTTCCCAAAAATGGAATATTTTTCTAAAGTCAGGCAGTTTATAATGTAACCAAAGAAAAAAACAAATGAGCTTGAAAGCTAATTTTCTTGTCAACTTTGTATTAACTTGAAGGATTAGTTAAGTACTTTTGGGCTGATATGTATTAACCAATTAACCATTGATTAGATGAGCTGGACTTTGCAGCGTATAGTTTCACCATTCAGATTAATTTGATTGATAGCAGGTGGGAGAAGAATTAGTTTGAAATGTTGTGTTTCGTTGGGTTTCTCAACATCCCTGTAGTCTGCTGCTTTGTAAAAGGAAACTTGAGCCTTGGCTTGACAATAAAAAGACGATACAATTATAAAAAAAAACTGAAGCAAAATAAAGTCTTATTATTCTAATCATTCCTACCTCCTGCCTGTTAAAACCTGCCTACATGGGAGAACAGATAGCCTGGCAGTTATGTTGCAAGCCCTCGCCACAGCAGCTGAAGGTGCGACTCCGATCTTGGTCCTTTGGTGCATGTCATCCGCTAGTCTCTCCTCCGACATTTCATGTCTTTCTTCAGCTGTCCTATCCAATAAAAGTAAAAAAAGGCCCAAAAATCTACCTCTATTTGACTTATTTACCATGGACTGCTGACACTAAGTAGGAGATTCACATGTGGTAGGCTGGTAGCAGCTAATGAAGCTTCCGTGCAACAGAGGTAAAGTAAAAGCTACCTTCACCATAATGTCTGATCTGAAAAACTGAACTCTAGCCACATGCCGCTGAGCAGACTAAAGTGACATCATTTCATGAATTTCTCTGACTTCACACAGCTCCCTCTGAAAATGCTTTTAACAACATTTTTCACAGGTGCAGAAGTACTCGTGAACACCTGGAAACACACTTTGATCTGTGGTTTTGGTCGAATTCTCTCTTCAGCGTCACATCTGCCTCATAAACGTTTGGTCAAATTGCAGGTGTACTCCTTCATCCTGTCTTTATAACCTGTGCTGTATTTATACGTGACTCACTATCTGGAGGAGTCAACTGTTAAAAGAAGTCCACTCAGCTTGAATAGTGTGTTTTGTGACTCCTCCACAAACTGGCCTCTGTGAACCTCTGGATCTAAGCTGTGTTTTTCCTGCAGGCAGCTTAGAGCTTTGTTCCACACAAGGACAATCCAAGGACTCTAACACCTTTAGTCCTCAAAACTTTGCCATTGTGAAGGACTCACTTAAGTGTCAACAATGGAACTTCGTGGAATGTGAAATGAAGATGACGGGAAATGGCTCAAGGACATTTTTAGACGGGTAGACTTAGAGAAGAGGCTTAAGGACAAGTCTGGGGCAGAGGAAGGGGAGTCGGATTGTAATTATGTGTTGTAGATTTGAGTCAAACACAGAGACTGGAAATTGTCTGAGTCAGCCTGTGTAGACAAGAGAAGATCTGTTTGTGTTGAGGAGGGTTGAGGACAGCTGGATCAGGACAACACCTGTCCAGCTCTCTGTGGACTGTGTACAAAGCTTCGCTGGCCAGATGACTTCAACGTGTAATTAAAGTCAACCTGCTCCTTTCTTATTGTGTAAGGTAATTGCCAGGAGTAGACTGGCACTGACGAAGCTGTTCACAAAAAAAAAAAAAAAAATCTCAGCTCAGTTCAGTTTGTGCAGCAGCTTTCATACAAACATGCAGGTGAATGTGTTTCAAGAACATAAAGGAACCGTAAAAAAAAACAAAAAAAAAAAACAAGCCTGAATGGAGCAGCAAGCCAAGGGGATTTTTATTAAGGTTTAAAAGAAAGAGGCTTTTATGCTCTAAAATTTGTAAAACCTGTATATGTTATTGGTTAATTGTAGGCTATTCAAATTAAAATACCCTTGATTTGTTAAGAAAAGTGTTTTTTATGAAAACCACAACATACTTATCTGTTTTCCTGTGACCTGAGTTTGCCGCTGACCTACTTTCTTGCTCTGGTATTTTGTTTCGACACATGCCTCTGTTATATTCATACTCCTGGAAAGGTAGCTCACAATATATTGCAATATTGAAATTCCAATCTGAATTTTTGTCCCTTTTATATGCCTATCAGTGTTTTGGCAGAGCTGTTCCACAACAGAGTTGTCAAAACAAAGCTTTTTTCCAGGTACTGTGAGTGTGTTGTAGATATCCAGATATCGGTTCTTCACTGAAGCATCAGAGGGAATCGGGAGGCTTTTGTTCTCCAACAATGACTCAATAAAACACGTTTACACTTCCTTCAGTGAAGGACAGCTTATTAGTCTGATAACATCTGGGGCATTAGACGTCACTACCTTAATAAAATCGACAAAAATGTTTTCACGGTAAATTTTCCAGAGTATCTGCTTGTAAGTACTTGTTTTGATGACTCCAACAGAAAGGTACCTGTGGAGCAACATGTTTAACTAGTTATCTTTGGTCATGCTCATCAATCACAGTCAGAAAATCTCAGCTCAGTTGTCTGTGTTCACTGGAAGCTCAGATTGATAGCTGCTCTAGACTTCAGATCACACTTAGTCATGTAAAGTGATGACTATCACAACAACAGAACTCTGTGTGTACCACAGAGAATAGATAGAATAGATAGAATACTGAATAAGGACAATAATCACGGATGAAAGACTGGATTCTCATTGGTCTTTCTGGTTTTTTATAATCTGTTATTTCTGAATTACAGACTACAGGTGTGAGGAACAAAAAGTTTTGTTTTTCTCTTTCTTTGTACAGAACTTCTTATTAAAGACTCTGGATGACTTGGCCATTCAAATCACTTATAGACATATTTCTAGTTAAAGTAATGAATGCAATTTATTTTGTGTGTTTACTTACTGCCCTTCCTCAGCCCTTTATAGTTGATTAATCAGTTGACACGCAGGCATTGAACTTGAATTATGTTGGTATAAATATCTCATATCGTAAAGCTGTTAATTTACTCCCCATGCCTTCGTGCATTACATGGAGGTTGCTGCACTACAAGTTATCACTTTGCTCTATAACCTTGTACATTCTTCTAAGCTGTGTGTGAACCTCTTGACTTGGCTTTGGCTCAGCGGTAGAGTCAAGAGACGACCTGCAGTCGCATGCTGTAGTGTCCTTGGACAATATACTGAACCTTGAATTGTACCCACAGCCACACCAATGGCTTGTGAGTGTATATGAATATATGAATGGGATCAATACTTATAGGCTGGTAATATTCACAGTCTAGGAGTTTTATTGAAATGAATTGGTGTTGTTCTATCCCTGTTAATTCAATGTTTTTATGTATTTATATCCATTTATATAGTCAAAAATCCCAGAGTAAAAAACTTTATTCAACTGGCTACCAGCAATCATCAAAGGAAAACCCCTAAAAGTCCAGAGATAGTTAACCAGCTGTAAGCTACCGAGGACATAATCACACTAGAAAAAAAACAACAACAACAATGAGCTTTAGTGACCTGCTGAAGTCATAATGGAAAGCTGTATGAATCCTACTACTTTTCCCAGTATTTGGCAAAACACAGGAAATGAGATTTCCATCTCCTGAAAAAAATGTTTTTCGACTGACAGCTTGAGGTGAGCCACTAAAATGAAAAGAGTATTATAGCAGCTAGTGACATACTCCAACACCAAGAAGTCACCACATCTTACATGTCTCGGTGATGAAAATATGTTGTTAAAAGTGAAATAAAAGGCAGACCTGACTGAATATGTAACAATAAAACTTTAAAGTAAAGACAAATATACACATGGTGTCATATTCTCAATCCTTTATGGGGTCACTTTGTGTTACAGTTAGTGTGTCAAGAGAGCCAATTGAATGTCCCCCATTTCTAAAGCTCAAACTCCCCCACGAAGAGATAAAAAAAACATGGTCGCCGGTTGTACCAAATCTGATCTGATTGGTCGGCTGAGCTGCTCTCTTGTGATGGTCAGTCGTTCGGCTTTGTTCTGGGCTATGTCCCGCCCCTTTTACCATATTGGGAATGCCGCAGTCAGTCCAAGGGGAGCTTGTGCTTGCTACAACGAGCCAATGGGCTTGGATCAGTGACATCATGGGTTTGTGATAGCCTGCAGCTGGAATCTCACTGGAATTTTCTGATTTAACAGTAAAATAAGCAGGAGCTCAAGCTTTATTGTTTATGACTATACAAACTTCATGTAGGCCTAGAAAAAAAGACACATGCAGTTAAATGTGTTTCTAATTAACGTTAGTTACAATAATATAATATTATAAATGGTAAAATAACCTAAATTATGAAAAGTAATGTCATGCATTCTGTTATCCATATTGCACCACATATTGCAATTTTAAGCTGCACAAAATACTGGCACAGTGGCTCGCTGACTCTGGTGCTAGCGTAGAGTGAAGAGACACATCCAATATGGCGGCAACGTTTGATGCGTTCCAGCATGTCATGAGGCGTCTATGTATATTTTGTCCATGGTTTCATGCGGCTATTTGCTACTGCTAACAGAGGAGGTAAGAGAAACCATATTTCCGCGGACTTTGAATTTTTGCACATAGATGTACCTTAACATGCACAAGACACCTGGAAAACACATTAAAGAGGATATAAAACCAGAAAAAAAACAGAAGATGGGACCTTTAAGACATTTTAAAATTATTTTTAAGATGTAATTATAAGCTCTGCTGAATATAAAGGTCAAAGTTCGGCTGAAAAAGCAGTAACAGATGATAAGGTTCATAATAATGTAAACAGTTCACACGACAAGTTGCCGTCCTTTTTCATTGGAACAAAGCAAAAATGCTTTTGTTTTTTGTTGGATTGCCATGTTAGAATTTACAATTTCATCAGTAATCACTGGATCAGATACATTTAGTGATTGCTTGATTCTGGTTACTCTTTATGAAAACAAAGGAGGCGTACATTTGATGTTGATGTTTTTAGAGGCAAACTTCTTTGTTTTTGTGTTAACTTCTGTGGGAAAACACAGATGTTGTTTGACATGGGAAGAGCCCCAGAGCCTCCAGAAGCTGATATTGCACAACCAAACATGGTACTATCAGTGCTTTGGCAGAGTCGTTCCACAACAGAGTTGTCAAAACAAAGCTCATTTTCCAGGTACCGTGACTGTGTTGTAGTTTACTGGGCCACATTTTTTGATTAAAATGGTCTGTTTATAAACCTATCCTGTTTTCCCATTAATATAATGTACCTTTAATTCATCATGAAGATATTCAACATTTGAGATGTTCAATCGCAGTTACAATCAAAGTTGAACCCTTCTAAAATGAGCTCCAATCAGCTAGCATCCTGTTTGTAACTAATTACTTGGGATTCATTCATCCGTCGTTGCAGGCCCCCACCCTTCACAATCACTGCAACCCCTCTGCCAAGTAAGAACCACACAAAAAAAGTGGTTGTCCTTATATACACACACTGAATTTGCACTTTTGCTCCTGCCTTTTTGTGCCTTTCATCAATAAGCCGGAGACTTACACTTCAGTCCAAATTCTCACAATATGCTTTTGAGTAAATTCCCCTCCAAGGACTCCCTCCTCTTTAGTTCCCCTCTGAGGGGATAAAAGAGTCAGATTTACCACTTCAAAGAACTTTTAATCTCATATTTGCCTGGGCATGAGCTCCAATTCAGCCTGCAGGAAACTGCCCAGCATTCACTTTTGTTTTAGTGTGATCTAGCACTCAGGGAAAAATATTTCTTACAAAATAGTGCTTGGCTGCAGTTTTATCTATAGAGGACTTATAAACCATTAAAACATCCCCTATAAGCTTATCAGGGCCCCTGCCTCTCCCCGAGGAAAAAGGGGGCTGTTTTTTGTCTTTTCTCTTAAGTTTAGAAGGGTGAAAAAAACATCAGTTGACTGACAGACAGGTGTATCACATTCCCCACAGTGAGAAAGTGGAGAGGACACATTTGACTGCTCCTGGTAATGGTCTAAGCTGGAGCTTCAGATCAAAGCTGGACAGTCTGGTAGAAGACACTGATAAATTGTACAAGTCCTGTGGTATTTGAGTTATAATATGCAGTATTACGTAAATGCCACTCCTTAAGTTTCACCCAGGCTTAGCTGTTTAAATTGATGGTGCATATGGGTCTTTCATAGTCAAAAGACTGAATCCAGTCCCCATAAACGAATGTTCATAGAAGGTGTGGAATACCTGAGCTTCTCTTCATTTGAAAACTTTTCACATAGAATGTCCTTCAAATTAATTATAGTAGTACCCCAGTAAGGTATTACGTGATCTAAATATCACTGAAATACCTCAAGTCGAGCTAATCCACTCTTTGGCAGCCCTTAGCTACACTTTTGGCCAAAGCTCAGGTATTTCAAGGTCTTTGTTTCTTCTTTCATAATCATGTTAGACTGTGAGAAAGCATTACACACTAGCAGCTCAGGTATGTAGATGGTACTTCACCATAATAAGTCAGTTCAAAGGCCAAACAATTAGAAAGGTTTATCTTATAGAAAGACCTTTAGGGTCCAGAGGATCCACATCTCTTGCGATTGGGAAAGTACTATGTTTGGGTGACATTGCTGAAGGGAAACTCTAACTGAGAGAAGGGGTTTGGGGATTGTGATGTGTTCACAATCACACACAAATAAACAATAAATTATTTGCCATTTCTATCTTCACCAATCATGTGTACATTATAACACCAAATAAAGACAACAGCTTTTTTTAAATGACACAAAAACACATCTATCTTCAAAGAAACAATTAAAGGAACTTCAAAATGCATGCAATCTCCTGCACAGACAAACATGCAATGTTTTTGTCTCAACATGTTGTTAGTACAGTAAGTTCATTTAAAGTAAGACAAAGTGCAATTACTTCCATATGAACTTGTCTAATAAGATAAATGTGCAAAGTTTTTACTGGTAATGTACAAAAATCTACAACATTTTTTAGGGGTGGCCATGCCAACCGTGGCTACCCTTCTGAACTAAGTAACATGATTATTATTGTTCATAGTATTATAGACTTGCACCCTGGAGCACAACAGTAGGACATTATAGCAGTGTTAAGCTTTAGAAGTTAATGTCCACCAATTGAATTTGGTGAAAAGAGGCACCCAAAGGAAAATATTTTCAAAGAGAAACTTTGTGTATATAATGCAGCTAATTAACTCGAATTTCTCTGTCGTCTGTTGTCAGGAAAAGGAGACAGAGATGCTGTACTGGACACAGAAGTTGTCCTGACAAAAATGAAGCTCTTCAGCAATCTCCGTGAGGGCCTTCTGATCAGCGACGACTCTTCATCCACCATCTCCACAGTGTCAGGTCTTGAGCAACAAATCCCAGACCACTCAAATGCCTCTGAGGAGCAATCACACCAAGGTGACAAATCCATTCAACCAAGGATTGAGACAGACTACCTGTCAACCATTTTCTCAGATTCTCAGCTGCCAAGGTTGTATAAATTTGAGTCAGAAGACTCTGGAGTGGAGCTGCCTAGTGGAGCTAATTCTCCGTCCACACCAACAGGCTCTGAGCAGAGTTTTGTGGTGCACAGCCGAGAATCATCCTGCGACTCCTGCAACTTAAACTCTGATGCTACCGCTATCCCTGATAAACTTGTCACCTTTGGACAGATATCAGAGATTAAACAGGAAGAGGACTCAGGTGAAAACAATCCAAGTACAGCAGTGGATACACAGGACAATGTGTTCATTCCCTCAGTAGAACTTCACATAGGTGAGGAGGATGATATTGATCCATGTAGGGCTTTAGGAGTTAGTCCTGAAGGAGAAGAAGACGTTTCTGTACAGCTAAAAGAGCAACATACAATAACTGAAAGGACCTGCTTAGAGGACATGGGGCCTGGGGCGAAATCCTCAACAGATGCATGTGATGACATGATGGACAAAGATTTTGAACCCGAATGTCGATGGAGAAGTGGCACCAGTGAAAGCTTGGAGGAGTACATGGATGAATGCTGCAGACTAAGTCAGGTAAATAGAAAAAGCTTTGTCTCTGTCCCAGCTATTGAACCATCTTTCCCTTTTCAACACCATATTATGAGCGACGGGTACTTCAGTTGGCACAATAGTCATTCGAGATTGTCAATATGACCTATCCTCATTACCCAGCTGGAACCAATTTGAGCAGACTTTTTTTTATCAACCACAAATGGACAGGATACAAACTATGCAAACACTAGTTGTAAATTACACATTTGTGAGTGCATCATTTATGCAGAAATACTTTGAATGGAACAAAATGCATCAATATTTGACAGTTTAAAATGAGGTACTATATTTGAAAATATATTCACTGAAACACATTTCAAGAGCAACAAATGTTCTCCTTTGATTGATGGTTCATTAATAATTGAAGAACTATGGCCAGGAAATGGTTTGAAAAATATGTTAGTATTCTCTGGTTGACAAAATATTTTATGGAGATGCTGTTTTATAAATGACTTTTAACACATTTTTGCAATTCTGGATTAAATGTTGCTGATAAGTAAAAGGGCCCTATTACAGAATGACCTGTTCTGCAGGACTGGTCATGAATTCCAGTTCACCACTTTTAACATCTTTCAACAATGTGGACAGTATGTCAGAGTGTGTGTGTGCATGTGTATTGGTTTATTCTTGAGTGCTTGCAAAACTCTTGAATACGGACAGTTTTTTTTACCAGCTCCTCCAGACTTTCTGGATGTGCAACAAAGTAATTTTGTGACCTCTGTCATTACCTCTAATTTTAAACTCTTTCCAGTCTCTATGTCACCAGGTAAGTGCATCATTGAAACTGAAATAAGGTCAACACAGTCAGTCATTTTGCAGGCTGTAGTCAAAGGTGTTATAAACACAGAGATATCTTTTGATTTTCCTACATACTCTTTAAGCCAGTAGTAACAGTTCAATGTAAAAAGCCCTGCAGCTGCACCTATACAAAATCCCTTCCTGTGAAGACGATAAAAAAGCAACTGTATTCATTCATAAGAACAGGTCTGGCCATGCTTCATTCATGTCATTAGGAAAACATAGTCATTTCCTTGTTCACATACAGTGGGCTGTACAGAAAGAGCACCTGACAGCTGTGGAAGCTGCAAAGTCATAATCACCTGTTTGATGTTCTTGAAAACATCACAGTCAAGCGCTGAGACTGTCTTTCATTAGTGGCAGCTATTAGACTGAAAATCTGATACAGCCTTCAGTTTCTACATGAATGCCTTCTGTTGTTTAGACTCCAGAATCCCGAAAAAAGCTACTTACAAAGAGTTTAAAGTAGCTTTTAATTAGTTATTGAATTCCCATATAAGGATACAACTTTAGCAATTTGTCATTTTCCATTTATCACATGGACACCTCCTCAAGTTTTAGATATTAAAAATAAATGTTATTTGTTAAGAGTCTAACAATTGGAAGTGAGGAAAAAAATTGATTGATGTAAAAATCAAGATTATTCGCTTCTAAGATTTAAAATCGATTCATGAATGTGTGTGTATATATTTCTATGAATATATATATATATATATATATATATATATACACACGTTTAATGCATGTAAGTATGTATGTATATGTGTGTGTGTGTATATGTGTGTATATGTGTATATATATGTGTATATATATTATATATATATATTATATATTATATATATATTATATATTATATATATATATACATATTATTATAATATTATAATATATAATATAATATATTTTATTATTATAATAATATAAACATTATATATATATATATATAATACTCGCCATACAATGCATAGGTTGGCCAGATTGTGACTTCATTGATTTGCATTTATGGGACTAATCAATAACAATAACAGATGACAATTCTTAAATAAGTCAAATGTTAAATTACACTTACTCAGTAGTTTTAAAGAAAGTTCCAGTCGCTCTAAATCCCAGGTGCACTGGGATGAAATCAGCAGAACATAAACAGACCTCGGCTATATAAAACAAAAGAGATATATTAGCCTTAAAGTCCATGAACTATATTTCAAATGGCTCAGTCTCTGCAAGCTAAAAAAAAAACTTCTTGTGAAATACAGATTTTCCATCGTGTTTTTTTTTTCATCTTTTCCTCAAAGACCTTTCAAAATAATGGCATGTTCAAAGGCTTTTCTGAAGACAAGCCTTTTATTATTTTTGGCGCATCAAGGTAACCCAAACATAAGGACTGTTTGCACTCAGACAGAGGCAGGAAAGGGGGGGGGGTGTTACAGTCTATGGCAACTTTTTCATGGATGTCATACAGCACCTGTTCATCTGTATGAAGGTACTGGAGATTTTTTTCAGCGATACTGTCACTGAACGCTGCCCCTCTCTCATCTAGGCTCCTTCTTGTTGCTTGGCTGCCTACCTTGATGCATGAAATAGGTGTCAAATATCTCAAATTACACACATATTTACCCAGATAAAGGCTCTTTGAAAAGTCCCTGGGGCCCCTGTGAGGTAATGGCATGTGGCAGTAGCTTTTAGGGGCCTGGCATGATGGACTGTAGGGGTACATTGCTGACAGGCTGTATGGTAGTGCGGCTCCCACTGTCATCTGCATCACTTGTCACCACAGCTAATAATATAATTCCTTTCCCTGCCAAATTATTCTCTGAAGTCTACAGCAGAGGGACATTTGATTGGCTCATCTCAAACATCAACATTTACCCACACGTCCCCCTTTCTCCTGCTCTAATCCTCTGTATGTCATTGAATAGATCAAGAATTGATTCTATAATCTCTTTATGTCTTACCATTCAGACATTTGTAATAGAAGGAATGCACTGCTGTCATGTGTCTGACACCAGGTAGCGACAGTTATAATGTGAAGGTTAAAATTAATGCTTAGAGGGAAAAAATAACCACTTTATTGACTAAATCCCTCCACAAACACAACTAAAAAGAAAACAGCTTCGACATAACATGACAACATACAGGCCGACTCACAGATATTGAAAGGAAGGCTAACATGATTTCTCTGCAAAATGATATGCCACCAGTTGAGCAGTTAGATACAGACAATTAGATGGAATGCTAAGTGCTTTGAAAGTTAATCCCATTTTTAAATGATCCAACTCCCACTCAGTAGCTATTGCTTCAAAATATAGACCATTTGTGCCATGCATTGTGGTTGGAAAACTGCTGATTTAAACAAATGAATGCACTCTTTTTAGAATGCATGACATTGAAATGTTTTTTTTTCTTAATGACAATGTTAACATGGATATTTTTGCATTAATAGATGTTTTGGTGTCTGTTGGTCCTTGCAGAGTCTAGTACAGTTTAAGGCAACTGGTCTGAACTACAGCATGTATTTCAACAAAGACTAGAAACCATAGAATTATTTTGGATGCCTAACATCGACAATAGCAACAAAAACCTTTTCAATGTTCACATTAATGTTACCTTTGAGCTACCAGATAAAATCTTAATCAAAGCTGTGTCCCCCCCATGTTTCGGTTAATTGCCACACTTCTACTCCAGTTCCCAAGTCATCTGTTTGAAAGTGATGTACCATTTATCACCATCGAAAAGCCACATAATATTTGATGGTATTTGAAAAGTATATTTTCAGCTGACCTCATAATAGATGAGCACAACATGAAACCAATTAAACAGTTCCACTAAAGGATGGTGTCAGCTACAGCTTCAGAATGTGAAAAACTATAAAAAATGAATATGAACATCTACTGTAATGGCTTTATACTTCTTTGTTAAAACTTTACCAAGTTAAGAACAATAAAACAAGAACATTTTATACATTTTCACAGACTGAAACTAAATCAGGATCAGGTGCCAAAACTAACAGTAAACAGAACATCTCCAACACACAGTCTTCCAACTCCATCCTGAGTTCTTTGAAAGATAGACTGCAGAGAAGTGAGGCAGAAACACAATCTGTGTGTGCTGAGGAGTCTGGTGTCTGGCTGAGAGAAGCCGTGTACGTGATCTGCTTGTACTTCCCTCCCTATCTGGATGCTCCACACACATCTGGCGGTTCATTCCTTTCCAACACAGTCATGGTCAGGACATTTTTTGATAGAGCCTAAATAATGGAAAGATCGATAAGTGAAGAGAAGACGTCACTTTCCATTACCACCCTCCCGACATTATCATTTAATCTAAAATGGATAAACATGGAATCTTACAGAAACTCATATTTCTCAAAATTGAAGAAGTGGGTTGGTCCTTGTAACCGTCAATAATATTCCCATTCTTTTAAAATCCTTTGAACCCGTACAGACAAACAATAAACCTTAATTGTTCGATACTTTGAAAGTATCTCTTAAACACATGGTAATGACTATTTTCTCTCCGGCTAACAAGCAGCTCAAAGCTTCTAAAGTTGCTGCAGAATGATATACATGGAGTTATTTGACAGCCTGAAGAATTAGAGGCTTAACATGTCCCTCTGTGTCGTATAAGTACCATGATAAATTGCGGTATTCAATAACTTGGGAATGAAATGGGACGTGTATGTTTGTAATAATAAAGGTGATATATGTGGTGTGACTGATAGTGGCTAGTTCCAAGCAATTTATCTCTTCAAACAGTCCATTCTGGAAGAGACCGAGGGTGGTTCTGATTTAACCCTTGCATATTTTCGCTGCAGAAGAAATCTGGGAAGCCACTTCGTGATTATGATCCTAAAGATGAAGTTCTAGCTTTACCTGTTTATATAAGTAGAGTAAAATCATCAGTTATGGTTACAGAAACAAATAGTGACAATAGAATTGTATTTTGTAAGTGCAGCTGCAACAGCATCACTACGGGTTTAGGAGGCTTTTTTGCCTCGACAACTCCGAAATGTTTCCCTGTGATTTTTTTTTAAGTATGTCCAATTTGAACAAGTCCCAGAGTGAAACAAGTAGTTACTGTCAAACCATATGCCCTCTCTAGCTCTGGATAGTCATGAGTTACCCAAAAAGTTCTGGAGGTCATGGCTAGTGAAAGTCTCACAGCCTGCTTTCACAGCAACTGAATTATTAATTTATGTCAGGACCTACAGACAATTTAAACCAAAATCTCAAAAAGTGTATCTGGAGAAAATTACCCCCTACCTTTAAATAATAACACCTCTCACTGAAGTTACTCTTGACTAGTGCACTTAAAATACTCTATTAAACCCCTAGGATAATGGAACATATTGCATTCCTGATCTCAGGCAATAGTGGACCTAATGTTTCATGTCAATACAAGCACACAATGTAAAGGTCCGAGATTTATCTAAATTTGCTTTATTTCTTGTTTATGGCTTTCAGCATTTCCCATCCTTTTCACACCACTCAGTTCTCACGTGTGACATTATTGCCCCTTGAGTCATGGGATTAGAGGAAACTCAGAGGAAGTGCAACTAGGGCGCGCGTGTTTGTTTGTGTGAGTTTGCCAATTTTAAAATGGGTTTGTGCACGCAAAGGGGGCATTCCTGAGCCCCACTCTCTTCCCGACAGTGGATCACTCAGTGGTCTTTGTGTGGCTGTGGATAAGATCAGCACCAGCCCTGGTAATGTTACTGTCAAAAGCCAGAACAGTGCCTGATTACGACCCTCCCCCCTCATCAAGGACTATACCAGTGAGGAAGTGAGGGTCATCTCCTGGAAGGAATACCCTTCCTTATCTTAATTAGCCACGAGAATCTGCAAGAGTTCTGCTGTATGGATGTAGTGGTGGGTCTGAGCAGTTCATGGATTAGGACCTTTAAACCAGAAAGTGTTTGATCTAAAAAAAAAAAAAAGTGCACTCACTTGTTTGCTTGGATATAGCTTTTAAAGTACAGTATCTCTATCCCTCCAAACAAGCTAACTACTACTTTTCTTGCCGCAATGCTTGGAGAGTATTTTGTTGTAAATGTTTACTATAATCTAACAGGTTCATTGTCAAGAGCAATTCAGGTTCGTCCATCAGAGGAAATAAGTGATAAGTGATGTCAGTACCTCAGCCTGTTAGCCCATTGTTTTGCAAGTGTTTCCACCAGAGCCCCCAGTTGTCTGAATGGAGTTTCAGAGTCAGCAGCCTGGGAAAGAGGGGAGGAAACCCCAACCTGAGCTCACATCCTGCTTTTGTCGGGACACTTTTAGGAATGTAGATGAATGGATAAATATTTGCTCAAAATTTCCTTTTTTCATGATCCTGACGAACGTGAACATCTGCAACTCCAGGGCCAGCAGGCACATAAACCCAACACGTATTCAGCCTATTCATCCTTCTGTGGTGATGCAATAAAGCATGTTTCAATTTAAACACATGTGACTGAAGCTCTGTAAATCCCACATTAATCCTACCTGTCCAGTCCATACTGTAGTTGTAGTTGATGTTCAAATCTTTTTTTTTTCTTTACGCTAGAGTACCTTTAATATGTTTTGTCTATTGTTTATAATGCATTAATTTCTACCCCGCTATTGTAGAAAATAAGACATCTGACAATTAGTCAAAAAGATTTACTGTCTTTAGCATGTGATGATGCAACAATAATGAAGGGGTTAGGGTTAGCACCAACTCATTAGATTCTGTTATTCATCTTTGTTGGATGAGGTTGACTCAAATGTATTGAGAGCAGGCAGCCAGCAACAGTGGAATGCTTTTATGAGTGCAGCTTATGTGAATCACTTGTGAAAGTGCTCTGGGAAACCTGTTACTACTCTGTTTCCCAGGCATGGTAGAAATCAAACTTCCCACTACATGTTTACACCAAAGAAGGTGCACAAAAAATGATGATGTTACAATGGACTTCAGCTCGTATAGCGCTTAGCTAGTCTTCTGGCTTGTCAGACCAGCACCGCATGTCACACCTACCCATTCACACACTGATGGCTGGTTGCTATATATATTGACCATCAAGTGACTAATCTAAGCTGGTTGGGAAGGAGAAGGTCAGGGGGGGTTTATTTACGATCATATGTGGTCATATTAAACTAACTAACAAACACTCTACTGAATGAAGAACTGGTATGGCGGTCCAATTGAACAATTTAAAGGGGACACTATTTTGACGAGGCATTTAGTACCAGCACTGATTGAGTTTGTAATAGTCTGAAGAAAAGCTTTTATTACCTTAGATATATTTGTTTTGTCGTATGAAATATTAATGTCCACAGTGAAGCATTCTGTAATGTGATATTCATCGCAAATAAACGTATTATCATCCATCCTTGTGCAAAAATTAGCATAAACCCAGTATTACCTCTGGTATCTTAGCTAACCTTCACACTTTCTGTTTGTCCAGTCACAGCAGGTGAGTTCAAACCCTCTGGGTTCAGGCCTCGGTTACCTGGAGCACATCTGCCAACTCCTGGAGAAGATCGGCCAGCTGCAGGAGACCAACCTACGGCTACAGAGGCAGGTCTGCTGCCTGCAAAAAGACAGCAGGATGACAAAGACCAAAGAGGTGTGCCACTGTTATTTTTCTTCCAGTGTTTCAGGGTGTTTGTGACCAAGTAGTATTTCCATCTTTAGAAGACAGCTGCTTTTGGAAATTGACTACCTAACAAAAGTAAATTAGCATGAACACAGCAGGTTTTCTTTGATAATATATTGAGACATATACAGCACCTAGGACATGATTTACAAAAGGACTGCTCTGCTTTTTATTTGAATGTTGTGCAAAGGAGACAAAAAGACACTCTACTTCAATAGAAATACAGATACAAATACAGATAGACTGTAAATGTGCCCCTGAGAAAACACCATCTCAGTGTGCCAGTGTTTCCGGTTTATATTTAGATATGTCATTTAATATTTGGGCCAACATTTTCCTCTTGTAATGCATAAAAGCCTCTTTACAATATATATGAAATTAAAAAATGACGGCCCTTATTAGCCATTTGCAATTTGGGTAAAACAGGCTCAGACAGCTCATATCCACAACAGATACAGAATAAGCAAACTTTACAGCAGAAACCCAAGCTAAGCAGGTGTTTAAATAACGGGAACTTTTTTTGTTAACATTATGAAGCTACATTTGTGTTCAAGTTGGAACAAAAAAAATGTTCTTCTTCCACATCAGAATTTTTATACCAGCTTCTCGAACCTTTTGCATCGGTATAATCACCACTTTTCACGACACCACAGTGACAGTTTTGGGCTACAGTTCTTTGAATAAGAGGAATGTTCCTCCTTGGTAGAGATCTTGGCAAAACATCTGAAGACGGGGTTTTCGAAATCGCTGACTGACACTTGCGCAGTCAGTTTTGGCTTGGACACTAGAACTTCTTTTGTAGCAACGACTAGAGTCAGCAGGAGATGCCGACTTCAAAGCTCCCAAAGCATCCAAGCAAAGAGGGTGACTGAGAGAGAGAGAGAGGGAGAGAGAGAGAGAAGAGAGAGAGAGAGAGAGAGAGAGAGAGAGAGAGAGAGAGAGAGAGAGAGAGAGAGAGAGACAGAGAGACAGAGAGAAGAGAGAGAGACAGAGAGAAAGAGACAGAGAGAGAGAGAGAATGGCTCATTGTCATGTTTCCAATGTGTACAACCACTCATTTGAAGTTCATAAATCTTAAAATCTAAAATGGAAGTTCAGAATCTATGATTCACTTTGAACTTTCTCATGACAGAAAGTGAATATTTGCTCTTACGAGATGGACCACACCAGCTGCTCATTGACTGACTCCCTGCTGTTAGGCTCTCTATAGCAAATAAAAGTCTTCAGACCTGAGTGAACAGTGTCTAAGGTGTATTATGGACCATTACTGACAGCTCTAAGTATGCGTGGCGGCATGGTCCACTGTTCAGCACTTGATTTAAAGAAGCTAGGTCATCGTCAAACAAAAATCAGTTCTCGTCAGTCGTATCATCAGTAAGTAGACCATTTGAATGATGTAGTTTTGTCAGAGAGCATTTCAGTAGCACACTTAATCTAGATCACAGTTTTGAAGTACATGCAGCCTCTTGTATAACAAACTTTGGTTTCCCTCATTATCACCTCTTTAGTATCTTCACTTATTCATGGGCAGGAAGCAATGGAAGCAACATTCCTTAGTGCCTTTTTCTCCTTGACTAACTTTGTAATACCTCCAACAGCCTTATCCTTTGATGATGGGTTAAGGGTCATTGGTCACCCCGTGGGTGTCTCTTTTCAATCCCTAAAGATGTGATAAACTGCTGTTTGAGGGCTTACCACACAGATTGGACGTAACATTCACCTGCATTTTAACATGTGAATATATGAATATCAGCTTCAAAAATATATTGTGGTCCAATACAATTTAAAGATCTGCTTTTAATGTTAAATTCACAAAGACAAAAAGGTTTAGATTGTGATTACATTAACTACATGTTTTCATAGTTGAAAATTGCAAAGTTGTTAAATTAACCTAATACTGTATATGAAATAGGTTTTTTTCTATATTCCACCCCACACTTTAAAATGTGATGTTACAGTAGGGTTGGGAGTGGAGCTGGAACCGCCATCTGTTTAACACTGGATATAAAATACATTGAGTTTGAGCTCAGAACATTTCCTTTTACCTTCCCTTCAAGATAGCAGGACAGGCCAGTGAAACCTCCTTTTAATTTGAAAGAGCTAAACATAATTACGTTTAGTTTATTCCATTCTGTCCAAAATGAGGGATCCATAGAGGAGACACTCACATGCCCCTTAAAATGTCCAGAGACCAGGGGGACAGTTGCTTTCCAAGCAGGTTTTCCAAAGTTTGACCCCATATTTCCTGTTTTTTTTTTTGTTTTTTTTCAAATAGACTGCCTTGCCCAGATGGTTGCACAGAAATGCTGGCCAAAAGGAAACTTTTTGTCCACTTCCAATTTCCATTTGGGAAAGTTTTGTTCCTGTTTTGATGCTAATTATATGTCTACTTCGTAGGACCAATAGGAACCTTTGTGAAATTGTTACAAAGGTCACTAGTATATCTTGTTACGTTCTTATATTTGTACCCCCAAGAAAGGTTCTCAAAATGTTTATAAAACACTTGTAAACACAACTCATTAAAGTAAAATGACTAATCCATTCTCGAGAATAGCAAATGGATTTGAGCTTTTATTTGACTACTCACAGCACTTTTATAACGCATCACACCTACCCATTTACACACTGTTGTTAGAGGTTGCTATGTAAAGTGACCATCAGTATTAATTTATTCATTCACATACATTAATGCATCACCAATCAAGCAGCGGGAGCAACTTAGGGTTAAGTGTCTTGTCCAAGGAACTACAGAAGCTTGGTACCTTCGGGTGAAAAACATGAAACTCATCCACTGAGCTACAGTGTGCTGACACAATAAATGCTCTGTGCAGCTAAAAGACTAGAACAAGATATAAGTGCAGTCTATTTTCTATTCTAGTTTTACCAAAATGGTGGACAGAGATTTTCCATCGATAAGGCCATTTATTTATGAATAGGCAAAGTCAGTTTTCATTAATTATTAGAAATCCCTTTGACTTGACCCAGGAGACAAGGAAACTATGTAGTTAATATTTAGATATTAAACTTGTACTATAGTCTATTTTTGTAACTCATGATTCATTTTGTTACCCCTAATTAACTGATGCTCTCTTAACTCTTAACAGGGGTTAACAATTTGTATCAATTCATTTAAGATCTGGCTAACTCATCCAACTTTGCTAACCGCCTTCTGAACCATTTCCACGAGTAAAAACAAAGAATAAATAAGAGGCATGACGGACGTGGACTTTCAGCTCTCCTCTTTAGCACTCCTAGAATACAAATAACCAGCTATTGTATGAAAACGTAAATATGGATGACAAGATGCTTTTCTGTTGAAACCAGGAAGGAAACGTATGTGTATGTTGACTTGTGCTCTGATATGTTGTTTTAGGGGCCCATGTGAACTTTTCCCCCTGAGAAGGTGACACTTAACTTCAGTGCAGGAAAAGAGATCATGTAAAAAAAAATTGCCATATTGTAGATCAGTCATAGAAGTGAGGAGGGATGTGAACCTCAGTTTGACTTATGCACTGGGATGACTCAAGTGTTTGAATTGTGCTTTTCAGTACTCGGGTACAAAAGTCACAAAAGATAATATACAGTATGAAGACATACTACATATGTCATATTGAATAATATCAGTGTTGTCCTGTCAAATAAAACGTTTGCTTACAAGCAAAGACAAAGTAACACACGTCAGGTATGTTTTTTTTAGGTAATTTTTATCTAAATGCATTTGTATGCCTCAACATCACACTCCTTTATGAGGGTCCAGATGTAAGCTCGCAGTGAGACTCACAGTTTGTTTTTATCTACACACATTGATTCTGTAGTTAACATGTTAAACGTTCAGGTTTTGACATCATACTGTGCTGATTAAATTACTCTCATTAAGGCATAGTAAGTGAATCTTTCTAAGCACTTGAACAGTACTCTGCTCAGTCAGCATATGCGCAGGCTGTCCCCACGCGGAGAATATCAACAGATCCATCACATGTTGTTCAAGCTGTGTATGAGATCCTGCCCTCTGGCAGACACCATTAAAAACCACAGATTAAATTGTTTCTAACAAAGAAAAATAAAAAGTTTTGGTGCGTGGTGTTTGTACCTTTTACTCCTAACAAAAGTACTAGACCTACATGTCTTTGGTGATTGTAATTGGTAAGTGCTAATCTGTTAACATATCGTTTAATACTGCATGTCTTCAATTTGTATGTGTTCATAATAATTTGGTCACAGCAACATATGTGAACACATTGTCCCAAAGTCACTATAAATCTGAATCGTAACATTTCTGATTGTGTCACATTTTATGAAATCGTATTGTATCATAGGCTATCATATTTAAAAAACACTATTACAACTGTCTTATGTCACAACTGAACCAATTTAGATACCCACTATGATAAAATTACAATAAAAAAACACAATACATGTATACGTTCTTAAAATAAATCATGTTGAAATACTTGATTTAAGAAGTCCCATATTATCATGCTGATTGTATCTTTTCCTGTCTTGGCTATCTCCGCAGGACTTTTTCCAGCATCATTGCAGCTGTGGAGCAGCCAGTCTGGCCTTCCAGGAGGTCCAGAGGAGACACACAAGAAGTGAGTGTTTATCACCCAGTGGGACACTCTCCGACCTGTCCACCATCCCAGAGGTCACCCGGCATCCATTCATTTACGCCAGGAGAGGTAACTGTGAATTGTGTTTTCCTTTTTTAAGTTTACAATGAGGGATTCAACAGAAAACAAACTGAAGATAGCAATTTATTTCAAAGAGTAATACAACAAACTTACCACAATGAAAACCTCCGGGGGACTAAACAGATTTTCGTCGTTTGAGTGTTCATAAATCCTTCTCAAGTCGTTTTTCTTTCAGTACAGAATGTGACACATGCTTGAAAAACTCTCAATTTAAAGATTGCTAACTTTCAGTTTGACATCTACAAAAGGAGGTTTAGACAGCTTGTCAGCTTGAGCATTCAGTCATCAAGCTTTTTTTGAACAGTGCTGCCCACTAATTGCTCCGGTAAGTGCATTGTTTAGTGGTCAAGATTATAAAGGTTGATGTTTCAGGGAGGAGCAGGAACAAACCAAACTAGCAATGGATTGACCTGCAGAATTGAAGGATGAATGGTGAGCTTATATGGACCAGAATTTGATTTCTAGCCTTTAGATTCACTATTTAGTTTTCTGAGCCCTGTAGAAATATACTGAGTATCTCAGGGACATTTTTTCCTGTAAGTCTGAGTCAAGCTGAGAGCCCTGGAGGTAACTGAAACCAGCCCTAATTACGAGAAAGATCAGCACTTAATAACCTGCTCCAAAGGGATGTGTCAACAAACAAAGACAGGCCCAACCATGAATTAAAGTTTTTAATTTCAGTGTTCGTCTTGAAATGGATATGTTATTAAAAAGCTTTATGTTTCACAACCTGACCCTGAAGCTACCCCAATGTTTTCCACCTGGGTGTTTACCCTGTCATCAGACGCAAGCTCCAGGTGATGTTTGTCATACGGGAACACAGTCATTTCCCGAGGTTATCATTACTGTGTTGTTTTCCGAGTGGCTCACGTTGCCTGAGGAGGTGATGTTGGCCGACGGCTCCTGGTCCCGGGGGGTTAGAAGATGAAATTATAACTCGAGTGGGAGACTCGAGCGGAATTCCTGGCATCCTTCTCATGACGGGAACACAAAACGTCCCGTGGACTCAGGAATGCCTCGGTTCTTCCTCAGATGGGCAGGAAACTAGAAAAGAGGTTGAGAAGTCAGGAGAGATGTGGGGCCTGGATTAGGTGCAGTGAAGAGGAGGGGACAGCTCTCCCTCAGGCAAGGTTAAATGTTCTACCGCTGAGCTTTGCTATGAAATATTTGCAGAATAAGGGGAAAAAGTGGGGAATCATTTATTAGAGACAGACAGAACTTTTAAAATTGTTTTATTTAATAGTGATGATGCAATTTCCAATGGTTCCAAAGCAAAGCATGAAACTGTGATGTGATGTCCAGAGAGTTTATAGCTTTGGCTAATTCTCAACTGCTACAAAATTATGTAAAAAAATTAAAATACATATACCATAATAAATCAATAGAAAATTATATACACCAGTATGAGTAAATAATTTAAAATACAAGACACTTTTAGCTGGCAATTAATCCTTTTTCATTTTTAACCTGGGAATTTTTTTTTGTATTACAGTTTTTTCCAGAGTTGTCAGCCTTTTAAAAGTGTGTGAATTGTGGCTCTTACGCAATGCCTGTTCAAGGCAGCTACGAATGCCCCTTGTTACGTCTATAGCCTGCAATCTGAAACACATGGAGGCTGAACGGTGGGGAATATCTGCTCTGGCCCTGATCTGCCTCAAGTGGTGGTAATAGAAGTGTAATGGGGGGAAGACAGCGGCCATGTGTATCCTTGGAGACAACAGGGCCTATCAGCTCCGCGTCTCTGTGCATGTCTGAGTGTTTGAAGGTTCTTCCATAATGGGATGTAAAGGCACACACTGGGATGCCAATATTATGCTGTTTCACATGCAATATCTAACTGTAAAAACAGTGGAACTTCAGTAAGGAACAGGGTTTAGACTTATGTTGTTCTTGGATTTTTGGTTGTTGCATTCACTGATGCAAAACACCCTTGAGCGAGTGTAAACAGGACATACATCTGTTGCTGTAGTTTTCTGTTGTTGTTTTTTTTTTTCAATCTCAGGGTTCAATGATCAATAGAAACTCTGAGCCTATGTGACAAAGGGAGGTGTGTTTACATGGTCTTTGGAAAAGTGAAGAGTGGGATGAACAGAGGCTAAAAAAACAGGCCTGTGCGGATTTCCATCACCATTTGTCATAACAGTCATCGCTCTCCTCCCAACATGCAAGCAGAGGCCTCCAGCATGCCAAAAACACCTCTCATCACAAACCAAATATAAACAGAACATTGCATAAGCCTTTACCCCCTTGGCCTTTAAAGATTTTTTACTGTGGAAAAACCTGGAATTCAAATACTGACTTGTGCTTTTTATCATTGGATTAACAAACAAGACCAGTCCAAAAAGCCTACGTCTGTTTGACACATAAGTTGCCCTGCAGTCTGTTGGTTGCACCTGCTCTTTGTAATCTTTTACTTTTCACAGCAAAGCACCCGCAGCTTTTCACATCTCATTTGTGTATTAGTTTCCCCCACACCTGACTACACACCAAACATCATCAGAATTAATGAGAGTTTGGTTTTGGTACACACAACACCAATAAAATCCATTTAAATGGAAAATGTAAATGTAACATTTGGAAACAATCAGGAGACTTGATACTAAGGAGAGGAACTGTAGTTAATGTGTAGCAAAAAAGCTTTAAACAAAGCTGAGATTAATACATCATTCTAACATGCCAGGCTTTGAAGTGGTCGTTATAGTTTGAAACTGGTCAAGGCTTTTAGCAGCCCAGTTTAGGCCTCACAGACTGATACCATACAGCTGTTTTCATCTTAAAAGGCTCTGATATATTCACTGTATAAAACCAGCTCAGCGGTCATTTAGCAGATATGGGCCAAACTGCAAGTGTTTCTCTGAGCAGAGCCGAGATACAACAAGACCAAGGGATGATTAATCTGGTGTTGAACCTCTGTTTTTTGCACTCTAATCAACAATAATGCACAATTATTTACTTTATCAAATAACAGTTGTTCATGATTTGTGTTTCAGACACGAGCTGTGAGGACTTGACCCCAGTGTGGAGGAAAAGCCTGAACCGAAGGAGCTACACTGAGGGGGAGGTCCGCTTCAGAGACAGCACCGAGGGACTGTCCATCCCCCATCGCAGGGTGGGTATCCTGCACGTGTTTCCAGGTCCACAACAGAGATCATACACTGTTCAGCAGTTTCTCCCTTTTGTTAAACATTTCAAAGCTCCCGACACACCTACATGCTGTGAATCACAGCAGGTTTTCCGACGTCCTAATGTCAGCTGAACAGAAATATCAGTGATGAAACATCATCATCATGATTTTTGTTGCCTGTGGGAGTAACTGGGCAGTATTCATTGGAAGAAATTCACAGGACGGATATTCATTCTCTAAATTGATTCTCGTTCTAAGCTGTGATACAGCAGTCATACATGACCAATTTTTCCAAAGGTGTCAGATTAATTTAAACTCAATTTTCACTTTCTGGATTTCTTCCTATGGTTGTCACAAGTGAACATTTTAAATGGAAGGATACCGACTAGGATACCTTTGACATACTGAGTTTGACTATCTCGTTCATTTCTTTGTGGCTTTAGAGCAACGGGCCTCTGAAAAAAAAGCAAGACCTTGTGCTTCAAGTAAACTATTGTGTATTAAAGGTAATAGAAAGTTCTTAACGTGTCGACAAAATGAAGGAGAAAATGTTGCTCTTAACTTGGAGTTTTGCTGTTTTTTCTGTTTCAAGATAATTTAGATAATTTATTGTTTATTCTATCTTATTCTTTATATTGTTAATTTTTTTGTTACCTGCTATATTTTATTTTATTGTATATGCTGCTGGAACCTAAATTTCCTTGAGGGAGTCATCCCAAAAGGATCAATAAAGTTCAGTCTAAGTCTAAGTCGTTACAGTAGTCAAAATCACATTGATCACATCAGGCAAAAAACACCACATTTCAGTTTCTGGTTAAAGAAGTTAGTTAGTTAGTTAGATGCTTTATGGTCTCCCGTAGGAGAACTTTGCTTTGGACACAAGAGAAGTTATAGCACAAAACAAGGAACACAGCACAACACAAACGTCTGTATACTGTACATGTAACATAAACTTCCAAACAACACAAAGTACACATACATACCTTCATTTAAAATTCCTGCACACACTCCTTCTGTTGCACATATGCTCGTATAACATTAATTATTTCTATTGCACTGATTTTTATTGCACTGCTATTATTGTATTGCACTTCCCTATACCATTGATTTTATTGCGCAGTCCCTTTATGAATCTCTCATTCACACACTCACAAACACTCACACACTATATCTTGCACTATTTAATAATTTAATGGAGGTAGGTAGAAAAGACAGCTTATATCTGTTTAACTTGCAGTTTGGCACCCTGAAGATCAATAAAATGTTTAATCTTTTGGTGCTTTCCAGCTCTAGCTTTTGTTTGTTGCTTGTCACAGCTTCAAATGAATGTTGTTGTTCTTGTGTTTCCCTTTGTTCAGCTGAGTGAAAGCTACTCATGGGGCCGAGTCAAAGACTTGGTGAGGAGGACTAAGCTGAGGAACCAGAGCCGACTTGGACTGACCTCCACCTCACTGAAGATGTCCTGTCCACAGCTGTACAGGTGAGGAGACTCCAATATGTATTATCAATACTGCACAATTATTTTATAATTCAATATGAACGGCATTTAAGACCAAATACCTATGACCAGTTATAATTTAGGAAAAGAAGAAACACTTTAACATATCCCCCTTGCTTTTTCAACTGACAAATGTATCTTAATTAATTGACAAAAACGGGGATTGCTTTTCATCTGTAGAAGAGGAATCTTTTTTGTTAGCTTTGTTTTAGTTTTAGGAGTTGTTACCTCTTGCCTAGTGAGGGCAGCTTACATCCAGCGGATGGGGAATCTTATTTTCACATCGTACAATTATATTAGAGCAAAACAATGCTGACAACAGTCATGACACAAACGGCTAAAATGTGTCCACAAACACACGCGCGCGCGCGCGCACACACACACACACACACACACACACACACACACACACACACACACACACACACACACACACACACACACACACACACACACACACACACACACACACACACACACACACACACACACACACACACACACACACACATAGGACAGTTTGTTGAATTTGTACACTTTGTACACAATAATTGTTGAATCCAGTTTTCTCATCACTCTTTTTTCAGTCAAAATCTTATACAATATTTGTTTCCAAACTGTCTAAACAGGCACAAACCTGATCCTTTCTCATCTATTTGGGTTAAAATGGCTCCACAGTAACTCCCCTGTAAAAGAGCGTTGCTTGTTTCCCTTGTTTGTGAGACTCAACTTAAAAAAAGGGGAGAAGGAATGTAAGCTATTTGACTGCAGTGAATAAAAGCCAGCATGAGGGGAAAATGATTATTTTCTGTGTGGAAAGTAGTGACAGCTTCTGTAAATTTTTCAGTAAGAAGCAGTCTGTGTCAGGTTCCTGGCAGATGGAAGTATAAGTAGCATTTGCTCCTTTTTGCCTGATTGAGGAGCCTCTGAATGTGGATGAAGTGAACTTTTGAAAGGTTCTGCTGTGTAGGAATCTGAGGGGAGGCGGAGGAGCCTTCAGCCTCTCTCGCTGTCCTGATCAGGGTTTGGCACAGAACCAGCCGGGTGGAGGAGGAGGAGGGGGAAGGCGGGGGGGGGGGGTCAGGCCTGAGGTATGACTGGAGGAGTGGGATCATTCCTGCATGGATTTAAGCTCAGGCCTGGTGAGATATGGCTGCAGTCCAGGATTCATTAGAAAGAACATCACCCTCCTACTGAGACGTGCACGCTCGCCTGCTGCAGACTTTCTGACACTGTGGGGAAAAAAGGACAATTAATGTTTTCTTACACTAATGGAGGAAGTGGTTTATAGATAAACCACATAATGTTTAAAGCTCTCAATAATTAATATATCTCCTTCTTTACAGACCTGATCTGGAACCAGTGGAACCAGCTGTCAGGAACAGAAACAGGAACTCCATGATCACCTTGGGCCACCAGAGCAAACTGGACTTCCCTTGGCAACAATAATAATCCAGGTCGGTCAGGCATTTTTTAAAATGTTTCCTTAATTTTGCCAAACTTGATAGCTTACATAACAAATCACAAATCCAGATTGGGGTCAAAAAATTTTCTTAACAACAAATCCACTTTACTTGAATTACTTAAATAAGGGAAATACTGAGTCAAACTTATGACCAGTTATATACATCTACACTTATACACTCACATACACAAAGACATCCCAGCTTGCATGACATGTACATGTCAGTCATAGTAAAGTATGCCATCATAAAATCCTCAATGCATATCCAACTTCTCAATTACAAAATATAACATATACAGATTATAATCATACATGTCCTGAGTGTATCTTTGATGGAAAGTGCTGTTCATTGTGAAGTGATAATATTGTCACCACTGTCTATTTATAATATACAGAGCGTGGACTCAGGATGCAGGTGTAAGGCTAGTTTAAGGTCACTATCCTGTTTCACGCAGAGCGAGGAGGGCTCTTCAACTTTCCCTCTGCATGGTGTCATTTAATGTGTCTCTAAACTCTGCTCGATGTCTGCTCAGATCACGATGACGATGAGAAGGGGAGGACATCAAGAAGTTACACAGAAGATGATAGAAGACAAGCAGAAACAGAGAAACAGAGAAGAAGGAGGGGATGAAGAACAAAGAAGAAACCAGAGGGAAATAAAGGAGAGGACTCTTGAATAAGGGATGTTCTGCATGTGAGGGAGGATAAGAGAGAAAATGAGACTGACCATTTGTATACAGTATATGTACAAAAAAATAAGCCATGCTGTCAATGATGTTACATTTTTTTAAATCATGTACACTGTGACGAATGCTACCATTTTATGTTGATACCATTTACACTATACATGTTCATGAACCACACATCTCATAACTTTTTTTTACAGTGTTGTAAATATGTTACGGACGAATGACAGAGTGCTTGTACATTATGTCTGAGTTGTTGTGTCAGTGGAGTGAATGCAGAGATCATGTGTGTGAAGAGAGCCCGAGATAAACCCTTACAGAATGTACAAAGCATACATCATGTTAGCATGAGGGCTGGCGATAACACGACAGATACCACAGCTTGCCTCAGAGAGTACTTTGAAAATGTTCAGTTCATAAACTCTGACAATGTCAAAAATATATACTGCCTAAGATTATTGACCTGCAGAAGTATTGTCTAACACGTTATGTGCTGTGACTTGTATTCTGAGACAGTCTTGCGTTACTGAAATTCACTTGTTTTCGTTCCAGACACGACATGAATAACAGTTCAAGAAAATAGAATCACTCTTTTTAAATCTGGAATCAAAGAGAAAATTTTTCCAATGTATTATACATTTTGAAACCAGTAAACCAACATTAATTTCCACCCTTATACAACGATTGGTCATGTGTTTGGTGGTCTTTCTGACTTGCTTTAAATAAGACCGCAAGCAACACCATGCAGACCAATGAGAGGACTGACAAAAGGTCGAAGAATAAAATGCTTTGTATTTGAATGGTAAATGGCTGTTACACCGAAGGTCCAACTACCCAATCACACGCTGATAGAAGAGGTTGCTACGTAAAATGTACGTCAGTATTTACTTATCCATTCATACACATTTATACTTTGCTGTACGAAGCAGCAGGAGCAACTTGGGGTTACATGTAGCTGCAGGAACTCGGGATTAAACCTCGACCTTTGGATGAAAGATGACCAATTCTACAACCTAATCATAGCGGCCCCAAAGACAATACATGTTTAAATCCTGACAAGCTAACGCCTCAACAGATTCAAGTCCAATTCTTTAATCATTGGTGGTAACTAAAAATTGAAAATTGAAAATTAAGCCATTGCGGAAGTACAAATATTTGTTTTGTCTTAATAATACAAAGAGTAACTCCTTCATATACTATTACTTTAAAAAGGATACATGTTTGGACTTCACTTTTGTAAGTGTCTGTTCATTGTTAAAGGGACATATGTTGAACTTTGTAATGCAAGACAATTTTTTTTTACTTTTTGTAAATTAAAACTGATGTTCATCTGTTGGACATCGGACTACACTACATTTAATGTATGCTGCAGTATGCATATTGCATCAGTACACAAATTTATTTTTCAAAATAAAGTGAATGAAAAGTAGACTTGTACATGCCACTGATTGTTTTTCGAACACACATCTTTGTGTTAATTGAATGCTGTTCTTTACATGGTCACAACAGTGAATGTCCTCAATCAACTTGTCAAATATCATGACAGCAGAGCTGATAGAATAAAAAAGAATTAAATCACAAAGACAGAGGCTAAAGCCAAGCAATACAAGGGGTCAGAGGTTACTCAGTGATTTTCAGTAATGAGCAGTGATAATGTAAGACAGGTTTATTGCATATTCAGTTGGAGTTAGCTTCTTTATTAAGTAAATAGGCTCTACATAATCAACAGAAAGTCCAAATGCTGTTTTATGTTGAAATGGAAAACTCTAATTACAGAGCTTTATGAATTTTGCATTGAAAGTAACCTGACATACAGATGTCTAGAACATTGTATTTCTATAGATTTATTGACAGCTGCCCTTTTTCTGTTTTTCACCTGCAGGCAAGACAATTAGCCATGTAAGGAAAAAATGTAACTCTTTGACATAACTGAATAATTAATGATCACATCTGTGCTTTTACTATTAACTTAAACAACAGTCAAAAACACAGTTGATGTTTGAGTCAGTTTTCTTGGCTCAGATCAAGACTCTAATGGACTTTGCCTGCCGGTGCTGGAAACTGCTGTGAACACATGAAACGTTCCTCAGCCTTGAGCGGCCTCAGGTGGTGACACAAAGTAACAACAAACAAAAGCCTTCATATTCTTACTATGTCTGTGAGGAAAAGTGTCCAAATGTTGCTGTTGACGTTTTCACCGCACTATACAGTTTAGGAAGTTAGATTCAAAAGAATAATTAAAATCTTTGTATCAGTTTCCATAAAGGTCAGACCCAAAAACACCTGATCTGCATTTTGTACACCTTTAGGTTTTCGAAACAGTAAAGGTGTTCGTGTTTTGGTTATTAAGACCTTTAAACCTTGCTAAGAACATTCTGTTTTTTATTGTTCCCTGAACAGACTTCCGGGATCAAACATTCTCTGTGCTGTGGGAATGACAAGTATCCCAACATCCCATCAAACACTCAAAAACCTCTGTGGCAGAAGTTAAACTCTGAACAAAGAGTTGTTTCTCTCACTCTGGAGTGAAAACAACAAGCAAACTGTTTGCCAGTATCCTCCTTCAGATGGGATCGAAAAAAGTGTGAGACATGCATTCAAATGTGATAACCCACAGAATTATTACACCCACTGCTCTGCACATCCAGTATAAGCAGAATATTACAAAACCTTCTCTCAGCTGAAAATGATGGTCTGTTATTACAATTATCGCTCCTCAGAAGGTCACCAAAGCAACACTGTAAACATTGTGCCAGCATAAAGAAGACAAGTGTCATGTTTGGTGTGTTTCCATGTGCTGTTGTTGTGTCTCCCCTTTCCCTCACTAATCATTCAATTAGGTTCAGCTGCGGTCACAGGTGTCCACCAATTATCATCACCATCCTCAGGTTATTTAAACTGGCTCCTTGCAGGAAGCCAGCACCAGATTATTGTCTCATCTCCATGGTTTGTTCTCTAGCGTTGCTCTTGCTCCTCGTGCATTCTGGATATTTGTATTTACTTGTGTTTGTTAACCTCTCGTGTTTTCTCATTTCCCATAGTTCCCGTTCCCGTCCTTCCTGCGCCTCCGTCTACCCCTGTTCGTCTCGTGTGTCTGATCTGGCTCATCTTCACGCGTGCTTTAGGTCTAGGGTTGTTTGGTCACATTAGAGTCACTTTGATTATTGTATTGCACATTTTCACCCCGTGTCACATATTAATAAATTGTTGTTTGTTAATCATCTTTTTGTCTCTGAGTCGTGCGCTTGGTTCCAAAGATTTTCTGAATCGTAACAACAAGAGACTTAATAAACACTATCATCTGTCTGTGAACACCGGATAAAAATCACTGACATAAGACCGTTTCTGTACAGGTATACAAGTGCCTGAGTCCACATAAAACCTGCAAGCATGTGACTTTCAAGTTCCAGATGTAAGCCTTTTAAAAGCAAAGTTACATTATGCTGGACTGTATAAAAAAAAAGATGCATGAAAACGCCAAGAAGTAGAGCCAAAACATTTAGAGCTCCCCTACAGTCTGGTTGCTGTATAGGTCATAAACCTCATCCTCCTACTGTACATAAGTATATATATAAGTATATAAATATATAAGTTTTTTAGAGCAATAGAATAGAATAATGCCAGCTTTGGTAAGCAGAAGGTTCAATTCATGGGCTCCATACCAGATACCTTTCTGTGCAGGTCTCGTCTCCAATAGATACTGTATCCCCAGAGGTGAAGAGATATATCATCGATTGGAATAAGGACCAGGATAAAACAAGTTAAGTATTGCATTGAGGAAGATAAAAGAAAACTTTAATACTGTGAAAACAGATGTGATATAAAGCTGTGTCGAAGTTCTTCAAGTGTAAATTGAGTTCCTGTATGATTAGAAATTAAAGGGCCACATTTAAAGCAAGAAGACACAATACAATTGTAAGACAGATGGTGTGGTTAAGTTTTTAACATCACACAGTTAAAGCTGATTCCCCCCTTAAAAAAATAAAAAAACCCTACAACTTAGAAATGTCTGAAATGTTGACTATAGATAACAAACAGTATTTAAAAGCCAGACATTGTATGACTTTAAATACTGTGTATGCTTGCTTGCTTGCTCTCACTCTGCTCTGCGGAGTTCTGTCATCTTTAAGTAGTCATTATATCCAATGGTTTCACTACATTAAACACTGGCATTAAAGCTGTTGGCACTTAATGCCAATCAAACCTCTGTTGTTTGAAGTCACTAACGTTGCCATGGTAATAAAGGGATGGAGGAGCTCTTGAGCTTAATCTGCAGGAGGGAAACGGATTGAAAGACACAGAGCTCAGAACAGAGCTGAGATAGACGAGGGAAGCCAGATGAGTTTCTTCTTCAGTTATTCACAGACAGCAGAAAAAGCAGGAATGGAATTCAGTTGAACTCGTAACTTTTCAAGCTCAAGTTATAAGATGTAAACTACATAAATACTGATGACTAGCTGATGTGCCACCATGTAATAGATACATGAGGAATAACTCCATTGATGTCACATATCAACATCAGTCTAGTGACAAAGGAGGTACTGCTCAGTCTTTTGAAACTGTTGTATAATGTCAGATTACTTGAGTTTGAGACAGACTCAATAGGGACATACTCGGATTCTTCCCACATATAAAATGTGTAACTCTGTTTAAAATATTTTTCACAACCATGTCTGTTAGTTTGGGCGTTCAATTGGACTCAAGTCCATTTATCTTTCACTACAAATCCAATGTTTCCTTCCGAAGATGAAAATCTGTAAAAGCAGCTAACAAGATCACATGTATATAGCTGGTCACAATATTTTTTAACTAACTTTACTTGAACAGGTGGAAGAGCACCGTCATTTATTAAAAACTGGTGAGCTGCTTTTGAAAGGAGTCTAATGTCCACAACAGAAAGACAATTTTACTTACAAACGTCCATCTATCCATCATCTATAATAATTTTGGTGTTTTGTGAAATTATGACTGATTTCCAAATTTAAGCAATGACATGTTTTATTGTACTTGACCAGAATGCCTCCTTTTAAAAAAGTAATCATTACACTTTGACAGACAGACAGTTGACAAAATTGACAGACATTTTGTCTTTTAGTAAAGACGAAATGAACAAAATACTTCAAAGTACCTGCTAATACTTGAATATGAAGCCTCTTCGAGAAAAACAACAGTATTGAAATACTGAGCATGAAGAGAAACAATTTTTTTATTCTTCATTTACTGGGAACCTATGAAGTCCTGCATGGAGAAACAATATTACAATTTGGGATAAACAACATCACTAATATTTTGCATAATGAATTTCATTATAACATGTTCCCAACAACCATGACACAAGCTATATCAAATGGGTTTATTATAATTAGCATGGATCAAAACAGTGGGTTTGTAAATTAGTCAGATGACAGGTTTGAGTCCAAAGTCTCTTTATGAATAAGCTTGTGAGTGGACAGAAGGAGAGTGGATCATATAACAATGCATCAGGGGCAGCTATGGCTCAGTGGCAGAGTCACTTATCTCTCGCCTGGAAGGTTGAGAGTTGAATTCCCAGCTCCTTTAGCTCACATGTCCAATGTGTCCTTAGACAACTCCAAGATGCTTTAGCGATATGAATGGATTAATACTGATGGACACTTCAGCAGCCCCTGCCATCGGTGTGAATAGGTAGGTTTGTGAAAGTGCTTAAAGTTGTCAGTAGATCTATCTATCAATCTATCAATCTATCAATCTATCTATCTATCTATCTATCTATCTATCTATCTATCTATCTATCTATCTATCTATCTTATATATCATATATGCATATATAAGGTGTACATGTTTGTGGAAGATGTTTATTTATCCTTAATCACAAAGTCACTCCTTCTGTACTATATGTTATACAGAAACTGAGTTCAGAGTTATTGACTTGCAGTTCCACCTACAGAAGCTCTTTTTCATACCCAGAAGTAAACTCAGCTACAAAAGGGTTTTGGCAATATTTCTCTGCAGGAGAAAGGTTTATAAGAGATTTTAAATTTGACAGGATTAAAATCATTTCCTTGAATGCAGGACCCCTGGGAGTGGCAGGGTTGGTCTTCTCTAAACTGGAAGGTCTGGGGTTCAATCCCCAGCACCTGCATCCGAATTTCTGATGTGTCATTGGGCAAGACACTAGCCAAAAGCAGCTCCGACTGCTTCATTGGTGGCATGTGAATTGTATGAATGTGATTAGTCAATACTAATGGACACTTTAAATAGCAGCCTCTGTCATCAGTGCGTGAATGGGTGTGCAAGAGCACTTTGAGTAGTCAGAAGATCAGAACAGCGTGACAAGCTGAACTCCAGTCCCTGTTACCTGTGTTACCTGTGAGAAAAACCAAAGAAAAGTTTGTTTTGCCAGGTCCTCTGTCCTTTTAACATCCACAGAGTCCTCAGAAGTCTTTATCCCAGCCGGACAGCTCATCAGGAGGCTCCTCCGTCTCAGGAGGAAACATATCGAAATGACTGTGATCCAGCGGCCCCTTCAGCTGCGGACAAAGAAAATCATAATGAAATCATTACATCTGTCTGTATGGGGCCATTCTCAAAATCCAGGATTTTTTTTTATCAGTGCTAATCCACACTGCAAGTTGAAAATCTGAACCTTAAGAAATCACAATATGCTCAGTAATCGCACAATGAAATGAACTTTTATAATCCTATTTATTTAAGCTTAGATCTGGTTGATTGCTTCAATGAATTTGAACAAGAGACAATAGACATTGATAACTACTAATTTGCAAACAGAAAATATATCCATCTTTATTTTTCTTTAACCACACATGTTTAAAATATCAGTATGAGTAAAATAATTTCAATTTAATTTATTCTTTTAAACTTTATTTATTTTATTTTCAACTCTAGTCCTTTGGCAAGATGTTAAGCTAGGCAAAAGGTGGCTTAAAGATAAAAACATATTACAGAATACACACAGCAACAGATAACAGCAGTTTAACATGATGCCAATAGACTGGCTCCATTAAAACATTTAACCATAAAACTATTCAAACAAACCATCCAGGGTTAGACAGGACAGCGACAGCACTACATAGCAACAAAAAAAAAACATGCATTCTTAAATTAAAAGAATTCATTTTTAAACATTCATAGTGGATAGCCATGTGCATATTCTCTTATCAGTAAAGAGACCCTCCATTGCAATACATGAACACATGTAAGATGCTACATTACTTTGTTTTTCCATTTCTTCTTCTTTCATTTTTTTTGTCTCTTTCTTCTGTCTTTTTCTTTTTTTCCTCTTTCTGTATTTTTTTCCCTCTTTCTGTCTTTGTTTCTCTTTCTGTCTTTGTTTCTCTTTCTGTCTTTGTTTCTGTGGAGAGTTTTCACATTTTCACTCCAGCATGCTGTCTATACTTCTCTACAGTTGGTAAATGGTCATACGCACTTCTCTCCTAAGTGGAGACAGCAGCTTGTGGCGCCTTAGACCCTCCCAGTTAAAGCCCTGGAACCACCTACAATATGAGGACACACAAACAAAGACTTAAAGAAACTGCAAAGTTTTATTCTCCACTATTGCATATAAACATTAGATTAGGTGATTTTCACATATTCCTTATCCTGTGAACATTTGCACAATCTTGGAACAGTATGTTCAAATCTTTTCTTTAAGAAACAGACTACATGTTTTTCCACATTCATTTATTTCATTCACTTTATTAACACAATGCTAGCTAAAAAGAGCTGACATAATATTTAGGCTAAAAAAACCCCTTGATAGATAGTCCAGTGGGTCCGGCTGTTGGATTTGGAACAGGAGAATCATTGAATCAGGTTTCTGTATGAACCAAAGTGAGGATTTTCTGAGAGAAGCCAGTTCCCTTTCCTTTGCCTTGAACAAGGCACCTCAACATCCAAGGGGCTCTTTTCATGTACATCCCTTCACTCTGACACCTTAGTTAGTTAGCATGTTCAAAAAGAGAGGAAAACATCTGAAACATCTCTCTGGGGTTTAAAAGTTAGAAGTCTTCTTCTGTTTCCTTCTTCAATATTGCTACTGCACTATTTCTCAAGTGCCAACCAAGCATCAAGCATCTGGCATTGAAAAATGAAGCCAATGGGAAAGTGAAAAGGGTCTGATTTTGGCTGGCTGCAGAAGCAGTGGAAGTCGGTCAAAAAAAAAAAAAAAATGTTTACAGCCTGATACAAAAATCAGGCTAATTAACTTATGTCTTGTTTGACACAGACTGTACGGGAGGGATTTTTTTTAATAACAAACCTGTTTTGATTTCATAAATGATACAAGTTATTCACAATAAGGGACGTAGCTTTGTCCATTATCATCTACAGTCTATGGTGTCTTCTATACAAATATGCGTCTTAGGTTGTTTAAACAAGCAGCACACTCATACACTTCTATATAGAACAACACCAGACAACATTATCAATAAGAAGTATGGTGGTTGGTGGTTTGATCCCCATCTGAAGTTCCTGCGTCAAAGTGGCAAGTCACTAATCCCCAAACCAAAACACTGTTTGAGTATGTGTAAATTTGTTTTATTAATACAGCACTTTCCATAACATCCTCTACCATCAATGTATGAATGTGTGTGTGAATATGTGAATGTGAAATGTCTTGTTAAAGTGCTTTGAGTGATCAGAAAACTAGAAATGTGCTTTAAGTACAGTAAGGATTAGAACTAATGTGGTTACACATTAACACAGGCCCTGTGTGGCAATTACTAAGTGTGAGAAACTCTTGCAAAATGTGGGATTCTTGACGGAAAGGGAATGTGCAGTACCAAATGCTGGAAATAACCTGCAAGTGAATGAGTGAGGGGTCATTTTCTTGTGTCTTGGCAAAAGATTTGGCGTACATTGATATGGCGTGATACAGACTTTGTGATGACAGAAAGATGTTTTGCTTATTTTGTGGAACTTTTAAGGCAGATTAGTCCATTTTGCTTTTCGTGTGGTTGGTCTCTCAAACTTTTCGAGGACATAATTAAGACGGAGGGACCAGATATGCACTTCTGGTATTTGATACATTCCCTTTCGTTTATAAATTTGTTTGGGGACTGGTAAAAGTGTTCTTCCATTTGTAAATTTGTCTCAGCGCTTGTAAGAGTGTTTCACATCATGTACATTTTTTTCAGTCTTTGGTAGAAGTGTTTTGGGTTTTGTAATTTTGTTTCATAAAATGTAAAAAGGTTTTTTGAAATGTACATTTATCTCAAGCTTTGTAAAAGAATTTCACACTTTCTAATTTTGTTTTGCACTTCCCAGCCACCATAGTTGTATCAGTACTTTGGAGTTGTTTTTATAGTTTTATACGTAACCTCAAGGAACATAAAAAACAAAAAACAAAAACAAACTAAAGAAACAGGGGTTGGTTAAAATAGAAGATATACTTACTTGTGTTTCTTGATGTCAATGATGCCGTTCTTTTTGTTTCCCAGCCTCTCTACTGGGTTAAGTCTGAGAAGGAAAAAGTCACTACTTTCAAAGGCTTGATAACCCCTTGGAGTGTTATATTTGAAAACAAACAGAGGGGAAACCAGGAAACAAACTTGATCAAATTAATCTAAAACATTGTTAAATAATCCAGCAGCGCCACCAAACACAATTAGTTGCTGCAGCGTCTGATGACAGTATGACAAATACAAACCAACAACATCACTGTGATAGTTGTGCCTAGCACTGGTGAAACAACATAGTAATACAATTACCCATAATTATTGTCAGTGACACGGTCTGGTCTGCCTCACACAAATGAACAGCCACCAAGCTTTATAATCTCATATCTGATTGTACTTTCTGATTCACCGTACTTGCAGAGTCTCCTGATGAGGTCATCTGGACGCTTGCCTATTTTCTTGGGAAAGTCCACCTTCTCAATGCCATGGAGGACCATGGTGTAAATCTTTATGGGGTCTGAGCCAGCAAATGGTGGACTGAAAGACAAACAGAGGTTTAAATGTATTGTTCATTACAAAGATAAATATCCAGACTACACAGTTTAAAGGCAGAGTTGGTCATTTTCTCCAAACATATTTTTCAAGATTTTGGTTGAAATTGTCATTCAGTCCTGACAGAAATTAATAATTTATGACCACTGAAAAAGGAACAAAGAAAGTGCGTCATCTGAAAAAAACAATGTCAATGTCTGACACGAGGTACAAATTTGATGAATTAATCATGCCTCCCTGTCTCCCTGCTGGTACACTAGCCAACACTCAAAGTGCGTCACAGATGACAGAGTTTATACTGTGACATGTCCTTACCGCTGAATGAGACATGACACAGCATAGATTCTTCACAATGCAAGTGTCAAGCTGAGATCCGCTTCAGGAGCAACAGCACTCATGCATGTAAGTGAGGCCCGTGGCTCTTGAGGGAGCACAGAAGGGTGGGGATGGGTGTAGATGGAGCACTCAGGGAATGCTAGTTTTCAACCCTGCCTTTAAAATTGAGGTCAAAATAAATTTTATCTGAACAGTTCAGTTACAAAACACATCATTATGAAGAGCCTTTTTAATTATACGTTGATGCAATTCCTACCAAACCAATTCATTTTCTAAATAGCATTGTTGCTTTTATACCAAAAGTGTAAATTGTAATATTCCTCTGGACTGAAATGCAGATAATGGGGTTTTATGTAATTTTAATGGAAAACTGTGGAAGTGAAAATGAGATTTGACGATGATAATCCTGTTAATATATATGTAATATGTAATTATACAGTAGACAACAAAATCAATAGTTCAAACAGTTTACAAATCCAGGGAAGATTATATTTCTGACCCTGGAGCTACATAACCAAAAGGTTGTTGTCACCAGGACCTCAACCACAGAACCAAATTTAATCCTATTCACCATGGGGTTAGCTCAAGTGCAGTGATTATGAAGCGCATTGCTCATTATGAGGGTTTTAATTGGGTCATTTGTTTAAACTGCTATGCTGATGAGACCTTATTGTATATATTCATATCACACCTGCCAGTTATCTTTAGATTCCATCCAGCATGCCAAAACGTAAAAGAGGAACAGAACAACTATAACAGTGTTTGGCCACAAAGACTGAAAAGCAAATCCGTTGCTTTAAGGCAACAACATGTAACCATCTTACCTCAAGATAAAAGCTGGAGAACAAATTTACTCACTCACTGAACTGTTCACATCCTGTTAGTGATGCATAAGTAACTCTTCGCTTGATATTGCAAAACATTGCTAGATGTCGCTTGATGTTAAAAATTCATTTGTGCATTAAATTCTTTCAAATCTTTAAAGTGTTTTGTCATTTTTCTTACTTACTTGCCAGTGAGCAGTTCAAATATTAGGATTCCTAAAGACCAGCAGTCAGCTCCAAAGTCATGGCCTTTGCTCAGGATGACCTCTGGGGCCACATACTCTGGAGTACCACAAAAAGTCCAGGTCTTCTTTCCACGGCCAATTTTTTTTGCAAAGCCGAAGTCTGCCTGAGGAAAATTAGATGAATAACAGAAATTGTTTTTCTTTAAGACAGATACAGACTAAATAACATCCAATGCAGTAAATCAGAGCAACTAATATTTAGAGAAACGGCTTACCATTTTGACATAGCCTTCAGCATCCAGTAGAAGGTTTTCAGGTTTCAGGTCTCTGTAGACGATGCCCATAGTGTGGAGGTAATCAAAGGCCTCTAAGACACAACCGGTACAGAACCTGGCTGTGGCATCATCGAAACAACTCCTGTCAGGTTACAAAGACATCAACAATTGCTAACATGATGAGAGCAAACTTATTACAACTAAGGGTAAATGTGTTTTCTTTTAAGGGAAAACCCTTTAATTTCAAACTCTCTCTGTTATTAACAGAAGAAATAAATGCATTTATAAACACTGACAGTAGAGAAAGAACAGGAAACAAGGTTCAACATTGTAAAGTCATAGCATGGACTAAACTGTTAGCTTTCTTATTTTCTGCATGTGGCAGTAAAATTATATTTTTTAAATTGGAAATTCACTTTCGATGTTTTCCGGCTTTCTTAAAACTGATTTAATTTAAATTGGCATAACTTTGGGTTTAGATAACAAGGAAGTTCTGGAGAAAGTTTCATGATCTTCTCTTGTTTAGTTTGTTAGTAACTTGCTCTTGTTGCTGAGCTTTGATTTCCTGTTTTATTTTTTCATTCGTATCCTCAGGTTTCTCTGTATGCTGTGCTTTTTTTCTGTTAATATTTCTTTGGTTAATGATTTACAAAAAATGTGGTTTAGGAGTTTGTGTGGTGACAGGGAAAACAGAGTTTTGGGCTTGTAAAGACACATTGTGAGTTTCTCCTGCGTTTGACATCACTATTCCTTTTGTTTACATGAGATTAATGGAATAGCAGAAATAATCAAACTAGTACTCTCACTATGTTGATGGGCAGAGGTGCCTGAATGAACCCTTTTCTATATGAATTGGTCATTGCAGAGGAATGGCATGAACATTCATCATCATTTTTGACTTGGCATGCTCATGACAGATTTTCGTGTGGATGAGCATGTTTTTGAGAATGTGGATGGGATTATTTTTTTAAACAAAGGAGGAAAATAACCTTTAAAAAAAACATGCCTATGTGTGGACTAGGCCTTTGTCTCAGCGTTCCTCCCCTTCTGTGTCAGTTAATTTGTCTTCCACTCACGTGTCTTGTTCTTTAGTCGCACAAAAAGTCCTGTCTTGGATGTCACACAGTCTACAAAAAAATATCCCATACAAGATTCGATGTAGCATTCCAGGGTGACATGGTAAATGTACCTTTTGTCTGTAGATCAATGCATGTATAAATAGACTTCTACACTTACAGACAGTTCATCACTAATGACTATTTTTGTTTAGACCCTAAAGTGAACCGTCGGTTAATCTAAACTATAAACAGGCTTTTTAGGAAATTGCCTGATTCAATCCTACTGCCTTGAACAGCTTCCAAAGCAATTAAGCTTTGAAGAGTCAGTGAAGAGCAGGAGGAAATCCTGTCTTTGTTGGACAACAGCTTTTATGTACTCATGCATGTGTAAGTACACTGTTTGCAGTGGATGGCAACAGACTTTCAACTACAGAGGCCAGTGAGACCTTTGTTTTAAAGCCAGTACTTAATTCACTCTTTAAATATGAAATCACATAGTTTCATGGGTAGTTTTCATGAATGTATCTAAAGAACCTACACTCACATGTCCCGCAGCACAGTCCACAGCTCTCCCCCGAGACATGCCTCCAGCAGCATGTAGACGTACTTGTCATCACGAAATGTTCGGAATAATCTAAAACACAAATTAAGTGACTGTTAATTAAAAACTGTGTCACAATAAACAGCTTACAGTTAAACTGCATGCTATTAATGCTGTATATTGATGTCTCATAGAGGCCTGTCTCTTGCTTCATTTTGCCCACATGAACTTTAAGCTAGGATTAGGGACTCTAGAAAGAAGGGCTTCATTCCTGTACAGCTTCAAATACAAGGACTTGAGGACTGAGGCGAGGGTCTGTTACTATACTGACTGTCCCACACCAGCAGAATAATTTGTTTTCTGCTAAGGTATTTAAGCATTGGTAGAAGCGCAAAGAACAATAGGTGGGAGGAACCTTTGAATCGAGTAACAGGTAGCTCCTAAAACTAAAAGTCCTTAGTGTTTTAAGAGACTTTTTCTGGGACACAGACTTTGTATTGATAGCTTGTATGAACAAAAAAAAGGCCCATAACATACAAAGGTTACAATTCTATTGGCCTATAGAGATGAAATGCCACAAATTAACCCAGCAATTTGCATAAAATCCTTTTGATCCAGGCTATACAATGTCTCACTCTAAACTTCATAGCCAACACACACACACAAATGACACGTCTTTCTCAGTTTTTGGACTCTTAGACCAACATAAAACATGTAATAGAACTGAACTGATAAGAAAGAAATCAAGTGAGTGATAGTTGGAATTTACAGGAGAGTGCACATCACGTTTGAGCTGAACTTTTCTCTCGGACTGACAGTCAACAGACTGCTTGAACAAGGCCTTTGTTCCTCACAGTCACAGTCCAGATAAATCTCAGTGCAGTGGTCAGCAGCATTCTCACAGCGGGTTACGTAGCAACTCCTCTGAGAAACCAACACACCGACCCGTCCCGGGTTTTTCTGCTTTCTTGAGAATACAAGAGGTTATGTGGATTGATCCTTTGCTTAAGTTACCGATGCTTTAACCTCTTTTGTTCAACATCTACATGCATCCACCAGATAAGGTTGGGAAAAAAACACTCAATACTGGAACATAACACTGCAGATTGACAATACAGTTACTCATAATAAAAACATTGCTGTTTGTGGGTTGAAGAAACGTGAATGTGTAGTGTTTTGCGTGGCCCACACCTGATGATGAACACTGAGTTTGTTTGCTGAAGAATGTTTTTCTCAGAATAGATGTGCTCCTGCTGTCTGGTGTCCACAATGTGTTTCTTCTTAATGCACTTCAGTGCAAATGCCGTGTCCTCATCCTTCAGCTTCACCTTAGAACGAGACAACAAGAGCTTATTGAGCAACGTCACTGGAATAAATAAACATTAAATATATATCACAGTTATCATTACTATAACACAACAAATCTTGTCTCAGATGTTTATATATGAATACTAGTTTGGCTAAAGAAAAACTTTAGGAGACCAATAGATATAATACGATTACGATGAGAAAAAACACATGTGATTTGTCATGGTAACGTTAGGTACAGTACTATATGGTTCTAAGTAATGCAATACAGATGTTAGTTACAATATGATATAATACAATATGATTCGATGAGATACAATACTGTCTGATATGGCGATACAATACGACACGGCACGACATAACAGGATATGATGTCAACAAACTTTGTGGCCCCTGTAGGGACTTTGGGACACAAATTCTGCAGCAAGTCAAATTTCAGTGGTATTAATATTTAGTATCAAACAAACACTTGAACATTTTTGAGAATAACTATTAGCTGTTGGTAACCTCATTATTGTTTATAATTGTGCTAATTATTGTGGATCAAGAAAGCAGAAGAAATTAAACTATTGAAACCTCCCTATAATTTTGGCTAAGGTATACATGATCTTAAGTAATAGTAGTTATATAGTTGTTTATTCAGCTCACCAGCTCCACTCGTCCAAATCCTCCCATGCCCAATGTAGCTACGATCTCTAGCTCCTGGAAAGGCTGGTGTGGAGGCAGCAGGCTGATCCTCTCCCTCAACCTTCTCAGCTCCTGAGCCTCTGCAGAGTCAATCTGAGGTGAGTAAGGCCTACGCAAGGAACAACACAGGACAACAGTTACTTAGCAATAGGAGGGCTAATTTGCAAAAGATAACTTTAACTGAAGAAAGCAGCACTCACAGAGCATTTCTTCTCTCATCACACCTGGAGAGCTCTTCCACATATTCCTTAAGGTAAGCCTGAAGCTCCTCATAAGTTCCCACCATTTGGTTGAAATTACTGATGGGAGAAACAACAACCTGAGTGCATGTTTAAGTTTGTAAAGTTTGAGTTTGCAAAGGCAAGTCTGTTAAGGTCTGCAAAGGCAGATTCTCTAAGAGTTCAAAATAAAACAATATGATGCAGTTTTTCTCACGCAAGAATAACTTAGTTAACAACGATCAATGGCTAACCGTGTGTAGTTAAAAATGCTGATGGAGTTTATGTGGATGAGGTGTCACATTCTTGTGTGACACTTTGTGTGTTAAACTGGATGAGCTCCTAAATCAGGGCAAAATATTTATATATTGTGTAAAACTAGAATTGAATGTTGAAATACTTGACAAGGTACGGCTAATAATATTGTTCAAAAACTGTCCAGCTATACTCACTCTCTGTCCACCACCAGGCAGTGGGTGTCGTTCTCATTGCAGATAATGTTTGCTGAACGCACATCCTCACTGCAAACAAACATGTACAGTTCAGTTGACCACTCTGCAAAACATCTGTACAAAATATGTTCAAACACTCATGTCTGCAGTGTGAGGAGGTGTCTTTGTCAGAATACAAGTGATCGAACATACTGATGGTGAGTGTGTTCATATTGTATCACACTGCTGAGTTATCTGTACTGCTGCTGGCTGTGGGCTGTCACAAGATAAATTCAGGTAAGGGAATCTAATTATGTGGAAACATATCATATCATCATTAAATGACGGGCACAGACTGTATTGCGTTGATAACTTTTTCATCGCTAATCTAAGAATTAAATGTGGTAACTTTTGCTTTAAAAAACCAACATGACCACAGCAAAATGCTAAACTCAAGGCTTCAAAAGGGCATTTGACAAATTAGGCAGCCTATGGTCGTCTCTTCAAGTCAAAGCACACTGAGCAAGCCAGTGCACCACGTTAAAACCTGGTTCGGTCACGTTTTACTTTACAGGTCCGTAAATTTCATTGTAAATAGGTGATAATTAGATGATAATTGGATAAGCTTTTTATTATTTCTTTAAAATTACCCCCAAATTTCATAACAATTGAGAGCAAATTACCATGTAACTTCTTTGAAACGATGCCTAAATTTCATTGTAAGCAAGTCCAAACCTGATCGCTGCACCATTGAGGGTGCAAGCGCCATGACGCAGGCTGGAGCAGAGCAGTGCCGAGTGCAGAAAAAGTACATCAAAAAATAAACTAAGGCCACCGATGTGACACATTTCACAATGTACAGTAATGTGTAAGTTCAGAGCTGGTGATGAGGCTACCTGTGCCGACTGTGAGTGGACTTATTGATTGGCGTGAGACAAACTCTTTCATTGTTATTATAATAACATGTTTTAACAATGACATGAAAGCTTTGCTCACTAAAAGATGAAAACGTGTTACAGAGTTGGTACATTCAACTTCAAGTTTCATTTAGTTTTATAGGCGTTCCAGTCTTAATGTTTTTTTGTTAATCATACAAAGCTGTGCTCAATCATTTATTACTAAAAATTGTAATCGTTGTAATCGTAATTGCTTACAATTAAATGGTCATTATTTCAAGTTGCGTGCTAATTTTATGTGGCTTTTAAATATTAATGTTATACCTTGGATTTAAAATTCCTCTGCTGTATCCTTAGTCATGAATGGAGCTGTTGTTAGTACCTGATCAGAGCTTTCTCTCCAAAATAGTCTCCAACTCCCAAAGTCTTGATTTCCTGTGGTCCAGCAAACCCATCTGTGCTCTGAGTGACAATGACCTACACAAATAAAACAATAAAAGTGGAACACTCAAAAACTTTTATTTCACGAATGAATAAGCGACATCTTCGTCTTGTGATGTCACACCACACATTTTCAGCGTTTTTGCAGACTTTAATTTTTGCAAATAAATGTGCCTACACATGCACAAGACACCTGAAAAACACTAAGAGCAGAATATGGGAACCATTTGGCTAAGCACACGTTTCCCATCTATTCTTGGTTTGGTTATAACATAGTGAACATGCTACATAGTCTAATATTCAGAAATGTTAGAATAATAAGAAATATCAAACCTCTAGTACAACAGTTTGTAAAGATTGTGTAGAAATCTCACCTCTCCATTGGCGATGATAAAAAATGTGTTCCCTTCTTCACCTTCTCGAATAATATACTCCCCTTTTTCAAAACAGTCCTGCAAACACAACAGGGCACTCGTAATATTATTTTCAACTTTCACAATCTGAGTTGAAACGAAGTCCAAGCAGAAAAACAATTGGTAAAAAAACACTTTCTTACCACTTCTAGACAATCAACAATCCTGGCTAGTTTCTCTTCAGGCAGTCCTCTCAGCAGAGAAACACTTCACAACAAGAAAACACAAACTCTTTGAAGCTGTCAGGATTTGTTATACAAAGAGTAATGGACGGCTCAATTCAGTGGCTGCTACATCAGTGCTCATGAAGCATGTAATGTTTTCCTGAGACGTATGTTCTCATAGAAAAAAAAAATACAGTATTTATAACTATTAGTGAAACTTAATGAAAAGACTAACATTCTCATGGTGTATACAGAATACACTTAGATAGGCCTGTTAATAATAATATAGTACTTACCTAAAATTAGAACCTGCAGTTTATTCTATTATTGAGCACTAGCCCACCAAGCTTTGGTTATACAAGAATTCTTTTCTGCCCCCATCACTGGGCATTCAGTATCACTTACATTTTAGTCTTATAGCCTATACATGTAAATATCAACTATATAAAAATAGCAAGGTCCTACTGTCTGGGCAGAAAGGTTCAATGATGTCGTATTTGTCACTTTAAATCCAGACCCTAAAGGTTTACCTGCTCAAAAAGCTGAAGTACTCTTCATGTCGGGCCTGTGTGGTCCTCATCATGATGGTCTGAAAAGTCTGACGCTCCAGAGCCCAGATGTGAGACTGGGACACAGCTGGATGGAAGCAGAACCATTAACAATTCATTAGCCATTCATTAGGAGAGTGAGGGGTCCTTCTTAATAAACTGGGTTCTGAATGGAGAGTAGATAAATGTGTTTCCCTTCTTCAAAAATCTTGTGAAATTGTAACACATCTCCATTTTGTCATCTAAACTGAAAAAAAAGAAAAAGGTTTTAGGTTCGTGTGCATACATGACATACAGTATATCACTACATACTATGGATGTAATTGCTAGACTGGGCTAGCTTGCATGTTTTTTATCAGTGATAGAATTAAACTTAAAAACAGGTGTGCTTTGATAAAATACTTAAATAAGAGTATTTATACCAAACTCACAGGACGGAAAACTTGGGAATGTACATATATGAATTTAGCAGTATGTTAGGATACAAAATAAAACCTATTCATATTAGTATGCATTTTAGCGTCTTGTGTAACAACATTATGAATTAAGTGTTTCATTTTCCATCAGTGTATGAATGTGGTGTGAATAGGGGATTTTATTTAATTTTTGGGCTTTTTTGCCATTATTGTAGAAATAGGACAGTGCGTAGAGATCAGTGAGAGAGAGTTGGGATTGACACGCTGAAAAGGAGCCACAGGTTGAATTCAAACCTGAGCCACTCGCATTGAGGACTATAGCCTCCATACATGGGACGTGCACACTAACCACTGCACAACCAGCGACCCAAGAATAGGGGAACTTGATCTGCTTTAGTAGTCAGAAGACTGAAAAGTATAAAATGTATTTAATGTTGCCCTTTGAGAATTATCATCTGTTCATGCACCATACAGTGGGTAGGTGTGTTACACAAGACATGGACATGGTTGTCAAACACAATACATTTGACTCACGAGCTCCAGGGAATGTATGCAAAAGGTGACATGACTGTGTTTATCTTATAGAAGAAAAAGAGCTTCTTCTACTCACACTTCACTGTTGCTGTTCTCTTACAGTTGTACAGGATCGCCAGTTCTCCGAAAGCTGTGCCAGGTCGCACCTCCCCCAAAAGCTTCCCATTCTGGATAACCTCCAGCAAACCCTCTACAGGAAGGTAAACACAGAAACTCTTTTTTAATTATCTTTGCACAACTGTTTCCCTGATTTATCTGTCAATCACTTGCCCCCTGTTTGGACCTCAATTAAACCAGAAGTGATCAATGCAAAACCTTAGGGGATTAGAGTCAATGGTTCTGAGAGGGAATCTTCCAAATATACTTTTTTTGGGGTCAAATTATATATAATTTTTGGTCTTAGAATTCTTCCAGAGAGTAGCCCCTCCATGGTGTGACAAAGGCCTTTCCTGTGTTTCTTGCATCCTTATTGCTATTTATTTCATTTCCTAGTACCTTAATTGTTTCAATAAAAATCTTTTGATAATTCTAAATACTTAATATATACAAACACTTCAACTGCAATTTAAAATGCTTAAACATACATGCATCCAAAATGATTTCTTTCTAAATCTAGTTGCTATCCCAACATGTAATTAAAACAAGGACATTATGCCACACATTGTGCTGAACTAACCTGCGAGGACATACAGGTAGTTTCCAGGTTCCCCCTCCTGGATGACCAACTGGCCCTCAGTGTAAACCTTCTCATACATACAGTCAACCATCTCCCTCATGTGCTGAGCCTCCAGCTTATTAAGGAAGTCATTTTTCATGATTGCACTGTTGATGAGCTTCTTGGTGCTGAGATGGAGAGAAGAAACAGAAACAAAGAGTGACAGTGTCAATATAAAGCCAGTTAGCCAGTTAGCCTTAATGCATTACAGCCTGACCCATTCATCTGAAGGATAATATCGACCAATCAAGTGACTATCAGTATGGTTAATTTTATCGCAGATATGTTCCAATATTATCAGATTTACTCATTATTCAAATGTCATTTTATTTCACTAGTAATACAGAGAAAAGTGAGCATCATCGCATTTCACAGTGTCACGCAGTGATGCACGCACATGAGCAGTTACTTTTCAGTTAAGTACCCATCTTGTCTTTGTCAAAACTCCCTCCATTTGAGAGATCAACATAATAAATGTGTGCATCTAAATCTATTTAGCTCTACAGATCGAACAGAGATCAAAGGATTTTGGCCAATATATCAGTATCAGATTATTTTCTCTCGCCAATATCAATCTGTAGTGGCCTCCAAAAAGTCCCATACTGGTCAGGCCCTAATATGCACCCAAAATTAGACAAAAAATCTCAAATCTCAAATGTCTGTTTGGAATAACAAATCACATTTTCTTTGTGTTGAGATTAAAGAGCAGCAGTTATTGTTATTACCTCTCCTAATCATTGACCTCGCTCTGAATATGATACTGGACTTAGCTTCATTTTTCAAAAACATGTCTGATACACTATCAGTGTTGGTTCATTTTTAAAGCGTTGTAAATCTGGATCCTAGGTTAGACCTCTGCATTAATTGTGCCGTTTCAATTTATTTGCAGATTCGATTGAGACTGTTTTTTTGTGAATAACTGATTAGCACATCACACGGATAATTTTCTCTAGCATTCAGTGAAGTAGCGAGCTGAATGGGTCTCAGAGTAGTGGGCAAGGGAAGCAGCAGAGGTTGTGTAATTGAAGCTCATAATGACCCACCCCCTGCATTTTGATTCTGAGGCCTTTTGTTTCCCTCCATTTCTATTATGCTGCCATGCTAATAAAGGCTTTCAGATGTTCAATGATATTACAAAGGCTCCGCTCTACGTCCTCCTGCCAATGACATCTATGGGTCGAACATGGTTAATTAAACTGTTTAAACAGTTGTCATACGTTTCACACAATTGAAGAACTTGGTATATGCATTGCTTTTCCCTAGCAGACTGATTTGTTTACTGCTCGGCTCATAGTATTACCAGCATGTAAGGCTCCAGCAGTGAGCTCAATCAGGCAGCAAAGATGGGAGGAGAGGACATGCCTGGCACTTCCGGTCTGCTGTGTTTTACAGCAAAAACCAAATTAAGAATGTGTGGACTTTCAATCCCAGATTATATGAAGTTGATATTCATGTGTGAAATCATTCAATAGCCTGGAATTAACATGTTTAGCGTTAGTCCCTTTCAAGTCTACACAGGGTGTCTTTCACATTCAAAGCATACATTTCTGTTGGGTTTCCTCTTAACCTACCCTGAATCTTTACGGATGGTCTTGGCGATGGAGATGTTTGTCACCCTGCCCCCTCTACAGAAGTTTTCTGACGTAGGTTCAGCAGAGACGCCCTCTTTCGCTTTGAGCCTGCGGTGGACCTCCACAGCGACCTTGTGGAAGCGGTTTGACCCCTGGTTGATGACACTGAAACGTCTGTGGCTGTGGCGGCACAAGGCTGGCGACGAGCAGCACAGGCTGTTGTAGCCTATTGCATCCTGGAGCTTGTCAATCTGGGAGATCTTGGCCTCCAGTTCTCTCTGGAGATTCCATAACTGAATCTCTTGGGCTCTGAATTTTTGGTTCCGATGAGCCAGGTCCGCTTCCAGGTGAGCAATCCTCATCCTGAGTAAAAGAATGTGTTTAATCTGACAACAAATGAGGATGGAGACTAAATCTGCAGTAGGTAAACTCAGTTTTCCCTTTCAGATAAATATCCAAATGTTGACCTGAGTTTACATCAACTCTATGAAAGAATACAATTCTTTCTTCTCAGATGGAAAATATATTAGATGCAGTTTTTATCCTTAATAAAACAAATATTCCTACAACACAGGTCCCAATGTGCACTCATAAATCCCTTCAACGTGGTAAGGTGGCGGTTCACCTCCCAACAAATTGAGAAAGGTAAAATTTTCTGCCCAATCCCAACCCAACTTGGCCAATGTCCACAGCTAAGTTTACAGAAAACAGATACAGTCACACTGATAGATCACCACTTAGAAACGACAAACATCCGGGGGGATGAGAAGACAGTTTGTAAAAAAATTGCCAAGTTTTCTAATCTGCGTTTCAAGGGATCGACTATACATAGTTTTTATTTTATTTTTTTAAAAAGGCTATAACTTAGACATGTGTTATGCATATGTGAACAGATTTCAGTCATTCAAACAACTTGAAGTTGAGTTATTGAAACAAAAAACACATCAGGTTTTAGTAGGTCCTAAGGCAAGAGGGTCAGTCAGGCTTGATTTTTTGGGCCTTTGGGTCATGAGCTTGTTTCTAACCTGAGTTCTGTCTCCAGGCCGGTAGGGTCCAGGTGGATGGAGGCCAGGCAGCTGTTCTCCTCAGCCTTTGGGGCTTTTATTGAACCGTTGCCCATGGCCAGGCATTGGCTGGCCACCATAGGAAAAGCCCTCAAGTCAAAATCCCAGCAGTGAAGGCGTCCTTATCTTCTTTAATACCGCCAGTCTTCAGTGCAAAAATATTTCAGAGATAAAAATGACCAATAGGACTACAAATCAATTAATAATGGCTTCTAACAGTGTTTTCTTTGATCAGCCTAGACGACTACAAACTGAGTGCTCATTGGCAAATAAGCGTTAGACTAAATAATAGACACTGCTGTCAAAGTGGTAAGGCAATTCAATTTAAAACTCACCGGTACCATCTGTTGGCTAAATAATTGGGACATTTCGCTGACAGAAAAATCCCTTTAGATTACACTCCTGGCCAAGATAACCATAAATCATCATTATGATAAAAAAAGACACATTAAAAAGCCTATGGCTTCATGAAATGGGAAAACGTTTATATTTCTGTTGTCATTATCTGCCACAACTGTAACAATGGGCAGGATATATTCATGTTGCTTAGTTTCTCAAATGAACACAATCTAGGTAACAGCAACATCTGACTGCCGTTTTTTTTAATTTTACTTTTGATCAAATCATCCCTCAATCATGCTATCAACAAACTAAAGTAGCAATGCATACTCACGTGCACCATCCTGCCAAGTTAATGATATTGTATATAAACATTAGTCCCAAAATAGGGTCATTTCAAGAATGCAGCCTTCAGTTTACCCAAAATGCATTGTCTATTTAGAAAGAAATAGAATTACGCATTACTTACTCACAGAGCTGCTTAGAACATGTGTGGAAAAGGATGATCTTGATGCTGGAACGACTACATGATCACATCATCACTATAAAACAGCGGAGTGTTGTTTAGTTGCAGTCGAGAAGCACACTGACATCCATCTGTGTCTGGAAGAGCTCCTGCACCGTTCTTCTCAAATGTAACAAGTGGATCTTCTGACGATGTGGAAGTATCTGGTGACCCCTGGTGGTCGTGTGGTGTGTGACACGATGAGAGAGTTGGAGTTGATGTCCAAGTGAAATGGACATCAAAAAAAGAAAGAAACGTAATTATCTAAAGTTAACAAAAGTTAGAAGTCATTGAATACATGTATGACACACATTTTACACATTGTTTAAAAGTGAATGGCTGGACTTATAAACATACATTTTGAAGAGGCTTTCCTCATGTTATTGGTGCTAGAAAATGAATGTCATGATGGCAGATACATAATAGAATGATCACTTCCTATTTAACATATATATATTTAATATATATATTTAATAGAAAGAGAAACACTGCACTCCTATGTAGAATTTCAAACGCTGATAACAAAATTGCAAACAGACAGAGTTCTGTTTGTTCTAGCTCAATATAGAAGGCTGATAAAGTCGGTCCTCTCTCAAGAAGATTGGGACCCCATGTTGCTCCTGCTGCTTCTTCAGTGGCATATAAACGAGTATGCATGGTATTAACTAAAACTGGTGGTCATTTTAAACGGCAGCCTCTGGTAGATGTGACCTATGGTTTAAAATAATTTTGAATAGTCAGAAGACTCGACTTCTTCTTTTATTTATCTATTTGATGGTTACATTTAACCCCTAGTCCTTTCAGATCACATACATTCTTATTTCAACGCACTGATATGGTAGAGAGACCTTGAAGTTACATTGTATTTTTGCTTACCTTTTTATTCCAGAAGAATTATGCCAGGTGCAAGTAAAGAGATTTTTTATTCTGCAAAAATCAACTACAAAAGAAATACTTGACCATCAACACAAATGAACTTGTTCTAATAAATGTTGGTTTATTTATTCTGACTCAGAGGCAAATTGCTTCAAAATCGTATTTATATTGAACAGAGAACCTTTTTGGCAATCAACGACAACAGCTGCCCTTAGTTGATTATAAAAATTAAAAATAAATCTTTTGGAAAACAAAGAAAAACAGAAGTTTAGCTTAAATACGTTCAGTTCTGACACCACACTAAACTCACAGATACTCACATGTAGACTGCAGTGAATACTCGCCTGTGGATGGAAGTCACACTGAAGCTTGGAAAACAAATGTCTATGTCTGAATTTAATGCCTGGGGAGCACAGAAATCTGAAAATGTCACTTAGCTGACAGATTTCAATGAATGTCCAGATAAAACATCAATTGCATCTTATGTTACATCAGGGAAAAACAAGAGAAAAACAAATGTCAATAGTGCTTCATAAGGATGATCAATAGCATGCTTATTCTGTATAATGCCCTCCTATCCAGATCTTGTTCTTATCTGACAAGTACAAACCAAAAAAATCATTCTAATTACACATAGTCATTCCTATTTCAATCATATAAAACAGGTTTACTGTGATTATTGCCACCTTCATTGTCTACTTACTCTTCTTTGAAAATACAGAAAATGTCATCTGGAAAAAGGTTGTACAACTGTTGCTGTGACTATGAAGCAGAAAGTGTTCAACATGTAGAGTAAGGCAGGAGTACAAACAACAAAGAATCAAAGGTCTTAAGTATAAAGGTAACACAGTAACACAGTGATTCCTCATTGGCCATAGTATAGCACCATATTGCCACAATTAACCAAACGAGGGCACCGGTTTGAAGTGGTGTTGTACTTTTTCCTACCTGCAGTGCTGAAGTGAAGTCAAGAAATATCAGCAACCTAATTAAGAAGATGTAGACTAAGAAGATGTAGAGATACAAGCCTGCACCTGGCTGCACATTTTTGAGTAAATCCTACTCTTCTTCCACTCTTCGTGAGTTATAGATACAAAACTGCTGTTATGAGAACCAACAAGAACACAGTTGCTGTGCTAGAAAATTAAATGAAAGTTGGGAGTTTTGATTGAGATTGGAGTCATGCAATGTAAGGCAGAATGCTCCCATATATTTTATTTTTAACAGAAATTCCGAAATTTCAGGGGACCCCATTAGGGGTTGGGAACCAAAGGTTGGGAATGCCTGCCTTAGACAATAGAGCAAGTTCCTGTGGATGGCTTTGCAGCTCAAGTCAAGCCTACTTTTTAATCACACAGACAAGGAACGTCATTAAATGTAATTTTGAAATGTTGTTTCTGCGATTAAAACCAAATCCATTCTGAGAGTGAGTGCTGTTACAACCTGAACCAGAACAAGACTGGGATGAAACTGTGAAAGGACAACACATACAACACACCAACAGTCGTTCTGTCACAGGTCTGGAAGATCAAGAGAAATTGCTAAACTTTCAAATCTAGCAAGACAGATTTCAGTAGATTAAGCTGTTTTCCACTTCAGACGTTGTTTTGTTAAGCGAATCACCTCTACTATCAGATGCCAACAAGAAGCTATGTGATCAGCTACTGTACATCCCAAGCTGCAGTAAAAAAAAAAACAGGACATGGACATTCCTACATACCCAAAGTTTCTAGGATCTGCTTATAAGCCTTCCGGTTTTTTGAAAATTACTAAACTTGTAACTTATCCAAATAGAAACCAGAAAACAAAACCTGATATAAAACAGATTTCTTTGTGTAACAAAAAGGAGGTTGGATTATCAGGCTTATTTTGTCCTGTTTGATTTTACTTTTTGACTATTGTTTGATTGCATAAAAGCTTTTCCCCCAAAGCTAATCACACTAAGTATATTACATATTTCACAGGCAGCCATTAAAAACTCTGTCAAACCAACCACGTTATACAGTTACAACTTTGATACAAAGAGTTAATGCATAGAGTTCATGTAAAATAAGTCAAATAATGCCTTTATAAGTTCACATACATGATGATCCAAAGTTAAAGTCAAATATTAAAACATAAAAACTAATGTTCTGTAACCCAAAATCATGCTCAATGTATTTTTTTGTCCTCCTCTCCGCAGTTTTCAGTGTGTAACATAGAGAGAACACCTTTTCACCCTTTAGGCTGAAAGCAAATAAAATAAATGAAAAAACCTTTAAAAAACGGTGCTAGTTTAACGGATGTGCAAAATAATGTAAAGCAGAAGATACTTAGAAACATTGAGATGTAACATGATCAATTCTATAAAAATCTGAGGAAGATTATCTTTTAAAATACACGATTCCTTGAATTTGAAAATTTTTACATATTAAATAACGAATTTTGAACATATTTGATTTTCTAAATTGGGAATCCTTGATCAAATCCTCATTTGTTTGATGTCTGAGAGAGCTCAGGGTGCTGCAACTCGAGATAACCCAAAAGTTTACAGACAAATACAAAAATCAAATCAAATATGAAACACCTTCACAGATTGGTGTTATGATGATGTCATCTTAACACAAACATTTATACAAAACACAACCAGATAGAGAAAGAACAGAAAAGGGTCATGGTTGTAATTTGTCTTTGTGCTTGTGTATTGTGATCCTGCAGTCCTCGAGCTCTTTCAGTTATTGTTATTTTGCTAAAATTAGATATTTTTTCTGGATCAAACAAGATTAGAGTTTTTCTATTTCAAAGTGTTCTCAAACACTGAAAAAATAAAGAATAAATACAAATCAAACACCATTTTGACGCCGGGCTGTTTACAAGGCAGCTGTCAAAATGACTTAAGGAATGCTATCTGATTTTCATTGAAACAGGAAAGGCTTCTTGTGTGTTTACAATGCAACAAAAGGGCATTTCTTTTGAATGATAAATAAATAACTTACTGAAAATATCTTTGTCTGTTGACATTGAGTAGGACAGAAAATAGAAATACTGTCTTTTCACGCAATAGATCATGTCGCATGTTAAAGAGATTTTATATTTTTCAACTGTGGAAAAGTAAAGCTTTGAAAAGTGATAGTGAAAAGAAGCCAAAAATATTTGAATTTTGTAAATGTGTCAAGAAAAAATAGTCAATCATCTGCATATAATGCAGTCGTCAACGCATCATCACATGAAAACTGCCCTTTGAGAATTTCGCTGCTTTTTCCGCATGTAAAATCATGTTTCATCAAAGCAACCTATTTACAAAGATAGAGTACTTTTATACATACAATCCCTTGTCTTATATTACATAATAATTACAATTACAGCATTGAAAAAAGCAATATCATACAATACATAACCAGGCATGATGTGTGATGCTCGGTTTAAAGTACTCCCTATTCAGCACAATCATTACAAACAAATGCCATAGCTGCAGGTAAAGGGATTTTTGAAATGGCAGTGAGTGAGTTAATATCAAGAAGGAATCATCAAGAGGGTATCCCTTTGTTTTTGTTTTTCATGGAAACACATGGCATCTATATCTGCTCTGTGAGCTGCTCTGAAATCTTTATCACAGTTACAGTATCGATGTCACATCAATCACAACAAATATAATTATGCTAAAGTGTCCATGCCACCCTCTCCCCAATTTGATCAGGAGTTAAATAGATAAAACTGTATGCAGTCAAAAGGCAGGTACAGTGATGGTTGTCCCATCCTGAGAGCCTTAATTGACCAACCAGAGGATGGTGCATTGTCTCTACTTTCCAGTCTTATTGAAGTGAATGTGCTCACTGCTGCTGACTTTACTGGCCCTGAGTCCAGCCTCCTGGAAAAATGTTGAAATGCCAACTCCAGGTAAAGATAAAAACTCAAAGATATATCCAAATGTCTTCAAGTTTCCTTTTTGAAGCTTCATGGAGGCAGCCTCTGGTAGCCCTACTTCTTGGCCAGTTGGAAAGGATGTTGTCCCTTGAAACGTGTGAATAGAGTGAAATTTAGAAACATGAGGAAAAAGAATTTCCAAGAATTTGTGGGCCTGTCATTTTTAAGGATAATTTCTGGCATTTTGGCCATTACTATCTCTGCAATCATTGGCATAGAAGAACCATAATGGGATGAGAGTAAATTGCAGTAGCCTTCATGTAGATGCACATTTACTGAATTTATTTATCATTTATTAAAATCAAGTTTTGGTCCTCACACATATAACCTTTACAGCCATTAAAACGCACACACAAAAAGATGCTGTTATTCAATCCATGCCTTGATGCACACACAAATTGATCTTTATATCAAATAGTGGAAGCATTCTAAAGAATGAGTAAACCAATAAAACTGAACAAACTAAATTGGCTGATTTAGTTTCTGTTCAATGTAAGAACCCATCAATTATTTATTTCTTGAGACTTGAGTTCACTTCTGTAGCTAAAGTTTAGCGTGTAATTCATTATTGAAGCAGGACTACATTTTTCACATCTTCCAGTACCCAATCTAATTGCGCTTTTTTCAGTTTGTGATATTGTGAATTGGTTAAACATTTGTTTCTTTGTGAGCTTCACTTACATCTACAATCTTATCAGTTCAGTGATTACTGGGGGATATTATTTCAACGAGAAAAATAATCTGCTTTAGATAAAACTACAGGTGAAATGTTATAGGTAGGTTTCCTACTTTGTTGGCCCATTCAGTCATGGCAGGATGATTCCTTCAAATTAGTCTGGTTCTGCCCAAAGTATCTGTCTGTTAAGTCTTCATTTTTCTCTTGCCACTTTTAAGTGTTCACCCATTGGTGAAAATTACATTTAAAAAATAGTATGGTCTAAACCCTCTATTTAACTTAAGTGTCCTAAAATAACTTTCTTTGGTGCTGTATACATTGATTGATTGATAAATGTTAGACCTCTGTTAACGATCCAACATTTCTGCTGTGATAAAAACTCCAAAATTACTTAAGAATACGTTTCACTTATTTTGATTATAAAAAATTAACTAACACCACATTAACAGACTGTAACCTTCAGTAAGTCCTTAAACTGAACTCTGTGACATTAAGCCTCAGCTAAACCTGGTTTGCATTATTAACATCTGTACAATTGTAGTAAGAATAAAACCAATATAGTCAGAGATGTTTATTTAATCATGATTGTCACTTTGAACACAATCAACAATTAGAACATTTCAAAACAAATCTGTACATAAGTATTTAGGATCAGTATGACAGCAAAATGAAGGCTTGCTAGTGTCTATGGCATGAGTTAATGTGAGGTACTGTGCAGTAAAAGGACACAAAGGATATTTTATTTCTGGAATGAATCCACCAACAATCTCTCATGGCAACATCAAACCCAGGCAGAGCATAACACAAACAAAGCTTAGTCAAAGAGCAGCAGCAGATAATGGACCAAGCTCCACTCAAACCAGTCGGTCCATTTCTTCAACACTGAGGCACTCAGTAGAGTTAATGAGGTTAGCTTAATGAGCTCCATAGAAAAATGCTTTTGAATAAAATGTTCTATAATTTTTGATTATAAAAAGGTCTAAACTCTCCAAACAGGTAACATTTGTCTTCATAAATGGATGAGATAATGTGACGATTGCAGCAGCATGCCTTAAAGGGGAGCAGCAATATTTCCATACAACAACATGGGCAGTATACTGTGCCACAGAATAGAGGACAGACAAACACCCTCTTACACACTACAGTTAATACACAGAACCTGACAGCCGTTAAGCAATAAGTAGCTGTCAGTAAAATGTGGCAACACTATTTACAATGACCTGAAACCAGAAGCTACAACATACAAGAAGCTAAAACATAGTGCTGTTGCTTTCCTGCCGTACAACTAAACATTTGGTTTTCAGGCTTAGTCTTACTTAAAATTCAAAAGCTTCAAATGATTAAGAGATCTTGGCTGACGCCCTCCTCAAGGACAAGTGTTGGGTTGTCAGGAAAAATTGATTCTTCATGAAAATGAAAGAGACCTAAAACTTGAATGCACAAGCCATTCAAATCAACCCTAATTCAATTAGTTTAAGCAGCACAACACATTAGATAAAAGAAAGATAAGCATCTTCTGATCATTGCAAAGCGTATCTTAATCTGATTTCCCTAGCATTTTGGGTATTTTTTTTCCCAAAGAAAATTAATACGGATTAAGTTCGATATGAAACTCTCATAAAAATCTCATACTCTGCTCAGCCATTAATATGATCTTTAAGGATAACTGTTTGTCAGTATTATATGACCACATGGCCTCAAAAATAGAAATGTTTACTCTAATAGTTTTAGCTTGTATTGCAGTGCTTGCCAATGTTTATCTTCAACACTGTATCCCTAAGAGATGAGTTCAACTAAGACACCTCAAATGTTAACATCATCTTTCCAGCCCCACAACTCAGTGCAGCATGGTCTATCACAAGAGAACACAATAACATAATACAATAAGTTAATAAGCATCATCCAGTTCACATTATGCACAAATATCATGCATATGTAGCCACATTATAACTTTTACTTATCTGTCATATGAAAACAATGCATAGATATAACAATCCAATACATAAACACTATCATATGTATTAAAATAAACAATCTGTACAAATATTTTGCCTTTTTTTTTTAGAGTTTTTAATTTTATTTTTCCACATATAACAAGTAAAGTAAAAAAATAAATATCCTATGTACAATCACACAAGCCATTCCAAAGTTATCGTCACTGCAAGGAGAAAGCAACATATTAAATGTTAGATCAAACCAAAATCATGGTTAAGTTAGCATTCAGTATGTAAGTTGGTAACAGTGATAGGAACCCAAACAACAGTGTCAAACCCTCCGACTTACTTTATTCCAACATCCTGGTACAGGTAAGCCGTCGTCTCCCTGGATAAAGTAGAACAAGACACTTAATGAGAAATGCTGAATGTTGAGATGGTACAAAAATGTATCATACCAGTGTGCAACAAGAAAGTATACAGTACAAAGCAATTAACAAAGACATTTTATATTTGGCAAATAGATTATCTAGACTAGTATCAAGTATCATTGTAAAAGTTCGGCCATTCTGATTTGTGGAAGTAAAAGTCTGGCTCCAATTCTATACACACATTGCAATCAAAACATACTTCTTTTTTTTCAATACTGAATTTTATTCAATGAATTGTTTGCGATTCGCATAATTAATGGAAGAAAAGTAACCTTACTGAAAACATAATTGCGACAACAGTGCAACAGGTCGGTCAGCTTCGTCAATATAAAAGTTAAGAGATATTACAATAGGTAGAGAAAACTATTCCACCAATCAGAAGTTGAAGATCCTGATTCTGCATATGCATGCTGGGTGAGTAAGACTGCATTGAAACAGCAATGAGTCTACTTATGTGCACCACACAGTCTGATGGAAAATGTCAACGTTTCATCACATCTCTTTTTTTTTTCTAGTTTACATATAAAGAAATTGAAGTTGTGAAAAAATACATTTACCTTAAGTTTTGTTGCCACAATTTAGAACATGTAACACACCCTGCTTATTGATAAGACTGACAATTCTGAGTGTCAAAACCAGCACATGAATCAGTCCTCGTCTTTGGTAATCTATTGAAATGACAAGAGTTCTACATTTTCTTCAACTATAATGAAGCTAATGACTGACCTCTTCCCCATTGTAACAACCATGAGTACTGGGTTGATTGCCATTTGCATAAGAAATTGAAGAGACTAAAGCAAGATTATTGAATTATCCAGAAAAGGGCCACACACTTTTGTACAAGTGCATAAAATATTTTCAAGGAAACTTCTGCAGTAGTTAAATTCACTTCCAGAACCAGTTGATTCCCTATAACTCTGCTACTCATTAGCAACAAAAAATACAGATAGCTTCCCTACAAAGATAAGCAGTCCTTTTATGCACACATTTGTTAACATTGAGGCACTATGTTTTATTTAGAAGTAAATCAAAAGTGCTCAATGACCAAACACAAACTGCTTTGTGACTCAGAGGTAGATATCACTGAAGTTTTTGTCGTTTCTCGAAAAGGCAGACTGTTGGAAGAAAAATAAACCAATGGATGTTAGCTATTGCTAACCTCAGTCCACAACATATTTCAAAACAAGATTTATTCCCAAGTTTTCAAGTAATTTGCAGGCATATCGATGTGCTAAGATTCAAATATATAGCATTAGCAGGAAAGATGAAATCAATCAATTTAAAAAAAACTGATACTTTATCAATCACCTTCATCAAAGTTAATAAAACATATCTATGAAGCATGATGTCGTTGGTAAGGTATAGTATGCTCCAATGCTAAATCTAACCAGCTAAAAGCCAGACTGCATGAGTCCCTCAGGACTTAATGTGCAGAATGTTGGACAAAAAACAGATTGAGACTCCTGTTTAGGAAATTACGAAAAAAGAATTAAGTTGCTTCTAGTTGTCCTTTTTGGGATGCAATGACACATTTGCTTTCAATAACAATTCACAGCAGTGAAAAATAACAGTATTTGGATATTGTATGAAGTGTCAAATTCTGACAAGTGTCTATATTCAATACCTTGAACCCACAGTCAGAGCAGACAGAAGACAGTGGAAACAAAAGCAGAAACCATGTGAAGTATTGGATATAAAAATGAATCGTGCTTCAATGATACGTTCCATGCCTTAACCAGGTCTTGCTTTGGCTGAATAAAAGCAACTCAATTGCCTTTCACCCCATGTGGTATTCTGATGCCTTAAAGATGTAAATTAAAGAATAAGATGGTGCTCCATGCAAGACATAGTTTAGCAAACAATGGCCAATTAAGACAGGCTCTAGCATTCTTTGTGACATAAAAAATGAACATTATTTATTTTATATAACTGGTGATGTCTGAATTAAAGATGTGCATGCAAAACTAGCAAAGTATTAGTGGAATACAAAGATTCCAAAGTTAAACAGAGATTACTTTTCAAAATAAAAGTCTTGTTCATGTTACTTGTAAGGGTAGTCAATAGGAAAAAGTAACATATTAATAGCTGAGCCAACAGATTTGTTATTAGATTTAACCTTCCATGCAAACATGCATGTTTTTGTTAATGTTCTTAGGTTGCCCAGAATCTGGGTTTTGTTTAAAAATAGTTCGAGGCATGCTGGGAAAATGAAGGGAAAGAAAGAGCACCATACCACAGGGCAAGGGGCATCCAGCCCATCCAGGCCTGGCAAGCCTGGTTCACCTTTCTCCCCTTTAAAGCCTCGGAAACCCTGTTTGTGAAATCAACCATTTCAAAACCAGTTTTTCAGTGTGCGTAGCCACGCCGCACTTGTCCTCCGCTTCTCCACAGCAGGAGGATCTCCATCTCTGTCCACTGCGCAACTGGATGCAGGTTTCCTACACATGCAGGTAACCTGGGGCTGACAGGAACTAGGCTCGCTGTGTTGAGTTTTTGAGGAACAAATAGGTTCTGGTTGAAGAAAGGAAATTGTTTCTTTGAGAGCAGAGTGGAGGTTGGATCTCTATGGGATAGGGGTTTCAATTTGGAGTTCTGCCACTCCACGTGTCTGGATCAGAAAGTATTCTCAGGATCAGGCTTGGGCCAATTATCCAATCCTGAGCAAGAGGCAAGGTCTGGGAATTGATCCTTTGCGTCAAGAGCCATTGGTGCAGAGATAAGCTAGAGAAGGCAGATACACAAGGCCTTTACCTATCTGGTTTAAGAACATCTTGAAATCTGAAAGAGGACACTATTAAAAGTGTTGAGCTTGTATATTAAAAATATTTGTCCTGCACAGAATTATAGATGTCTGAAATCTGTCCCTATAAAGTGTTTTGCAAAAAATGTTCAGGAGGTGAATGATCGACAAAAAAATACTTTGGTTTATTTCAAAACTCTTCAGCAGTTGGTGCCTGGATCCTGTCAGCCTGACTCCTGAAAAAAAAAGTTTCCTCAGGCAGAGTTGGTCAGTAGTCCAAGCCATTTTCAACCTGTTTTCAACTGAAAGCTAGGACATTACCTTTACAGGCATGGGATGATTTAATGGATACCGTTTGGCATATTGTCCATTCGACAGAATTACACATAATCCCTCAGGCTGCTGTGACACTTGGACCAAACCCTTCCTGAGGTTGATTAGAGCCACTTATTACCAGAGGCAAAAGGAAGCTGGCAACGATATAATACATGTTGTAGTATTCTTCGATAGTGCTCCTTCCTTGTGCCTCTTGGTTACACATTGTACTACTGACATACCAACGGACAGGGGGCATCTAATCCAGGTGCTCCTTGGTCTCCCTTATCCCCTTTGGCCCCCCTGTTTCCTTTCTTGCCCCTCTCTCCCTGCAAACAACAGCGTATTAAAAAAGACAAACTTTAGTCCTCCTAATTAAGCCAGACATAAAGCAAATCTTTGTTTGTTGTAGATTTCAAAAGTGAGATTGACATAAATGTAGTTAAGACAGAATAAGAATGTTTTTACACAGGCCTGCTAATGTGTTTGTTTAGCCTTTTGCTTTTTTTTTTAAAGACAAATCATTTTGTAAATTTGTAAATCTAGTGAAAAAGGAAAGTAAGTAGAGGGGGTTAGGGAGGAGAGATTAAAGCGAGTGCGCATATTGGGTGTTGGATCATTTTAAACCCATTGCCATTATACTTTGCCCATAATTACAAAGAGAAGTCCCACTGGGCATTGTGGAAGAACATATCTGAACATATTTGAATCCTAAGAAAATGGATCACATCAGTCCAGTTCTGAGGTCCTTACACTGGCTGCCAGTCTGTCAGAGGATACATTTTAAATTCCTGCTGATGGTTTATAAAGCGCTCAATGGTTCAGGGCCAAAATACTTGAGTGATCTGCTGATGACCACTCAGAAACAACCTTCAGCTTCTATGCTCCTTATATCTGGAACAAACTCCCAGAAAGCTGAATCTCTCAGCTCTTTTAAATCAAGGTTAAAGACTCACCTGTTTACTGCTGCCTTTAACTAAAATATTTTAATAAAGGTTTTAATCTTTTACTCTGCACTGTAACTTTTAAATCCTTTTTATATTCTTCCTTAAATTAATTTTATTTGGATTATTTTTACTTCAACAACTTTTAAGTTTTAATAATGTCAGTGATTTTTAACTTTTTATTATTGTTATTATTTTTTGTGTATGGATCTTTTCTTTCCTCTGTCATGATGCTTTTGATGTCTTGTGTAAAGCACTTTGAATTGCCTTGTTGTTGAAATGTGCTATACAAATAGACTTGCCTTGCCTTGCCTAATAGGAAGATCTATGATCTATGATGATTTTGACAGGGGAGGAACTTAATGTTTTTATGTTTTACTTGAGTTAATTCAATTTAATTCTATTCAAAAGACTTTATTTGTCCCTTGGAGGCAATTCAAAGGCACACAGAGCAGTAAATGAACAACAGTGCAGCTATATTAAAATCACAGAAAATAAAGCGTTGATAAAAAGTAAAGATGCAAAATTGAAATACAAAAAGTAAATTGCAAAGTTAAATATATCAAAGACGAGTGGAGGTACGTATAACTGGACCGTTATCGGACTAAAGATGTAAACAGAAATATATACAGTAATATTTCTGTACAGAATGATGGTTAATGTTGGTTGGAATCCTTTTCCTAGACAATAACTGTTTCCTATTTCTTCCCAAAGTTCCTGTTACCAAGAGGATAACGTTTCCTAACCTAGACCAAAGAACTCTTGACCTAAATGGGCAACTTTAACTTACACAGATTTGATCAGCAGAAATGGTTATGTCAAATGATGCTGAATGGTCACATTACAAGTAATTGAAAAAGACTCAGGGAGCAGGGAGACATCTAAGAGTCTGAGGAAGCCAGCCCTCCAGGACTGGAGTTTGACACCCCTGGTCTATGTTGAACCAACTAAACACAACGAAGAAGAAGACTTCGGAAAATATTGGAACCTTTTGATGAAAGATTGTGCGAATTGGTTTGGAACCGCAAACATAAGATGTTACCTTGCCCAGTCAAGGGAACTACGACAGAGCAAATTGGTATAAACCCAATGTCACCCAATGTCAGTTAAACAGCAGCAAAGAAGAAGTGGAGGTCTGCGCAAGCCTGGGTCCACCATTGGATGTATATTATCAATGTCCATCCCAACATAAATGGTGTGTGGGAGTAAAATGTAAGTGATGATTATTTTGTTTAAATGTTCTTACACATGTATTTCCAAGATAAAGAAAACCTTAATTTAGACCATGGTCCCAAAGTGAAGCTGATGCTGTAAAACAGAATACTAAAGAATACTCATATAAATGTTTTTGTGGTTGACATATGCAGTTATATGTGGGTTCATTTTGCCATCTGATATATATTAAATTATCTTTGCCAAAAGTAGATTATCCTCTGCAGGCCACGAGGAATAATGCAGGTTATAGGCGCCACTACATTGGCTTTACTTTGAAACCAGTGGATTCATCCATTTCTTTTATACAGTCTATGGTAAAAACTGGCGGTGCTAACGTAATAAATGCAGGTGTTGACAATATCTACTGTAGCATCAACCTATTTTGCCTTTAAAAGTCTACCATGAGTACTATCATGTTTAATAAGTACAATACTATATCAGTGCACCACCATAAAAGTAGGAGCACTTGGCAAAAAAAACCCAACAACATTTCCTAGATGTTGCAGATCATGATAAATCATGATCATAGCATTATCACAATAACAGAACCCCCCAAAAGATTCTACAAGCGATATTTATAACACATATTTTGAATACATTATAATAGGAACAATAGCATGCTGCTTGCCTTTCTGCAGTGCTCTTCTATTACTGCCCAAGCATCACTTGCTAAACTATAATCACATTTTCATTATTTTTATTATGTCTTCTGTCTAAAAGGATTTACTGAATTTGGCACACACTCAGAGCCCTTCTGTGAGTGATACTGAAAACAGAGGCAAATTTAGGCAAGGCATAGGCTAATGCAGTTACTTTTATAGCCATGAAATGTTTCTTCACGCCAACTTGCTAAATATTAGATGTATTGTTGTGTCACTGGTGTAACTGTCACCCGCTGCACATTGGCTATTTTAGCTTGCAGATCATACAAAGGAGAAAGGACCCAACAAATGAATCGTCAGCACATTTTGTAAAGGCACTGCTTACATGTTGAATGTCCAGCCCTGACATTTTGTGAGATCAAATAAAAACATCTTCATAGTAATGACCAAAATCTAAAAGTACATTTTGACAGGGATGGGTGCGCACCGCTTGAAAAGTAAGGTATGCATAAGGGGTCAGTAATTGGAGGGAGAGCTTAAAGGCTAGCAAGGAAAAGGTTCTGTTAAATATTAAAGTAGTAGAAGGTGAATAAGGTGAATTAGAAAGGAGGTGTAAGAGGAGGAAGATTAACCAAGGGCTACATTAGAATGCAGGAGGAGGAGGAGGAGCAGGAGGCCAAAGTTTGTGAGAGGGAGAGAGGGCAACCCCGGCAATAAAAAGAGCCACAGGCCACAGAGCAAGGTGGAGGGAGGTAAAAGGGGATAGGAAGACCTGCGGAAACAAAGGAACAAAGGACAAAGAGTAAAAAAACACCAACACTATCCCATAGCTTTGTCTTCAGCACCTTCGACTGACGAGCCACATTCAGACTGGCTTAGCAGAGGATTCTGTTTAACATCCTGGAGATATTCATTTTAAAATAGCTTCTTTTGACTGGAAATCAGTTGAAAGTGCTGAGAGAGCTTATGAAATGGGAAGACTTAAAAGATGGGAATGGAAATATTAAAAGAGGCACATGTTAATGGGAGGGAAACATTCTCTTAGAGGAAGGGTATTTGTACATTTCAAACAGATACTCTGGTACACTTTAATCTTAAATAGTGAAAAACATTTTGTAGAGCTGTTTTGATATTAAGGCCTACTAATAAATGTTCAAGATAGTAGAAATATGCTTTTTTTTATTTCTGTCATCGATAAGAAGATGCATAGATATATTCTACAGAGCAAGGAGTCAGAATTTGAAAAAGTATCTGGCTAATTAGGAGCTAATTTCTTTATTATTTTCTCTAGAAAGTTACTAACTGTGTGGGTCTGCTTGGTGCTGGGCAGGTACTGCAGTGATTTAATCAATGCCTTCCAGTGAACACAAGCCCATACTTTTGCTTTACAGTAGGAAATGCTTTTTACAATATTCACACAGCATCCATGTTTCTCTTACATTATGCCACAGGTTGGTAGCTCAAATCTGATTTTATATTACATTACTGTACTAATGTAATTAGGGGAACTCACCTTTCATTTTCAAGTGACCATTTCTTCATAAACGATTACAGGAAATTATTTTTGATCTTAAACATCTGGAGGGCAACATTTGTAACATTTTAGCTGTTGCCTTTAAGAAGTAAATAGTGACCATTGCTTAAGCTAGAAATACCTTACCTATTGTGTTGCAAAACTCAAAAACTTTTTTTTATAACTAATGTTGAAGTGGCTGACTGCTCATGTTACAGTAGCTGCCGTCTGTCATAAACTAAAACTTTTAAATGGTCACATATTAATCGCCTTTTCAACAATTTTAAATACGTCTCAGAGTTTCCCAAATCATGTCTTGAAGTTTCTGGCTTAAAAAATCCACTCTGGTCCAATATTTTAGCATGCCTATAGACCCCCCTATTTCAGACCTATTCAGAACAGGCTGTTTCTGTGACTATCACTTTAAATGCAAATGGATTGTGTTTGACCACACCCCTCTGGAAGGGGATGTGGCTTGGACTTTCTTGCCCCATGCCTTATTGTTTAGAGTTGAGAAGTCAGATTCAGAGGGCAAACCAAACACGTAGCTGTGGGAGTGCCACCCAACTGGGGGAGGGGTTACTTCCCATTGTGATAAAACAAAGGTAAAATCTACAAACAAGCCATTTCAGCAAACCTTAAATGAAAAGTGGGGCAAGCAAAAGACAGAGAGGATGGAGTTTTCTTATAATTGGGGGGTTTGTAGCCATTATTAGGGACACGTAATAATGTCAGTAATAATGAATAGAAACATGGTCAAGATTTTTGTGACCGTTAAAGTATGTTTAGCTTAAAATATTGCCATATTGTATATCTATGTGAATTGCTCTCCAGTGTCTCTTTAGTTGCAGATCAATCGAGATCAAGTCAAATTATAATTATTTATCAGATACTTTGAGCTTTCCAACCGAAGCAGGACATCAGAGGAAGATGGCCTATGTGTGAAGTAGAGCAATTATAGCACAGACAGCAAGCCCAAACAGGATATTTATAGGCTGTAAATATCAGTAAGCAGATAAAATGTGAATGCAATGTTCTGTGAATTTGCTGTTGATATACATTTCATGAAATATTAATGTCTGTTTTGACAAACAATAAATGACAATAAATCTTCTCTTAAACTAAACGTAACTTCTTTAACTTTACATTTTTCTCTTGCATTTAAAGTTTATTTGACATGAATTTATAAACTCTAGCTGTTCTAATCAAAATGCTGAAAAAGAAATACATTTGCCTTATAAAGCACGAGACATCATACTGAAAATGATGAACTATTAAAAAGTAATCAAAGCAAACTATACAACTTATCTGGTCTTCTTCCAAGTCTGATATTAAAGATAACGGCTGATCTACTGATATTCAGCTCTTAATGTCTCATGTTCTCCTTGAGGGAGTCTTTCAAGTAGAGTGATTATGCATGAAGAAGACTAATGAAGTGACCTTATCCATGTGTGATTACAGATCCTAGTCCTTCGTTCTGCATTTTTAAAACTTGCAAAAACATGTAATTTCTTACCCGATTCCCTTTGAATCCTTGTGGTCCTACTAAACCCTGCAAAAGAAATAATTGCCATTATTAGATGCCGCACCTTTGTCCCATGAAGACAAGCTTAAGTGCATTTTAAAAAACCTTGGTCCTCTTTCACCAACAGTTTGTGAGAACAAATGTGTTCTTCAATCCTACTAGTGAGCCAAGCAAGAAGATTCTGGGATTCACAAATGGTTTCTTTAATTAACAAATATTAATTGAGTTTATTGCATTCCACGTGTCTTTTTTGTGTTTCTGTCTAACCACTTCTTGCACTCCTGAATAAAACAGCATGTTTGCTGCTGAATTCCTGCAGTAGTACCTCCACACAACAACTCATGAAGTTTTTTTCACCATTAGCATTCCGTTGCTCCACTGATGCCATATTCAGCGCTTCATTAGAAGAGTGTTTCTGTATCTGCATGCATGGCCCTGCACACATGCCCTTTTATGGGCATTAGAGAATGATTGCCTATGCTAACTGGGAACAACATGCATAAGTGAACACATTTACGAACACAAGGAGATAAGAACACAGCTGCAGCTATTTAAGAACAACTTAGTGAACCTGACAGAGGGTTTTCTTGGAAATCTTCTTAATAACTGAACACATAAGTCAATTCAATGACGCTGAACTGGCCAACCTTAATCCTTAACTAAGGATATATAAGAAGTTCTCTTTAGTCTGTCATTATACAGGCTTTAATAAAGTAACAGATGCTACCTGATGTAATGAATATTTAAATTGTAATTAAAGACTTACTGGGATGCCTTGAGGCCCAATTGGTCCTGGTATTCCTGCGTCTCCCTTTTCACCCTGTTGAAATAAAACAATACATAGGTGTTATATTCTTTAAATGTTTCTGTAAAACTATATAATTTTTTTGTCTAAAAATTGAGAACACAAACACAACTATACTTACTCTCTCTCCCTTTGGTCCTGCCGGCCCTGCAACACCTGCTGGTCCTATTAGACCCTTTCCAAAATTAAAAAAAAAGCATAGCCTGTCAACTAATACAGAGAACAGTACCACTGAAATAATCATTATCAAATACCTTTAAATCAGCAAATCAACAAGCTTTCTGGTGGACATGAAAAGATGTCATCTTATACTGTATATCACTGACCGCTTTTTGGGGTCTTAACACACACCAAGCTTGTTGAAGTACTGTCAAAACCGTTAAAAAGGAGGGAAAATGAATAAAATGTCAACAGCCTCAGATATCTGTCCAATGAACAGTCAGAATTTGATAGGATGATCTTGCATCTCAGGCATATCCAGTATGTATTATGCTGTGTGGAATACAGATGTGCAAATGCACTGTATGACATGTCAACATGCAGCACAGGCTCCTCTGCATGCTACTTTTAAAGTTCCTAGCAAAGGCTACTTTGCAGCCTGCCGCAGATACAGGCAGGAAACGGTTAAAGCAGGAAGAGGACTGAGGATTTACACTGCTACTGTTTCACATATAAGACAAACAATTTCAAAGCAGCACTGGGCAATATTGCACATTCGTGATTCCAGTTCGGAGAATTTGAAGAGATATCAGGAATAACAATAGGTAGCAGTAGCTCAGTCCGTAGGGACTTGGGAACCGGAGGGTCGCCAGTTCAAGTCCTGATGCGGACCAAAATATGGAAGTTGGTCTGGCACCTGGAGAGGTGCCAGACCAACTTCTCGAGCACTGCTGAGGTGTGAGGTGCCCTTGAGCAAGGCACCGAACACCCCACCAGCTCAGGAGGTGCTTCCAGTGGGGGCAGCTGCAGAGTATGAACTAGATTAATAAAGTATATAAAACAAAAATGAATTAAAAAAAGGCTCAAATAATGTAACTTTCAAAGTATGACTTTTTTGGGCTTTCTACCCAAAGCCATTTTTACAAGGTAACTCATTTTATGGTAATTAAAGTTTTTTTTTTCCTCAATTGTATCACAATTAACACATTTTGGATTTAAACACTATACATGTACAGTAATGCTCATGACTGTGTGTATGGAGTGAGCTAACAATAACTTCACCAGGTCGAACAGGCAATGTATCGCTCTGAGTTGAAGTCTTATTTGTCTGCAAAAGAAAAGGCTGCTTCGCTTGGATTTCAGACTTCAGACTGACTTCTTTAAAAGTTTATTTTAAACCCTGAAATGGTGATATATACAGTGCAGATTTGCCATGTGTGCCATGAAAATACAGTAGTATCTTCAAACCAGTGCATACTCAGAAACCTGACTTGAACCGTCCTGTCATCACATAGCTACTTCAGGAAGAATAAAGAGAGACAGGACAAGCAGAAAGGCAAGCAGACAAGACGAGCAGACATAGCAGACATCAAGCAAAGTGCAGCAGGGGGGTGGAGGAGAAAGAGGAAGAAGAGGAGGAGAAGGCTGATGGGACTGGAACAGGACTTGCACCACTCACCACAGGACCTGGTCTGCCGTCTAACCCATGAGCCCCCTGTATAGCGTTGTACATAGTTAGAGAGCAGAGATGGTGGGATGAAGGTGGGGGAGGGGTGGAGGGGGTGGGGGGAGTGAGTGAAGCTGTGACTCAAGTGACACAAAAATCATATTCAGATGATGACGGGTGATGGAAGTGGCGGAGGGATAGTTAAAGTAAGTGAAAGTGATTTGTGAGTAATTTATTTTACTGGTTATAGAAGTGGCATCAAGTCTTTGTCACCATGATGGTCATTTATAACCTGAAACCTATTATTTATAGCATGTACTGTATATGTTTATGTAGCCGTACTTTTCAAACTGAAACAGCTGCAATGGTGGAGGTTGACACAATGCAAGGTTTTCTACTTTCCAGAAATATATGCCATCATCCATCTTTGACCTGATGCAGAATGTTGCCACCTCATTGGCCTCCGTACAATACAGTATATAATATACCTTCAGTTGTTTTTTTTCCCCTCCAATGTTCTAAGCGCATGTTGGTGCCCCCAAAAACGGCAGTCTATTTCAAGTGGAATTTATAGTTCCTGCCATCACAAGCAGTGCAAATTAACTACAAAATAATTTGATATAGCTTTCTGCTGTCAAAGTATGATGCAAACCTTCTTGTATTCTTCATTCTTTGTGGTTACATCATAGATTAATTAAATATTTTATACGATACAACAAAGATATAATACGATTTATAGTTTGACATTAACAAAGAAGATACCATGCAAATTCTGATGGCTTTAAATTTGAGTCTTTTGAGTGATTTTTGAGTCAACCTTATTATACAAAGCTTGGTTCTCTGATAGAGTTTTAAAGACACTGGAAGGACTTAATACAGAATAGAGCCATGATTTTGATTGTGTGTGAACAAACAAACAACAAAATTACACACTGATGGAAACTGAGAAACGGATTACAATGACATAACATCTGAGACATAAGACAAAAGTCAGTAACACATTTCTAAACCAGAATTAAAGCAGTATCAGTTTTGAACACATATTATGATGCTAAAAAATATGTTTTGAAGCTGCCATGTATTGCAGCATTCAGGTCAGGTGTTTACTTACAGGAAGTCCAAGATGGCCTCTATCTCCTTTGTCACCCTTCAGGCCTGCCGCTCCTTTTTCTCCTCTGAGACCTATGCCTGGTTCTCCCTGAAAGACATGTTGGAATATAATTCCATTCTGAAATCCTTATGTATAAGATGGCAATGAGTGGACAATGAATCAGGGACTTGATAAAATCAGAAGCATTTGGATAATATTTATACTATCATAACTTACCTTAGGCCCTGAAGGTCCTTGGGATCCCTAGGTGAATCAGAAAAGTAAGACATTACTATCACAATCTATGCTAAGTCTACATGTCTTCCATTAATTACAACCAGAATATCAAGAGATAAGTACAAGAAGTACAAGTGTGACAAGTGTGAGCAACCTTATTTTGTGGGGATCCATTTAATTAGCAGCTTTTTATACTGTTACTTTGTACCTCCAAATAAATATAAATAGAGTTGAGAACACTTTTGTTTTGGGGTATGTGATATGAGGTCAAACAATTATTTAAAAACTAGAATACCACATATCCTTTATGCAGACAATAGTAAACACTACATGTTGAATCATAATGACCTAAGCTTGACCACATCAGATGTTTGAGCAATCAATATATACTCAAAGAAAGAAAAAACTGGGTGTTGTAAATCCAGTGGACCAAATTCAGTTTCCATTTTGTCATTAATTTAATCTGCAGAAGGTTTTAAGGGGGCTTAACGAGTAGTTGACGTGGAGATTTTAAAGGGAAGTTTAAAAAATATACTTCCATGGTTAGATTATTTAAATGGTAAATGGACTTGGACTTATAAAGGACTTTTCCAGTCTTCTGGACCACTTACAGTTGCTTTTACAGTACATGTCAAATTCACCCATTCACGCCACTTCCCACACTGATGACATGGGCTGTATGTAAAGTATTATCTTATCCCAATCAAAGGCATTCACACACTGCTGGCTATGCCACTCATTGTTCATTTGGGGTTCTTTGCCTGAAGACAATTTGACATGTGGATGCAGAAAATGGAAATAAACAGTAAATCCCAATTTTCCATTTGAAAGAAAACTTTCGACCATTGAACCACAGCCAAGTCAATGCATTTAAACTTAATTTGATCTGAGTGACTACAAAGTACAGAGCCAGCCACTTTGGATGCAATTAATGATATTCTTAGAAACAAAGTTGCATCAGTTTTTGTATTATTATTATTTTTTTAATTTCTTTTTGGCCTTTTAAGCATTTATTAGATACTGATAGAGGACAGAGTCAGAAATCAAGGAGAGAGAGAGGGGAGTGACATGCGGGAAAGAGTCGAACCCGGGCCGCCCACGTTGAAGACTATAGCCTCCATAGGTGGGGACATGAGCACTAACTACTGCACCACCAGCGCCCCCACATCATTTTCTATATTAAAAGCCCTTTACATTCTTAGCTCTTTTATGTGATACTGATAGCCTTCTTACTGATTAACTCAGTGTCAGAAGGAGGTCATGTTTTTCTCATGACACAGTACATCTGCCATACATACAGAACATCACTCTGAACTAAAGATTATAAGTGAGATTTAGTTTGTTTAAGTCTAAACTCATCCTGAATTTGAGTTGTTCATTTGGATAATAACTTACTGCTGGGCCAACTGGTCCTGGAGGTCCCTGAGGCCCTGGAGGACCATAGATCTAAATACAAACACAGAAAAAAGGCAACGTTTCCATTCAAAATGATTGCTTGTGAAACATGTTGTGCTTTAAGTCACTAAAAAGTGCATTGAACTGATATGCAGGTTAAATATTTCAGTCTCACCATTTCTGACCTTCCTCCTTCTCCAGGTGAACCTTTGGGGCCCTGTGACATAGATGAACACATATGTTCACAGTATAAATCTCCACATCCAAAAAGTATAAAGTGAAGGTAAATTGAACTCAACACAACACTTTTTTTTTTTTTACAAACATTCACACAGGTTTCAATTCAAAATGCATTCCAGTGTCCCCCTTTTGCCAGGTCAGAAAGATGCAACCTGAGGGGCACCATTGCGTACCATTGCACCCGGTAATCCAATAGGGCCAGGGGCCCCGTTAGCCCCCTTTTCACCAGTAGGGCCATCTAAACCCTACAGAACAAGGAAGGGAGATAGACATCACAATAACGACAGATAGTTCAAATTGTTTGCCAATTCCAATTTGATGCGCTGATCTTAATTTAACTCAAGGAAAGATTATATTGGCAGTTTTGTTTAATCAAGTGTTGTTAATAATATTGTGAACCTAAAACCAATTAGAACAAGGAGCTACATCTCTTATCTATTTTTTACTTTGCAACGAGAAATCTGGAAAGTAACTGTAAGTGCTGTTGAAGCAGTTTATACAAAACAAACGCATTCATCATTTTTGCGCCACATGGATTTAAAATTGGATTAAGTGTTCCATATAAATCTGTTGGATGCTTACTTTGTCATACTCGGATCTGTTTCAAAGGGCTATTCCCATATCTCCCCATCACGCCCAATGCACCTGTTTAATGATTTACTTTTAAGGTGGGCTGGGTTTGGATGTTAAGTCAAAATTTGAAAGAAAAAGATACAACAGTATCTAAGATTGAGGCTTTAGCCCCTCCTCTTTAAAGCAGCTGGTCCAGCATTCACTGTGGTCATAAATGATACAATTACTAAATAATTTATTTGATCATATGTTATCTTTAAGTAATATTTTAAATGATAAAAAGAGGGAGTGTTTTCTTTTAAAAATATAAACCTTTCCTCCCATTTGCTTCACTTGAGTAAACAATAAAAATATCAACTAAGATTGTTAATAAATATAGGCTATATGATGAGACCACATGGGATTGGTTCTTGAACAGAAAAACTAGCATCCAACTGTTATTGAAGAACAGTAAGTTAAAGTATTAAACAAGCAAGCAAGCAAGTATGTAGAAATGCTTTTCCCCCCATTCCTAATTTTAAAAACCCTCCCCCAAAAAACAGCAACCATTTTAGACATAATTACCCACAACTGAATCCTTGCATATGTTTTTCTACAACAACCCAATATTTATTTTCTTAGATTTATGAAGATTCAGTTGTCACGGATGCAATGCTGTCCATACTCTTTCAACAAGAAACACGCCTACTAAGGTTTCCAAGAAGCATACAAAATAAATTCAGTGTCAAATAGTTTAGCTTACTATCACAAACACACTCAGGGCTGTATGTACAGTATGTACCAAAGTTACACTAAGCTACATATAGCATAGACATTAAAAATGGGACACAGTTGGGATCCACATGACAGGAAATTAATAGTTTAACCCAGTGTCATTCCTTGGTCTCCTCCTATCTAGCGAGTCTCTAATTAGAAAATAAGAGGGCAGCTGGAATAGCCAAGGTCTTTCCACAGGCGTAATTACAGATGACAAAACCTAGTTTAGGTCAGAAAACCCCAGACATTGATGTGATGTGACGTGGTGTAGTTTCTACTTGAAACAGTTACTTACAGGTGATCCAGATTGACCCATGTCTCCTTTGTCTCCCTTGGGTCCAGGAAAGCCCATGACACCACTCTCCCCTCTGGGACCTTCAGGACCAACTGGGCCTGCGGGACCCTGCTCTCCAGGCTTTCCCCTGGGTCCCTGAATTACAAGTGGTAAGTGTCACCTCAAATAGGTGGAGGGAATCTCAAAGCTGATCTCTACATGCTAGTTTGCCGTCACAATTAATGGAATGCTATCAGAATACACGTAAAATTAAAACTTCTTGTTTAGTAATACAGAGTACTGATAACTTAATGTCACCTTTTCTCCATCTAGTCCTGGGGCGCCTGGTAGTCCAACTTCACCCTGAGGACACACCGAGTTTCAACATCTGTATCATTTTAGTCTTCTCATTCAGAAAATAATCTTAATACATCTGAATTCCAGAAATTAATAATTTAAAATCTGTGTCCAGCTAAACCAGGAGGGACCCAGCTGTCTTTTTTTTTTGCTCAAATAGCTCCTGTCAATTTAATGTGGCTATACTGAAGGGCACACATAACATGAACACATTAAACTATCAACTACTTATTCATTTTCTGAATTTATTAATTGGCATTACATTTGAAGACTAGTGTCATGAAAAATGTTTAAAAATGGGTCCTACCTTGGCACCAGAGATACCAGGAGGTCCTGGTAATCCAGGAGGGCCCTAAGAAGAGAATGGATCACATCATTTAAATGAAGTGTATAGTATAACCAGGTTTGCTCATGTCATGGCTTATGCCTGGAAAGTACTTACCATCATGGGTATGTTTCGGATATCCTGTGGAGGAATATGAAATGTTAATTCTACAATTTATTATAATATTCAGCTTTTCTACATGCAAATATGCAACTCCATTACAAAACATACATTTTCATTGTTTTGGATTTCGGCCTTCCCTGGTTCCCCAGTTGGGCCAGGAGGACCCTACAAGGAGAAAAAAAATACATAAGTAACCTTCATCCTTAAGAAAGTGTTTCTAAAATGGTCGTTTGTGCTATAAGTCACACGTTGGTATGAGCTTGCTATGGTTATGACTTACTCTTGGTCCAGTTACACCTTCAGGGCCTACCTCCCCCTATAGGTGGATGAAGGTATGATGTTTAATTTCCCCAAAAACATTCTAAACTTGTGTAAGTATAATGATGATCAAGTTTTATTAAAATAAAATGTTCTTTTTTTTTTAAAGCTATGCATTTCTTACCTTGTCTCCCTGGTCACCTTTGTCCCCCTAAAAAAATATCATACATTTATTTCTTTGAACTCTGGCTTTGGTTAAAGTTACTCCATAACCATGTTGCAGTTACCTAGCATGCAGATATACTAGAAGAAGAAGTTATACTTTATTAATCCCACGAGGGGAAATTCAGTTGAACTATTTCCCTTTACCTTCTGTCCCAAGAGGCCTGGCAGTCCTGGTGAGCCTGGTTCTCCTTTTATTCCCTGGGCTGTAAGGCTTGGCTCTCCCTTGTCACCCTGCATTCAAAGAAGATAAAGTCTTAGCTGAACTGATTATATCTTGCAGCAGAGAAGAAAATAACAAATGGAGTTGACTGAAACATAGATCGATGATGCCACTGTAAATACTCCACTAGGAACTTGTCTTACCTAACTTCCATTCAGTTATGTTTTAGTCATAACTCTTTAATAGGAATAATATTATAATTACCCATAGTTCATTTACTACTATTTAAATGTCAAAGTGTTAGTTCCTAAGGATGTAAATTATATTATCTGGGTCTCTTGTTCTTAAGTCATAATGAGATTCTCATCAACTGTGTCATGTACTGGATGATCTGTACTTCCCCTTGACCAGTTTTGACTCCCATCAATAGTATATCCTTGACTTCACTTATACGAGACTTTGCTCTAAATAAACGGGTCTTCATCTTGGCCAAGTGATTAGATCCAAGCAAATGCTGATTGATACTATCATTTCCACCATTACCGATTCAACATGGGACTACAGTGTAAAATTAACATCCCACAGACTTTATTTTACCACCTGAAGGTCCCTGTAAACTTCTGCTGAAAGTAAAGGGATTTTTTGTATGCCTAATCAGTTCTGATTAGGAGAGAACTGGTCTGACTTTTTTTTAACTTGTCAACAGACTGATCTTTAAAAGTCTTCAGACCTCGGCTGAAACACTGAAAACCATGGGCTTGTCCAACCTGTATTCCCTTTTTTTTATTCTCCCACTCCATCTTTTTTTATTGTTTGATTATTTTGTTTTATTACTGTTTTATGCATAGTGTTGCTTTTACTGATATTGTCTCTGTTGTTTTATCCTGTAAAGCACTTTGTAAACCCTGTTTTGGAAAAGTACTATATAAATAAAGATTATTATTATTAAAAACAAGCTTCGCAAAATCAAAATCCCCTGTGACTCCGATGGGAATGCAGTTCATGCTATGGAGATACATGGTTTAGGTAAAAGCCAAGTAGCAAGAAGGATTATTGTGTAAAGTGTGATTGTAATAATGGTGTCTTACAATCCATCTTCGATTCAGAGAGATACAAGAATGTTGTTAGAAATGACAAATGGTATTACAAAGTTTGTAATGTGCAACACACAATGTTTTGCACAATTCTTCCATTCTGAAGAAGAAATTAAGACTGGCCAATAGTAGAAGTACCATCCATCATAAAGACAACAGCACTCCAACAATTACCAAGTAAAAAACAGCCAACATCACAAAGATAGAACACAACACACTGAGAATGTATGAACGTATATGCAAGTCACAAACAAATAACAGTTGTGATGAATATCTGACTTGACAGATGGCCAGTTAATATTGACGCATGACTGACAGAAGCACAACCATTCAGTTAAGATGCTCAGTCCAGTCCTACCCTGTAGCCCCTTTTTCCAGGGATGCCAGGAGTACCATGGACGCCGGCCTGGCCCTTTGCAGCAGAGGAAATACATTTATGACCTGGTGATTTTATTGGGATATGTAATAAACGCCAGACACACTGTTCAGGAAATGACTTTACCTTAAACCCAGGAGTGCCTGGGAAACCCCGTTCTCCCTATAATGTCAACAATGGCATAAAGGTCAAAGATTGCAGAAAATTAAGAAAAGGAGATCAGTCGATAATCTTTTTCTTACACATGTTCAAAAAAAGACCTATAAGGTAATTGTTAATACGATTACTTCCTTAAATTTGGCAAACAGGGCACACGCCAATAGGTCCAATGGGGTCAAGGCCCCTTAAGCCAAAGCCTTTGTACAATGTGACAGTTAGAATGCATTGTAGTCATGAAAAGACACTCAACAGCTACCAGAAAATTACCACAAACACATGTAAAACAATTGCACTGACTATATCTTTCAGTCTGACTGTCCTTCGTATGAAAAAGGAGCAATAGATTAGGGCCTAAGGTATTAAAAATGATTAATTTAAGAATATACTCTTAAATTTAAAACTAATACTAATTAAAATCTGCTCAATCAAGTGCTAGCCACAGTGTTATGAACCCTCGCAAGCTGGTTGTTAAAAATAGAAAGGAAACATGTATGAGTCATTAGTTCATCTGTGTTGATGCACGTCGTTTAGGATAACGAGTAGAAGCTTGAGAGATTATTAGCTATCACAGCTGTGACCACACAAGCAAAGACATTGCTGGCTAGTTAAAGGAGTTCCTACAATTCAAATCCCTTTGGAATCAGCATGCTAGTTTTACACAGAGACCAATAACAGTTACCAATGAAAATGTTGTCTTAAAGAGCTTGGTGGCTTTTTTTTTGAAGATCCACAATGCACCAATACTAGACCAATATAGGCTACGTGTTCTCCACACAATTGTACACATTTAATCTGCTTAAGCAATGACTCATTCTGCTAGTCCTTTGTAAAAATCAGTCTGTTCTAATAGTGCATCCATGGATACAATTTCTTCAATATAAATTGTTGAAAGAGCCATATATTTCACCAAACCTACCAAAAAGGGAACCCAAGATCACCTCTTTTACAATTGTAAATTGTACCCTAACCCTATCTTTGCAGAAGTACAATCAGAGAACACTACAATAAGTTAAGGGGCTGTTAATCGTGATTGTGCTAACGCTATTACTATACTAAGACAAAATGGCAAGCCTTAAAGTTACAGTAGATTTTGAAAGTTCTTTTTGCATCTATAGGAAAGCTGTAATATGGAGATATGAGAGACTGCATACAGAAGGAGTGTCTGGAAGAGTTACAAGTTTGTGGTCAGATACTGTAAAAGCAGTGCAGGACCTCAATTACAAGCATTATCCTCAGGAGTGCCTTGGTGCTGATGGCTCCAAATGCACGGAGAGGTTCAAACAGACACTCCCCAACAACCAACTGCCCCAAACAGGAAACAACCCCTTCTTTTGATCTATGATTGCTCCAACTAGCTTTTAGCATGCCTTTGGTTGCCTCAAAAGTGTGTCCTTCATCCACCTGCTTTCTATTTAAACAACTAGCTTCTGTGAAATACATCAAGCGTAAGCCTACATGGATTTTTTATTTGCATGACATGTCATCATTTATCAATATGCTAATCTGTTTGTTGAAACCATGCAGCCACAGGCCCTTCAATTCAGAGAAGTACAAGTTCAAACCAATCAGTCACTCGCAAACTAAAAACAAACTGCAATTATCTTACAATGATGCTGGACGGTCATTAGTTTTCATTCTGTTTGTGCAGTAGCCAAGTCATCCCGTCACACTACATTTCAGAGGAAGCACGAGGGCATGCAGCTATTCACTGCCAGGATTTCCATAAAGTACACTTTCCATGTGCACTCCAAATAGTAAAATAGTTTGATTGGCTGCAGAACAACAGGATTAGTATGATGGCGCAAAGTGTTGTGTGTAAGAACAATTGTACCTTTTTTCAGATTTTAGAACAATAAACAAAATATTAAGATATAAAAGATTTATGAGCTATACTGTAGCTGTTTCTCAGTGGGGAAACCACCACAAATACATCAGATTTAAGCCTAACAAGGATTGGCTTTCTTTTTGGGTATGTCCTCAAATGGACTATCTGTCTGTCTGTCTGTCTGTCTGTCTGTCTGTCTGTCTGTCTGTCTGTCTGTCTGTCTGTCTGTCTGTCTGTCTGTCTGTCTGTCTGTCTGTCTACTGATTAACACATATATGGGTTGTTGCATGCTTGCACTGCCAGTCTGCCTGTCCAAAATATTTGGGGAGAATAATAAAACGAAGATGATGAAGAGATGATTTCATTGCCATCTTTCTCTCTGCTTATAATATTTCCTCCAGCTGGGCAGCTCATTGCCTAGCATTTGCTGTGAACAAAAAAAGACAGGAAGAAGCAAAAAGTGAAACAGTTGGCATACACTCTCCCTTGTCATGAAATCCAATCTCTCTGTCCCTCTCAGTTCCCACATGGAAAGTTAAATTCAAAGCTGCTTTCGAAGGCAGAGATTATTGGATCATTCTAGAGCAAAATGGTATTTCATCATAGTGACAGACGGGACAAGGTCCTGCGGTGGTACTTGTGTCTACTTCCTCTATGGCTAGACATTGGCCTTTTGCCCGCTGAGAGGTCTCGAACGGAAGTGGTTGACTCTACAGGAGTCATCATTTGTGGTCAGCACCATGCAGACAAAGTCGGTCATCATGTACAGTATACTACAAAATGCTTAAAATGGAACATTTTGTTTCATTATACCAGGTATTTAAGATTATATGTTAAACAGATTCCCCCTGGAATAATGGACCTTCAATTCTAAGGCAACCGCACTGTTACATTAAGTCTTTATTATTAAGCAGTATGAGCCTTCCCAGATAGTTGTTGTTAGAAGGTGGCAATGGATATGCACTTTGCTTGAAGTATTTCACGTTGTTCTTTTTTTCCCCACCTGTCTATTTTTGAGGTTTAATGATATAAACACACATGCTCTGACAGCTACTACACTGCTACCATGGCCAAAGGAGGCCTACAATCGATGCAGGCCAGCAAGGACTCATGCAGAACTGGAGTCCTAAATGGCCTCAGCTCTCAGCTGACTGTGCCGAAAGCTGTAGTGCAGAAATTAGAGACAAAAGGTAAATAATTAACAGTAATTAATTTTGAAGGACACTGCTGATGTATTATTATGAAGAGACAAGAAAAGGTTTGCTCATGAAATGAAGCCTGGTGCCAGACCATAGCAAAGATCTCAAAAAGGTTACTTTGCTTTGGTTAATCAACTTATAGCTGGTTCTCCTTTTAGTAAAACAAACAAAAAAAATTAAATAACAGAATGTTGCGGTCAGGTATCTCAGGTCAGCTATTTGGCCTCACCATGGAAACTAACAGTTTGTGCACAGGTCATTGTAAGTCAACAGAGTACATTCTTAATTTGCCACATTAACTTTATCAACATGAAGAGCATCAAGTAATTGCCCGACAATAACTAAATAAATCCGAGGTTCAAGTGTTTGTCAGTCTTGCCAGACATAGCAAAACTAAGTTAGCATAACATTCATTCTATTACCATTCCACTGCTACTGTATATAGTGCCATGATTTTAGTGCTCAACCACAAACAGCAGCTTCCCCAATAAAATCTAAACTTTTGAATGTGCTTGTCTGTTATCCTGCCATGCATAAATTCACCTCGACATGCCACACATGCAACTGCATGCTAGCCTGTCACTCTACCTTCTCTCCCCTCTCTCCAGGGAAACCTTGTTTTCCTTTATCTCCCTGCAGAGTGGATGGAAACATCAGCACAGGGAAGCAGGGAGACAGTAAACGTTTCAACCAGTGGTACATCAAAAGATGAGCCAAGCTCAGAGGAAAAGGGAGTTTTCCTTCTTGACATGAAGTAGACAGGAGGGGACCTAAATCTTAAAAGTTCAAATGAGGGGTCTCCATGTTTGTCCGTGGATACAAAGAGCAGGTGGTTACTATGTGAATTAAACAAAACAGGGCCATAGCTACTACTGAAATAAACATGACAGGAGCATGTCAACAGGATCACCTTGGATAGCGTGTCTCTGTCAATGAAACTTGATGGGTCTTTCCCATCGTCCCTAATTTGATTGGTGATCTACCTGCTCAGAGGAATTAATGTAGCACAGATTTTGCCATTCATTTCTACCCCAACTATTTCTGAGATTTTTTTGTTCAAAATTGAACATTGGACTAATCTATTGTATAGTTCTTTAAATTAAGAAACATATCCCAGGGTATGTAACTTAAATGTTTGGGTATTTCAGCATATTTTATTAGTGTGAACTTAAATGATAAATCAGTCCTGTTTGTTCCCATGTCTAAGTCATCCAATTAAAAGAGATCTATAAAGCCCCTGCACCGAGGACACATTTAGCTTCTACAGGTTCTTAATTGTGAGAATTCCAATTTTTCCGACGATTCCAACGCCATTTAGCTAGCATTAGGCTGGATGTTATTCTCAAGATACAATTCTTCCTTCAAACAGCATGGATGAAAGTTTTTTTCAATTGTTTAAAACTGTCAGGAAAGAGGGAGCGTCTCGAACGTCTTGAAAGCTGTTCCCAATCGGTTATGACACTTTAAAAACATTAAAAAGGTCAACATAAAATTAGCTTACCTTTATTCCTTGCTCACCAATGGTTCCCTGTAAAAGCAGAGAAAACTCTTCAAATATAAAACACATATGGTACCAGTCCACCAGATGGAGCACATGATCCTCTGCATGCGTTAAGATAAGAGCTGAGGGAAGCGTCAGTGGCTCCATAGAAACCTTTGAAAGCAGTTTGCATCTCATACAAGAAGTTGTCTAATCCTTGATTTGCAGCCTCTGGGAGAAAAGGCATCTGTGAAGGCCTGTCTTCTGTCCTTTTTCTGACCTTTAACTCTATACCGAGATGTGCTAGTAGAGCTTATGTTAGAAAACAGGGACAGGATTTTGGTACGCTTTCATGTGAAAACAGAGTGAGATGAAAGAATGGTGGGATTGGAGGTCTACAAGGCAATAATCTGCAGAGGAGCTCACAGCAACACTGTTCTTCCAGCAGTCCTATTCTAAGAAAAGCTGCAGTACAAACTTCAGAGGGACTCTTTGTTTGTTGTCGCAGTGAAAACATAGCGGCTTCAGTAAAAAGAATCATGGTATATATTTACTAAAGAGCAGCTCCCAAAACAGATGACAGGGATGCTGGGTTCGAGTTGAACAGGATTTAAAATGAAGGGAAAGAGTCAACTGGGATTAAGATCTTTATAGCTAATGCTCTTCTTCGGTTGGAACATTGCATTTTGAGGTGATTTTAAACATCATAGCAAAATCATGGGTAGTAACTTTATATTAACAATGATAATAATAATAATAATAATAGTACATCAATAATAATATATTGATGTACTGTAAATGTTTTGCTAATCTATTCACTGCTTTGTTTAGTCATCTGATTTTTCAGTGTTATCTTTTACATGTTTTGCGTCTTTCCTATTCCTGTCGTCTGCAATTCCGTAAAACTCAGTTTTCTATTAAATCCACAGAATAGCAATGAGTTGTGTTGATCAGTTTTCGTGTACATGTGCACATGCTTGTGTTTGTCCTCTAGAGGAAGTCTGTTAAGCCATGGAAAAGTGTAGAAGGACAAGCACGTGGAGAGTGTGGAAGGCATAGCTCACTTTGCCCCCCACAAAACTTCAAAGCCAAGGTTAAATCCTTTAGCCTGCTGTCCACACACTGTGTTAGTATTAGTGTGTGCAACATGTGTTTGAATGCTTTGTACATCTCTGTTTGTTCAATATTAGGGAGACTATTATGCAATAACCCAACAAACATGTTCCATTGAACAAATGTCAAAACCATAAATGTGGGAGCAGATGCTACCTGACTCACTTTGTGAGGTCAGGGCCTCGCTATTTATTTGATTTGGCTTCAGAACAACTTTTATAGCTTCATTTTAAACTTTCACTTTCATCATATCATTTCATTTGATCTGATATACACTCAACAAAAATATAAACGCAACACTTTTGTTTTTGCTCCCATTTGTCATGAGATGGACTCAAAGATCTAAAATTCATTCCAGATACACAATATTACCATTTCTCTCAAACATTGTTCATAAATCTGTCTAAATGTGTGATAGTGAGCACTTTTGCTTTGCTGAGACAATCCATCCCACCTCACAGGTGTGCCACATCAAGATGCTCATCAGACACCATGATTAGTGCATAGGTGTACCTTAGACTGTCCACAATAAAAGGCCACCCTGAAATGTGCAGTTTTTGCTTTATTGAGGGTCTGGGGACTCAGAACCAGTCAGTATCTGGTGTGACCACCATTTGCCTCATGCAGTGCAACACATCTTCTTCGCATAGAGTTTATCAGATTGTCAATTGTGGCCTGTGGAATGTTGGTCCACTCCTCTTCAATGGCTGTGCGAAGTTGCTGGATATTAGTGGGAACTGGTACGCGCTGTCGTATACGCCGGTCAAGCACATCCCAAACATGCTCAATGGGTGACATGTCCGGTGAGTATGCTGGCCATGCAAGAACTGGGACATTTTCAGCTTCCAAGAATTGTGTACAGATCCTTGCAACATGGGGCCGTGCATTATCTTGCTGAAACATGAGGTGATGTTCATGGATGTATGGCACAACAATGGGCCTCAGGATCTCATCACGGTATCTCTGTGCATTCAAAATGCCATCAATAAAATGCACCTGTGTTCTTCGTCCATAACAGATGCCTGCCCATACCATAACCCCACCACCACCATGGGCCACTCGATCCACAACATTGACATCAGCAAAGCGCTCACCCACACGACGCCACACACGCTGTCTGCCATCTGCCCTGAACAATGTAAACCGAGATTCATCCGTGAAGAGAACACCTCTCCAACGTGCCAGACGCCATCGAATGTGAGCATTTGCCCACTCAAGTCTGTTACGGCGACGATCTGGAGTCAGGTTAAGACCCCGATGAGGACGACGAGCATGCAGTTGAGCTTCCCTGAGACGGTTTCTGACAGTTTGTGCAGAAATTCTTTGGTTATGCAAACCAATTGTTTCAGCAGCTGTCTGAGTAGCTGGTCTCAGACGATCTTGGAGGTGAACCTGCTGGATGTGGAGGTCCTGGGCTGGTGTGGTTACACGTGGTCTGCGGTTGTGAGGCCGGTTGGATGTACTGCCATATTCTCTGAAACGCCTTTGGAGACGGCTTATGGTGGAGAAATGAACATTCAATGCCCGAGCAACAGATCTGGTTGACATTCCTGCTGTCAGCATGCCAATTGCACGCTCCCTCAATGCTTGCGCCATCTGTGGCATTTTGCTGTGAGACAAAACTGCACATTTCAGAGTGGCCTTTTATTGTGGGCAGTATAAGGTACACCTGTGCACTAATCATGGTGTCTGATGAGCATCTTGATGTGGCACACCTGTGAGGTGGGATGGATTGTCTCAGCAAAGCAAAAGTGCTCACTATCACACATTTAGACAGATTTATGAACAATGTTTGAGAGAAATGGTAATATTGTGTATCTGGAATGAATTTTAGATCTTTGAGTCCATCTCATGACAAATGGGAGCAAAAACAAAAGTGTTGCGTTTATATTTTTGTTGAGTATACATGGTGGTATAATGTTTGCGAGAAAGGGTCAGATAATGCTACATACAGTAGATGGCCCACTGTCCTGTATCTTAAAAGAGAAAGACTTTTTAAAAACCTCATGCCACACAAAAGCTAACACCCAAACAGTAAAATCCATATTTCAAAATGATGCAATCAAGCAAGAACCAAAAAACTGCTTTTCCTGTAGTAGCAACTTCATTCTTTAAAATTCCATCCCGATAACGATGAGCATGGTCTTGTTACCTGCTCTTTTGTTAATGTTAACAGAAAAAAATAGTAAGGTCCTTTACCTCCTTTTTGTAAAGTGTCTCGAGATAACATCTGTTATGAATTGACGCTATACAAATAAAGATTGATTAATTGATTGATCCCCATAAACCCCACATTTTAAAATCAATCCATCCACCTATTAATTTATCCATCTTTCCATCCCCTCATCAAACTATGGCTCCACCCTCGTTCCAAATCAAAAAGGAAACCTGCTTTAGCTCAATTTCAACAAACCAACTTGGGCGTGGCAAAATGACATGGTGGCAACATCCAGTTTTGGAAGTCCTTGCTCACATCCCATATCTTAAAAGCCAAAGCAGCAATGATGACTATTTTAATCAACTTGAAGATGCTTGTTTCTATCATCCATCAGCTCAGTATAACTTTCATTCCAAATGATCAAAAAACACAGTTACTCAAACAGAAATACCTTTGGGCCTTCAGGACCTGATGTGCCAACATCACCTCGATCACCCTGTGAAGAAGATGTAAGCACACAGTTAGCTGACACAGCCAAAGACCAAAATCTTTGACTTCTCAAAACAATTAAACTGGATTTTTTCAGTCAGTGAAAAAATCAAGCATTATAATGGGATGGAAGTAAGTCATGCACTGGACTAATTATTTAAGAGTCAATGTAACCATGTCTTTGATTCTTATTACAATGTTTTTTGTTCATAATGTTATGCATTCAAGAGCTCACCTTTTGTCCCGGCACACCTGGCTCACCCTGGAGAAAAACAACAAAATATGTACAAATACTGTATGTACAGCCAATATAACAAATCCAGTGTTAATTATTGACAGATTCACCTATAGACCGGAGACTGAGGCTGAGTTTGAGGGTTTAAATCTTTCCAATTAGATGCTTTCAGATATTACTGCTAATGCTGAATCACATGTGAGAGGCACATCTGTGAGCTTCAGTTGTTTTTCACAGTCTGAGGCATTTACAGGACTCGGTACGCTTCCCTGAACTCTCAAGCAACATTCCTCCTCTTAAATAATCCATGATGCAATTAATACATCATGTGGAGATCTATACTCATCCAATCCAAAGGCAGTGTGTAGCCGAGGCTAACTTTCTAAACATCTGCACTTGGTCCAAGTGGAAACATCTTGACTGGATCCGTTTCATGTGGCCTGTTGTACTTGGATCTGAGTGTGTTTGTGTGCAATAACTCTGAAGTCATCATAAGAGACCACAGTGATAAGTTAAGCTTTTCAGAACTGTAATTATGCTGTTTTGACAAGAAGAGAAAAACGTTTACCTTCAGTCCTAGTAAAAGCTGCAGAAACAAAGAAAACACAAAATGGTTAACATCACATAAAGCAACCTTTCACCTTTGAGAAGGGTCTGGAAAAATAGAGGCAGAGGATTTAGTGAACCCAAGCTTACCCTTGGGTCTTTTCCTGGTTTGCCAGGCTCACCAGGTTTACCCTGTATGAAAAGAAGAGACATTGTTTTTATATACTCGGCACAATATCAACAAATGAGCCAAATATGGGCACAGTTTGAGCCAAGCAGAAATTTTAAATACTTTTCATTCTAAAATAATTTAACCAAATTAGCAAAATAGTCAATTACACTTGCAACAAAACTGAACTCTAACTTAACACTTAGAAGACTGATCAGTGCTTGTTTTAGGTCATTGGTTTGTACTATAAACCAACATAACATAACATAAGAGTCGCAGACAGCAGCAAGTCAGGTTTAAATGGTTTCTGTGAACAAAGAGAACCTATTTGTAATATTCAAACCTATACAACTCTCAAGAAAAAAAAGTTTGATAATCACAACACAATGTTTGTAACATAAATTATCCTGTTTTCAACATTTGACGATTTGTGAGTCTACCGCTCAGTACTGTAGAATGGTTTTGGATTATAACATACTGAATTGTTACAGTTGGGCCACTGATTCTGAATGAGTTGATTAAAATCTTTTCAATATATTTATGATTGTATTCCCAACATATTGTGTTTTCTTTGTAAAGATGAAATATTTATTCAGGTGGAAGCTCAACAGGTGTAAAAAGCGAAGTCAAACTGGAATTTACCGGTGGGCCACTGGCTCCATTAAGGCCTGGGGGTCCAGGGGGCCCTGGAGGTCCTGGGGGTCCCTGCGCTCCAGGCTCGCCCTGCTGAGAGACCTTGAGTTACAACCTGCCATGCTGGAGGGAACCTCTTCACACTGGTCATGCCAAATCAACAACCTCACACTCCACCTCAAGTAAGGGTGGGGGTGAAGAGAGCAGGGTTAGCTGGGGGGCAAGCCAAGCTGTTAAGATGCTTGAGTGCAATATTTCATTCAGGACTCAGGGAAGTTTTATCTGGGCTAAATAAAAAGGAAAAATAAAAACAGAATTAAGTTCACTTTGAATCTATTTAAGGTTTTCTCTGGTCATTCGCTCACTTTGGGATCAATTTGCTCTTAAATAAAATCAAAGTCACTAAATACCTTGTTAAATGTTGGGTAAGGTCACTTAAAGGCCTCAAGATATTGAGGTCCAAACAAACACACAATATTCACTCTCAGTGACCTTCAGTTTAAGTGGTTAAAGTCACTGTCTGGGTCATGTTGGAAAAAGTCCATCCCTGAACAAAGACAATTCTTATAATGTTGCTGTTTTTGTCGGTAAATTGTGTTATGTCACATAATGTAACGACTTCCATCCCCTGACATAGTGTCCAGAGAAAGTAGACATTGTGCTTCTTAAATGGGGTCAATTAACATCGCTTGATATATATATATATTTTTTTTTCTGTTTATCTATGTATAATGAAGGTTTTTATTGTTTGTTTTGCATTTTTAAAGCTGCAAAATATCATGGTAATAACAACTGTCTTGGACCCGCCATTTTTCAGCTATGGTTGTTAAAAGTACTCTACCTCTTCTTTGTTCAGTTTGAATCCTTTACTTTGTTATTCATTATGTATGTTTGAAATTAGTGAATGGCCTTGACTTTAATATCATTTATTTTTCTGTTGCTTCTAAGCAATGAACAGTTATTCTGTGTGTGGATGTTGATGCTGCCAACTGACAGCAGGAACCCTGGAAATGATCCCCAGCTGAAGCCAAGACTAAGCAAAATAAAACGAGCACAGGATATGAAGAGAACCTCAGCGGCTGTCTGTTACACATCTGAATCTGTTTCTCTTTTGTTTAAAGCAAAATTAATCTCCCCAACTCATCATTTAGATGTCAAAAAACTATCCTCAATTTCCTGAATGTATTGATATGTTATACAGAAGGCGCCACCAAATGGAAATAACCATTGTTATGAAGGGCAACAAGTTTACTGGGCAAGTAATATATGATACAGACAGTACACTATTTATTTGCACATATGGTCCGACTTAGGGAGTTCCTAACACAAAGCACTGGTTCTACTTCAGTCACTCAGCAATCACTGTGTTGTTGTAGGAATACACACACAAACAGTAGCTCAGGGCTGCAGAGGGCTGCCAAGCTTCTGAGATAATAGAGAACATATCTAACCACATTAGATCTATGTTTTGTCATCCATCTTCTTCTCTGCACGGCCCAATAACTCCATGTGATTCATAGGTCAGGACATGACAGGCCTTATAGACATCGTTATGGATCGACTCCAGCTGCTAATGGCTGATATAAGAATGTACTGTTCTGAACAATTTTAACACTGTTTTGTCCTGGCGTAGAGCAGCCAAGACACACTAGATGTTGACTGGTGTTCCTTAGTTCTCTGTTTGTCTCGTTGCATGTCAGTAGAGTTGTAACAAAAACTGCCTTCTGGATTTGAATTAAACTTTGTGGAAGGGCTTAGCATAGACCTAACTGAACTCTTTTCCAATAGCCCCCAGAGTTTTCACATCTCTGCCATTGCTAACATGCTGTAACTGTTGTTAAAGATAAAGGATACAGAAGTTGCTATTTTATAAAGATTAGAAATAAAAATAAAAATGTATTGGATGCAAATCAGGATTTTGGGAACCACTTTCTTCTTGCCATTTTCATTTTTGATGAGGGTACACTGAATGAATTTTGTTTTCCAATTTCTATCAATACAACTCGTATCGTATCAACTTGTTTGTATCTATTTATTTCAGTATTTTTATCCTCACTTGCCACAGACTACCTTTGCTTAAATTGCAAGGTATTTCTATGGATTCCCCTTCACACAATACTGACCTACATTTTTTTAACATATCTAAACATTGAGCAGCAGTAGCAGCCAAAAATTGGTTAATTTCAACATATTTGCAGGGGGGGAGAGATTTTGGCGGCAGATGGCGGCGGTCAACAGCCACAGGGCGGGCAAAGAAGAAGGGGCGAGAGTGGGGCAGAGAGAATTGTACCTTGAGGCGTTTAAGGATTAGAGGGCTTATTGAGGGCATGTTGCGCACGGTGATGGGCAACATCTGCCGGGGGCAGTCACAAAGCACAGGTGGCCAGCGGTGAAAAAAGGTCACAGGGCAAAGGTCACCAGGAGGCCAGAGAAAGGAGAACGAGGGATGACAAGGTGGAGGGATGTGGAGGGAGAAGAGAAATAGAACATTAGAGTGAAAGGCAAACAAACGGGAATGCAAGGGAGAGAAAAAAAGAAAAACAAGGTTGAAGGAAAAAAAGACAGAAAAGGTACCAGCACAGCAAACTACAGGCCTGGAGAGATGAAGGGGATAGTTGATGTACAGTGATGCTTCTATTTTCCAAAACATTGCAAATGCTTGAAATTTCTTTGAATATGTTGGAGTCTGTTTGTTGTAAGTCATTGTGTATCCCATATTTAGGACTGTGTGCATCAGTGTCCCCATGAAGGTAAGTCAGGCCTTTAGATTGCAGCTGAGCAGAGGTGGGCACCAGTCTTGCCAGAAAGAGAGTACAGCAGTAAAGTTACATAGCACATCCAGACTTACTGTGGCCAACTGTCCAACACAGGGCTGTACAATACGCCGCTTCTGTTGAGATGACCAGCATGATCAGATACAGATTTAGAAAGGATAGAACACGTATGATCTATATCCGTGCTGCTACATTCCTCATTATCTCCAAGTAGAACCAGCTGCATGCAACTTACCTACTTTTGACATAGCTTATATAGATGTATATATATTTCCACTTTTTTTTCTGCAAGCACCAATAAAGCAAAAACTATCCCATCACCCATATACCTCTAGAAAGTTTCTCCTTCTAAAACTTCTAAATATGTTATCTATAATTTGGTTCATTTTGGAAACTTTCTTTTCCCAGTGTGTGAAAAGTCAGACTATTGTTTAGCAGCACAGTTGAAAGTACAACAAAAATCTAGTGCTACATGTGCTATTTGTGTGGAAATATATACAGCATGTTATAAGTAAATATAAGTAGGGGTATAAATGCTGTAAAAGTAGGCAAATGTGCAGCTTTGTCCCTCACCATGTCCCACTATCCTCCACAAGTTGAACCATGTTTTAAAGATATGAAGTCAAAGGCTGCCAATATTAGAATGAAATCTTTTAACAGATAAAAACTGATGGAAGCACAACATATTTTCTTTAAAATAGATCTCAGATAGGGTGTGTATTTACAAAACGGTAGGCTTGATAAGACAAAACATTACATTTATTTTTTATTTTCTGATTTGCAAATAATTTGAAGTCGAAAGTTAAAAATAAACTTTCATCTCAGCATTTATCATTTTTGTAAGAGAATTTTCACTCAAAACACAATTTGTACACTTATGCTAAATGTAATTTCTCATTTAATTCCATAATTTCTTTCCAATATTGGTGTCCTTTGATTTGGAAGCACAAGTAACCTTAATTTCAGTAACTATTCAAGTTGATAGTAACTGCATGAACCAAACCAGTAGCAGCTTTGTTCCTATACTGATATCTATACTTTTTAGAGTGGAGAGGTGAAGAGTGCCCTGGCTCATAGGCACTGGCTATCTCTTTTTGGCATGACTTGGTGTCACCCCCTCTGAGAGTTGTCTTTTGGGGTGTTTTCAGGCACCCACAAACCTTTAACGTCAGAGCCTGACTGGAGCGCAAGGCAGCCAGGGTTTTCAGAGGAAGATCCTGCACAAAGAGGCCCTAAACACCAGGGAAGTGGTCATTTCAGTCAGTGCTAGTAATGTTTGCAAAAAGTCATCATCCTACCACACAAAAGTGTGTAATGTCATGTGAAGACTTGAAAAGTTTTAATTCAAAAGGAACATCTCCAAATGTGAATTTCTTCTTTTCCACATAGTTCAGTGTCAAGATAGATGCTTTTTTGTAAACAAGACAGCTTCAGTCTGGATGTGGTTAGCCTTAGCATAACAATTTAAAACAGGAGAACAGACTGTTTTTTTGCATGTCTTTCCAATGCCAATTGCTCCTTTTGATATGGACATACTAAAGCTATTACTTTTGAAACCAAAACCAGAGTGATAAAGTTTGTCAAATTAGATTCATTATAACTGACCACAAACTTGGATGAAAAAGGGATGCAACCTGGTAAACTTTTAGCAAAAGGTTTAGAAATAAACCAGGCTAGCTGTTCCCCACTGCTTCCAGCCTTACACCCAAGTTAGGCTAACCACATCCATACTCCAGATCTGCATTAACACAGAAGAGATTGATCAATTGTCCAATCCAACTCCCACAAAGAAGAACAAAGAATCCCATGGGCCTCACTTTAACAACGGGTTGGCTGTTTGAGAAATGTGCAAGCTGCCATTCTCTTCCATACTGCTGAAATAAATGTTACACAAATATTTGCTGATCTTGCTCGCTTTCTCCTGAAAGACCAAGCACTGAACATTTTACCTCCCCCTACAGCTAGCCCCCAAACCCCAGGGGTATCACTTGACAGAGGTCTTTCAATTTCTTAGACATTGGGATTGGACCTCCCATGCAGACTGTTGTAGGGAGCTCAGAGAGGTAAATGGAAGACAAACTCAACAGGCATACATCTTGTTATCAAAGAGTAACTTGGACTCCTTATTCGGAAATATATGTAGCCTGTTTAGAGATGTATGTCACAATATGAAGGTTAATGAATTACATATAAATCAATCTGAGCATTGCATTGTAATGCTTTTTCAGGGGGAAAACTGGTGGCAAATGTTTAATTATCTCAGTATTCGTATTTATTCAATCAAAGGTTGAATTATGCTGGAAATGGATTTTGCTATCTAAAATATCCCCTTTGCACAGGAGACTCTTATTCTTGGCAGCTCCACACACGAACCTTTATCATGCCGATTGCTGGTAATTGCTTTGTTTTTCCCTCAACTAACCAAACCCCAAAGACGATAGGCCAAAGAACTGCTTAGCTCCACATATGCTACCTACATGTGCTACCTATCATTGAGCTACTTGCAATTTGCCCGTCAAGCTTCTGCAGTAGTTTCTCCTCTTCCAACTTCAGATTTCTGTAATTTTCTGACATTACAACACTGTACATACAGATGCTGGTGTAATCTGTTGGATAGAGTACAGGTTCAGTTCAGTCCATTAAAATAGAATTTACATTACAGCGTTAAAAGTAGATTCAAATCATTTTAGAAATTCAGCATCAAGTCTAATTTATTGAGAGTAAAAAAAAAAATCTGGTTTTGAAAATTGTGAAGATTTACTTACCCGGTGTGTGTAATCTCCACAAACGCCCTAAAGATAAGAAGGACAAAAGGCTTTATTTAAAAAGACCACATATACATGTAGTAGAGTTATGGTTGGGAGGTTCGGGATTCAAAGTCGGAAAGTGCTGAACCTCATCTTGCACAATTACTGTATGTTAGCCTCTTTATTTAAATCCCTAACTTATAAAAATTGCAATGCTTATTTTGCAAGAGTACTCCAATGAATGGAGTAAATTGAACCAATTACTTCCTGGAAAAACAGTTAACATATTGTAAACTGCGTCTCACCTTCTCTCCTTTGGGTCCAGGATCCCCCTAAAAAGTAAGAACAACACATAAATTAGATACAGTAAGGTCAGGTGTTTAGCAGTTAGCTTAAATGTTAGCTGGTTATTATTTCAGAAATGACTTTTATACTTACTGGGAGTCCTTTAGGACCACGCTGACCCTGAAATTCAACATCAACACAGTCAGTCTTTAATGTGATTTGAGCATTGGTTTACAACTTTACAATGAATAAAACATGACTCAACATAAATACCTTCAATAAACATGAGTGAAATGAGGAAATGTGTCAAGGGATCAATCAAACTAATGAAAAAGCTGTTGCAGGAGTCTCTTCCAATTACTTTTTTGGTCAAAGGTACTTAGTTTGACTTCCCATCAGGCCCTGGGGTGTGCCCAGTGTAAGTAGCTGTCAGAGCTCAGCAGCCAGTTGATTAATGAACTCAGGGAGAGGACCCAGTAGGACACATCCAGAGCACCCCATGCTGGTGAACTCACAGTCACAGATCTTAAGCCACATTGTGAATGCAACAGCACCTCCATACATTTATCAGACAACTGCTCAAAGCCCTTTTCAATAGAAGCTGACATTCGTCAGGAAAGAGTCGAAGAAACAGGAGCTCATTACAGGGCCATTAATCAACATTAAACGTTATTTCAACAGTATCCAACCCCACTCAGCTTCCTGGAAATGTTGTCATTTGTGCTAGCCTGAAATTCAACAGGACTGGACACAGAAGGCACAAGTCCCCCTCTTATGAAAACAAACTCAAGTGAAATGACTTCCCCCCGTCTGGCCAAGAGTAGTGGTCCACAAGCAGAGCCATGAGGAAAGCTAATGAAACCACAAAAAGCCGTCTAAAAGCAAGGATATCAACACATTCTATTGTTTTTGGGATTCACTGCCAAAGAAGAACATTAACATTGAATATTCTGCACTGAATATACAGTATAGCAGATTTTGCAACGTCATACATCACCAATGGTCATATTTTAAATTCAAACTTTAAATTCTCACTGTTAATGCCATCTAAGGTATAACTGTGGCTTCAGACAGATCAGTATAATGGCAAAAACACGACAACTCCATTTTCCACCTTAATAGAAATGAAGGACAGAACTGAAACAAAAATTTGAACATAAAGTTAAACAGACCATGAAAGCTGGAGATCTGCTTACTGGCTTTCGCTCTTTAACAGCTGATAGTCAGCCAGAGTAAGTCTTCTTCAGATCATAAGTTATGAACAACACTGTCATGGACAATTTAACTACTCTAGATCTTGTCTGCTTTCACTGTATGGCTCATAAGGTACTGAAGGATTTAAGATAATCCTTTATTATTATTTAACAATAGTAGATATGTTATTATCTAATATTATGTAGGAAGACAGAGTGCTAATATTTAATATTTGAATGTTAAATCTCATGAAATATAGTCAGATCATTGTGTGCCACCGTCAACGAGCAGCATTGACCAGCCCCAAGTGAAACATCCATTGTATGCAAGGTTTTCCAGCTACACTTGTGAAGAATTCAGACTTATAGGACTTCTTACCATGTCTCCCTTCTGTCCATTTTGTCCCTGTATGAATCGATAAAACAGAAAACAGAGATGGTTAAACAAAAACCCTCATTTGATTTTAAATAAAGAAAAAAATATTCAAGGCACGTTTAACCCCACCCTTTAATAACATTAATGACACTAATAGAGATTATATTACAATAATGATCAAAGTTATTCTAAGCTTAATTACACTCATTATCATTACAGATAATCACAGTTCTGGGCAGTGCATGGAGCAATTTCACAGTTATTTCACTCTGACCAAAACGTCGGGAAACTCACAGACTTGCCATCCAACCCGATTGGACCCTTTGGAGAAAAGAAGAGAGGGAGATGTGTGAGCACGTACAGAGATTTGCAAATGCATCACACAATTTCTACTCCAACAGCTGGCCACAGTACAACATCACTCAGAAAATGAGCTGCTTGCAGAACTGGATGATACTTTATGTAAGTGGAATATGTTGGTAGGTTGTGTGGGTATAGATGAAAGTAGTCATATTGTGAAATTAAACAGGCAGTTGAAGAATAATGGAAATACCTCTTGGCAATGTTTAAGATGAAAAACAAAGACTTTGTGTCACTCGGAAGTAACCAAATTTAAGTTTTCTTCCCAAACCTAACTTGAGTAGTGTTTGGCTGCCAAACACTAATCAACTTTTCTAAATAACTATTTAATATTGTGCATAAATTGCACAACTTCAGAGGAAACCAAAAATGCTGGCTTTTTAAATTTTTTTTTAATATATACTCACCTTATTACCACCGTTTATGTATTATAGAAGAATGTATAATGTAAGAATTTTATGATGCCTGGTGGTCTTTAGAGAGTCTGATTTAAATAAAAATCTCAACTATTCAGTCATTGCAAAATGATTTCAACATAAATATGACCCTGACAACCATGACAAACAATAGTCATGACTTACTGGAAAGCCTGGAAAGCCCCGTGTTCCAGGTTGTCCCTAAAGAGAAACAGAGGAACAATCAGTGTGTTTGTTATGCTTCAAAAAGTTTAACATAGAAAATATACTAGCAGAGTAAGAAGATCCAGTTTTTCCCCCAATCCATCTGCAGAGGTATTTACAGAGTACTGAAATTGATTTTGACACTGCGATTGATACTGTAGACTTTGGGGAATACACCAAGCATGTGTACATGCATTCTCTCTGCACAGGAGAAAATCAGGCACTTTAATGGAGCACTGAAAAGAAAAGTCCAGGGAGCAGTAATCTAAAATACTTGTACTTCAGAGAGAGAGTGAAGGAGCTCAATGAGCATACAGTACAGCATGTCAATAACAATTAGCCAGCATTGGTGGCCTGTTGCAGTTTCTCTACCTTGCCTGTTGGACATTCAATATCCTCGGGAAAAAGAGTGAAGAAAAAATCAAGAAGCAAGGGAATAGAATTACAAGGATGTGACTATTGAAACATTGTAGGGATAGGGTCACGCCAACATGAACAAAAAGCTTCCGAAAAAATGATCAATCTTAGGATGAAGACCCCGGCATCCAGTTTACGGTTATTGGAAAGCATGTAACTTTAACTTCCTTTGGGTTTCTTTTCTTACAGAATACTTTTTTCAAGAGCTAACACTTGCCGCTCAAATATTGTGCCAATCGAAATGTATTGTAAAAGAGTTCCAGAATATGGACACATCCATCTACTGATGAAGACCAGATGTATTCATTATTTCCCTTTTAGCAGTTTCTTGAAGTCAATGTGAGTGTGCTATAAAACATCACGTCTCTAAAATATGACTTCTTTGCAGCCCATAGTCTAGCTGTTAAGTTGAAAACCTTTCACTAAGTGGAAAATATCTTTACACTCATCCATCTAACCTGTTGAAATGACAATGTGGTGAAGAAGTCGAGCCTTTTGGCTCGCCTAAGCTGTCATTTCCTCTAGTTCTCACCTCTCTCTTGAATCAACTCCCTTGTTCCATCTAAGGTCATGACTGGAGTCTCTTATGTCAATCTCACCTGCTGTGGTAAACTAACTTCTAAGTGTTTCTGACTAACTGGACTTCTAAGTTCAACATGGCTTGTCCTGTATAGAGATTCCTCCACAGCCTGTTATTCATCAGAAATGCCTATTACCATCCAGGAAGAGTGGGCACACCGGTAAAGATTGTAATAACCCTCAATTACAAAAACAGATGTAGACACCACTTATGTCTGCTAGACTCATAGCTGTGCCACTTTTTAAAGGCGTATTATGCAACTTGAGAGGCAACATTGTTTTTGTGAAAAAGGAGAAGAAAAAGACACACTAAACTTATTAGGGCTTCCCAAGAACTTGCATTTATCCATTAAGGCAAAGACCTGGTGTCTGGATAAAAACCACTCACCACATTTGGACCAGAGTGGTCCAGAGTTTTTTTTCTCCTGGATTCCTGATAAAACAGGCGTGACTAATGATCCATTTTTTGACTAAACCACAGTTTCAAGAATCGTCTACAATACAGCTGTTTCCACACAAGCTGCTATTAAATAGCATATTTCAAATATATACTGTGCATTCACACAGTTTTGATTTAAGATAGTGTTGCTACATGAACATCCACCAAAGCTCAGTAACCCGCAAGTCAAACATCTTTCCTATTGTCTGGTTTAATCAACAGAACTTGATAACGTGGTATCCCAAACCCTAATGCGTTAAGCAGAGGTCTACTATAATGGCTATGTAGCTAATAAAAGAAGTTTGGCGTTAAGCTAAGCTGTTTATTAGGTGAAGAGAGAGGTGCAGAAACTTACAGGAGGTCCTCTTGGTCCAATGATAGACAGACCTGGCTCGCCTGGAGCTCCCTTTAGACAGATAGAGAAAGAGGAAGAAAGCAGAACAAAAGAAGATGAAATGGGTCTTTCCCATGGTTTTCCCCTATTTATATAATATAACACAAGTTCAGCACAATGAAGCAGTCCTGAAGATAACTAGCTTTAGCAGGGCCAAATCCAGCCACTAGCGTGTGCTTGACATCCAAACAATTAATACCTCCTTTCACACAACTGCAGAGGACATTCACAGAAATGCAAAGCTCTGGTAACAGTTGAAGGTTCCACATTACATTAATACAACTGTTTGTAGGGTTAGTTGAAGCTAGCAAGTTTTCTGCTAACATGCTAAAGCTTTTCTGTCACAATGGTTCTCTAAGAGAAGATGACAACTAGAAACTCATGTTACTCTTAACAATGCTATAGTGAGCAATATATCTTATCTTATGCACTGCACATTAATTAATCAATTAATTAATGGAAACTTCTTTTTTTTTGATGAACCTGTTCTAAAATAACTGTGACACAGTTGCATAAGTTATGATCAATGTCCCTTTGTCTGTCTTAATGTAACAACACCTTGGCACCCTTCACCTCATTGTCTTATCCTCATATTTCATTTACATATCAAAACCATAAATTAAATAGGGTGAGAAAAAGCCTGCAACAGTTGATCATGTAACGCCTGTCTGCATCTGAAAATAAACTATTTCTATGTATGAAAGCAGAACATTTCCAGTCCAATTCCAAAAAGCACTGCAGTAACATAAAGCTTAGCCAGTAAGACACGTAAGATAAATTGATATGCAGAGAGCCCTGAAGCTGAAAGGAATTAAATAAATGTGGGGAGAGAGAGTGAGGAATGACAGAACACTGAAAAATGTCAGGAGCTGGGTCTACATAGTTCCAGTGCAACAAGGACTGGAGCCCTTGCACATTGGGTGCGCTCTCCCACCTTAGCTAAACCAGCACCCTATGGCTTGTCCATGTCTGAAAGTCTCAGCCATCCATCAAAGACAAAGGCCATTCTAAATATTTCTGAATAAATGTCTACTTTAGGAGGTTAAAAGTTTGTTTTCTCATTCTTGGTTTGCTGACGGACGAATCACTTAGGGGCCAGAAGGCAAAGGTACAGGCAGAAAAAAGGTTCACATCAACTGAAGCAGTTTTCAGTTTCTTCTTTGGTTTTCTACAAATTTGCTGCATCAGACAAGTGAAGATCTGCAGATACACTCACAAAGAGATTGGATTACTCTGGTTTTAAGAGGTCAAGGTAACAAGGAAAACTTTAGAATCAGATCTTAAACTAGTACCCAATCTGTGCAACTACACGCGCGCACACACACACACACATTTACACACACATCTACAATTACGTAGAACAACAAGCAGACAGATCTCATTTCCTCCTAAATTAAGGTAAGTGTTCATCTTCTATGGTTGTTGGTTAGTGGCTTTTTCTCCACATAACCGATCCATCATGTCTGACTGCTTTTCCTTCCACCCTTGCCAGTCTCTTGCCCATAACACTCTCCCACAGAACCCACAAAAGCCTTTTGTTTGAGAGTGCAGTGTCTGGAAAAGGTATAGCTTTCACTTACACTATTTTTTACATCAATTTACTTATCATAAGTCTGCCCCATTCCTCCTTGTCTAAGGAAGACACTTCCTTGTAAGAAATGATCTACAGCCAAGTCTGCAGAGTGTAAATCCTTGATTTCTACATCCCCTCTGTCCTGGCAGCTACTGTGAGACAGTCTGGGCCAAATCCCAATTACGCTGTTACAATATGTTCCCTGCCTAGAAATAAAAAGGAAGTCTGTAGATTATTTTGGATACGGTTTGGAAGAGTGATCCAAATATCCGCTGCTAAGTTGTCTGCTTCTCCGTTTACTGCCTTGGTGGTCAGGTTACTATTTCTGTCCCCTTACAAGTCAGGCAGAGGTTATGACAACTTTAGTTTTGAATGATCATATTGAAGGTGCTTGGCTGACAAGGAAATATGTCATTGTGGTATGAGTGTCAAGAATTTGGACATAGATATTACAAATCACGTTGTATTTGACAAAAAACAAATCTGTAAATCAGACGCTTCTGGCTATGACACAGCAGATATATAGAAAATTATGATTGTCAAATGTGTAATGTGAGTAAGTTTGAATCAGATTCCAATCCAAAATGCACATTGATTTGCATAAGAGATATCTCCTTGAGCTGAATTTATCTTTTTTTCTCAACTTAAGCAGCAAAATATAGGAAATGCAGGCTAGTTTGTTATAGGGTAAGTGTAAACTTGCTTTTGTACATTACATATCCTATGGTGTTTCTAGCAATGGTACTATTGTAAGGACAATATTTCTTCTTCTCGCTATGATTTGGTGACAACCATCTGCTCATCCATCTGTCCCATTAGTCAACACTACTATTTTTGTCCAGGGAAGATGCTATGGCTGGAAATATGAATATAAAAAAGAATGGACAGAGAAACCAAAACAATCCCAAATAAAAGAGGGCAAACGGGTACTGTATTAAACTGTTAATAAAAGGCCACAGATGTGTTAGATGTTATGAGTACACAGCTCCTCATTTATCTTTTTGTCACTTCCACGCCAAAGTTCATTTTCATAGATGAACTTAAATTCAACCTAGACTAAACCTCAGCAGACATCACTTCCTCTTTTATTGGAAAATTCATTTTAGTGATGTGAATAAAAATTATTATTTTGATTTATAGGTTCCTGTAATGCTGACATTGGCAGAATAACTGAGTGATTGCCTTCTCTGTTGACACACTTCTGCAATTCATGAAGCCGAGTGGGAAAATTCAGAACCTCCTGTAAAATTTCTCTAACATGTAATTTCCACCTTGAGGCAAATATAAATCTTTTTTTGTCCCAGCTGGCAACTCATATTTATTCAAACTTCAACATGACAGAGAGCTAGGATTCAACTGTTACACAACACACCAGTAACAATATTTATTTATATCAATGTATAACTCTATTCGTTCGAAGGACTCTTTGAGAATCTCCTCATGTTCTCTGCTGTGGCCTCCATAAATGTCTCTGCACTTTCTTTGGGGAGTCTTAAATTAGAACTTTCAGACATTTGAATGACAAATTGTTACGATTGTGTTTCATGGTGTAAAAGTTCAGGTAATCCAACCAGGGTGGGAAACCATTTACAGAATGTGACCCTGATACTTTTTAAAAATACGGACCTGAGTCCCTGATATAAATCACACGCTACCTGTACACACAGTACACAGCACAGCATGCTACTTCCAACCTTCACCACCACCCACAAAGTTACAATTTAAGAAAGACTCAAATGACAGCTGGTTTGTACTTCAAAGTTGATCTCCTCCAAAGTTTATCATCCTACTTTGTTGGACACCGAGTCAACCATGGATGACCAAAACAACACCAAACTACAACCACAAAAGTTAACTACAATGTACAACTACAAGTTTTTTTGTCTTCTGCTTTTTTGAAAATAACTGTTCCTATTTTAAACTTACCTTCTCCCCTGCTTGTCCTTTTAAGCCCTGGGTTCAGTCACAGCAGACACAGTGGCATGCAAAAAGGTGTGAAGAGGAGAAAGACACAAGAGAGAGAGGAACCAGTGTTAGAGACATGGAGAGGGTTCGGGTCATGCAGCATCCTCAGGACTGGTAATGGGGAGGTGGTGAAAGAGCTAAGGGAAATCATTGTATATGAATGTTAAGTGGAATTGAGTACAATATTAAGGAAAATGGCCAGATAAGAAATGCTCAAAACTGATCAAATTACTTCTGTGGTTAAACCTGCAGGCTGTAATGACCGAAGTAGAATAGATGCTGCAGTAAGCCGGACTGGGTGGGCTGAAATGACCATCAAACACAAGCTGCCTTAAATATATTACACAGCAAAATGATATATTATTTAAAGGTGACAGCAGTATGGCAGCAGCAAGTAAGTCTTGAGTTTTTGTATTCAGTACGGTACAGATGCCTTAAAAGGCCAGGGGTCTAATATAAAAAATGTTTTATACCCTGTGTTCATGGTTAAAAAAAAAAAGCAGAATACAAAGTCTCAACAAAGGAAAAACATTTTTAAATGAAGTATTGTAATACATTTTACAATAAAATTTTACAATACATACATTACAGACTTTGCTGGTATACACCTACTATTAAGTCTTTAACAGACAAATAAAAACATACTGAAAAATATAATTCCAAGATTTTTCTTTGACTACCTCTAGTGGCAGCAGTTGTATGGAGTTGTAAAAAAAAAAAAGTCAAGTCCACAGACAGCTTAAAGGTAATTCAGGGATGTTTGTTATATCTTACTGATGAATAAAAATGATGTAGTGTTAAAACGAGATAAAAGAATCAGGTTAACCTATTGATTAATGAATGATTAATTGGGTATTCCCTGAAGTCACATTTGTCAGTAATAGTTCCAAATACGTAATTGTGTGTTACCTGTGTTATGTCAGTTTGGATTTAAATATGTGGTTAGTCATAATGTACTGTTGGAAACTAGACTGACAAGGATAAAAAAAATGAACTACCTATAATTCAGCACACTATTAAAATGTCTGTAGTAGATATCATTGTTGTAGTCCATTGATAGATGCATCAATCAGATAATTAATACTGTTCATATTTTTTTGTAGAATTTGCAATATCAACAACTCTACAGCACTTAATAGAAGCTTCCTAAACTTAGAATGTTCATATTATTAATTCTGATTAAAGGCCCTTGAAACCCCCACATAGTTATTGATAGTGTGCACATGTTGCTTCATACACTATTTAGGAATAGATAAATATAAAGAATAAATATATATCTCATACTGTGCTCCCCTAAAAACACATGTATTGCTACAGCCGTGTCAAAATGTATGCAGCTATTTCAGTGCATGATGCACAAACCCTTAGTCACTCACCATTCTCCCAGGAATTCCCATACTGCCTTTGTCACCCTATTGACCAATGCAGATTCAGAAGGAACAAGGGTCAATGATTAGGTTAGACTGAAATGAACTCTTAAAGGGATACCTTGTCATGTAGACTTAAAGGCTTGTTATTATTTTAGCACATCACATAAATCAAATGGCATCTACTTTAAATACACACTAATTCCACTTAAATGGAAATAGACAGACCTTTCATTACTACCATTGATTTTAAATGATTGTTTATGGTGTGTAGCTATTTTTTTAAGTCTAGAAGCCATGGTATCCATTTAAGGAAAAATAATTGGGATTATTGGGATTAGTCGGTTCACCATGCCATGCCCAATGACGAGCTAGAGACATGCTTTCTAGAAAACTATTAAAACACAGGATGTAGTCATGCCCAACTCAGGAGCCTGGTGAATTTGAGAAGTTTGGAGTTAAATATCAGTAACATTATTTAAGGCAAATGGTTTGTCACTATCATGTGACTCTTTCTTTCTGCATCTCCCTCTATCGCATTTTCCAATCCCAGCACGTTTTTTTAACAGATGGTTGTTCAACATGAGTCTGGTGTTGCTCGAGGTTTCTTACTGTTAAAAGGCAGTTTTTTATTGCCACTGTACCTTTGCCAAATGTTGCATTTTGCTGTACTCACGAGGGAATAATTTTAGGTCTCTATAAATAGTATAACAATGAGTAGGGTACAAAGTGTGTAAAGATAACATTTGTTATGAATTTGTGCTGGACAAAAACATTACTTGATACATCGAACCAAGGCCCTGCTTCATAGCTTCATAAATATGTGTATATGTATATGTATAGTGCTTGCTGTAGAGAAACAAAAACTATCAACTTCTGTTCTTACAGTGCAACAGAGGCTTATAAATGGAATCATAGCGTTATATTTGAGATGTATGGTTGATCCCCCCATTTACAGACATGAAAGGATTGGATAGATCTTTACTATCTGAAATGGTAAATCTCCATAAATACCAATTGATGCACTGATTAGGTACCATAACCTAGTAACCTTTCATATGATGTCCGAGTCGAATGTAAAATAACTTCAGCTAAAGTTATATACTTAGATGTGACACATAGTCATGATGGGTAAAAAAACAGGAACATACAAGTCAGTGCTATCCTCCTTTCAATCAGACAAAGTCCATCTCATCTCAAGTGCTTTAAACCAAGTCTGAGCTTGTATTTAGATATGTTCAGTCTTGGTACATCAGATGTGCTGGTATCTCTGTCATTAGTATGAGGCATGTTTGTAAAAGCCTCTAAATATCTCGCTACAGCTGGCTGCTTTGAAGCCCTGTCCAAGGTCCTGATTTATACAAAGGCCTTGGGGAGAGACTGGCACCACCAAAAATGGTTTCAATCCAGAGCTAGGGGCTTAACACAGCTCCACACGTGACTATTTGCTGTAAACACAAAACACAACCTTCACTGAGGCAGGGTTTATAACTGTGAGACAAAAAAAGAGTTCTGGTTCAGGTCATGTGTTGCATTAGACTTAAAAGACATTTCATTGCTGTGCACTACTCCTGCTGCTGTATGTGCCCAGAATCTTGTACCCAGCCCCTGCACACACATACATCACTGTACACTCACACAAGCTATTATCCAACCTCCATTCTTCGTCTGTCACTCTTTCTTGTGGTTTTCAGATTTATTAGAGCCTTGGTAGTTTGTTTCGAAATTATTTATGCTATTCTTTAGCAAGTTCGAGTTAGAGGTTTATTAAGGAGGAATATTCAATGCTGGAATGACCCTCAGTTGGACCATCGACTTACACACACACACACACACACACACACACACACACACACACACACACACACACACACACACACACACACACACACACACATCAATACAGTCAAACAAGTCTACTCACCACTAGTTTTTGGTATGCCTTGTAAAATAGAAACCCAAATGACTATTTCTTACATCCAAGAAAAGAAAGCTCACCGGCTGTGTCTCCTTCGAAAACTATGTTTTGCACAAACATAGCATAGCATATCTATCCTTCTTTAAATGCATGGTAGCAGCCAAGAGGTTAGCAGGAATCATTGTTAAATCTGTAAACTGTTAAACTGGGTCTACCTGCATGTGGGGAAATATATTTTTGTGTTTGCACGTGTGTGTATATTTGCATGTGTATGAGGTGAGAAGGAAACAGCGCATGTATGATCCATCCATCCATCACTGTCTACCTCCTTTGGTTATAAAGACCTACATTATGTCACATTCCTAAATAACCACATTTGATGGAAAACACGACTCCCTCATTTTCATTTCTTACAGGTCCTCTTTCTGAAAACCACAGCCTTCCGGCCTCTTTCAGTCGAAGACCGCTCCTGATTCAATTTCCCGCTGTGTGACAGCTGTAATCAATCACAAATCCTGGAAGCAATACCATCCTCGCTTTGACACAAAATGTCAGCAAAACCCAAGCAATGGAACAAAGCATGGGATCAATCACTGCTTTTTTTATGGACCAGGTACACCACTGAGCTTGTCAGAAAAAAAAAGAGGAGTTTGCTAGTTGCAAGTGTGAACCAGGACAGAGGTCAGTCATTAGATGACCACCTGCTGTCGTGATAGGAACCATGTGGGTTTGACATGTTGGTTCAGCAGAAAGAGGGAGTGAGTGTTAGACTAAAGACAAAAAGACAGGAGAAGACAATAAAACTGAAGCAGCACTTTTTATGAGAGATTATAAAAGTTTTACATTCAAAGTGTAGCAAAATAGATAATGGGGTTTCAAAATTAAACTTATCCAGCCAACAGTATTATCAATACTAAGTGTTAAAGCTGTAAGCAACCAGGTCCACAGCAGTACTGATATTTCTGATGTTAATCAACTGACAAGTGAGCATAATAAAACATTTGACCAGATTATTTTACAATGTGTAACTGAATGCATCCTGATATTACATCCATAGTTCCCTGACATTTTCTCTGCTGTAAATATGCTCAACTATTAATGCTGGGAATTTTTGTCTGATGAAAAAGTGCACATCTGATGAACTATCCTGTAGTTATTTAGTGAACATTTCAAACTGAAATCAAAGCATCGCTTGAAATGAAAACAAAGTATTTTAGTTTTTAAGTAAAGATTAACTTCTCTAAAACAGTAGAAAATAAATAATTTGTATTTCATGCAAACTGTTTTTCCTCAGTGTTTACATTTGACTTCTTTTTGTTCAGTGTCGTCTTCCCTAAAGGCAAAATGTGTCAAAACGACGGATTGGACGTGTCTTCATGTAACTCTGCCGTGAAAATAATAAGAAAATAATTGATATGGGTGTTTAAAGGTTCTGAATGTTGGTTTTGATTCATTTTATAGAAATTGTACTGCCCTTACTTTGCCTATCATCAACTGGAAGCGCCATTCCCAAATGAAAAGCAGTGTAGATAATGGATGCATGTATTGAACACATATTGTAGTTCTAAAATAGGCTTTGATAGATTTTTTTAAAACAGCAGAATATGCTGTGACTAAACCTAAACTGTAGTCCCTTGCTGTGCAAATTAACCACTTGGTCACCGGTTCCCCTTTGGTGGCTAAACTTGAATGTAGGGAGTGAAATTAGGCTGGTATGTTAAATATATGACAAGGTGCACTTTTTTTGATTTTATGACAGATTTTTTTGTAAATTATACCAAATACTTAATCCAGTACTTCTCAGAAGAGAGCAGGCAGAAAGATCAATACTGCAGTGGTATCTAAACATGCAAAGACTAAACACAGAGACACAAAGACACAAGTTAAAAAGAAAGTTACCGGAAAGCCTGCTCGTCCAGGAGGACCCTGAAAAAGGGGTAAGAGAAAATTGGTACAAAAAGAAAGTAGATTTTACACATACTGAAAGATATCTGAACAAGGCCAGAATCAATAAAATGAATGAATAAAAAAGATTATGAGAAGGTACTATTTATACAAATATTGCCTTGTTTACAGGAAACAGACAGATCATTGTAGTGGCATGCCTTTTTTTGATACATTTCACAGGCATTGAGTGAATTAAAATCTCAAACGACACACTTTTCGGTGAACACAAAGAATAGTTTCTACAGTTCTCTACAAAGACTCATGCAAAGATCAGTTTTGGAAAATCACATGCTGATGAAAGACCTTACAACAAACCCTTTTCCTAACCTTGAATACCATGCTAATGTGGATATGACAACATTTCAGGATGTTTGCCTCCTTCACACACAAATCACAAGGAGCAAGAACACAAGTGCTTTCGGTAATGTCCAAGAAAAAGCATATTGTCCAAAGTCAAGTGTGTTTTGTTTTTGAGTAGAATACGACATAGCAGCTCTTAAGTAAAGGATGGAGCGCTAATTAGCAGGAAGTCAAAACAGGAACTCTTGACATTTTATAAAGCCCTACTGAGGCATTGACGCTTCACAGAGGAGAATGATAACTGCCGGCTCTTGAATGCTGGCATGTCATCAATATCCCACCATGAGGACTCCAGTGAGAGTGCTGCACTTCCCCGAGACAGAGAGAGAGATAGAGAGAGAGAGGGTGTGCTAATGTGTGTACGTGGGTGATTGCTGGCTAAGAGTAGGAGAGGGGAATTTATTCCTCTCCCATCCGTAATCCTGGATGGAAGATATTTCAAACATTCATCTGAGCTCTTGCTTATTGGGTTTGATTGATATTGAATATGTTGCTCTGTTTTAAATTTGTTTCATGGAGTGGCTTAAATGATGACATGTGATTTAATGTTGTTCAACATTTAACCCATTAAAGAAATGATCTGCCAAAAATATTTTATGAGCATACTAATATGGCTCCAAAAACAAGGTTATTTGCACCACTAAGAATATGACATGTCTGACATAAGGGTCTTGGTAATACTCAATTCTGATTGGCTGTAGGGTATTAATTATTTTGTGACCTTTGCAATATTTGTACCCTGTTCAAAAATGGAATTATTACAACAATGTAAAGTGTTTAGTGACTGGGATAAGATTAAGAACTTAAAATAATATTGTGAAACTTCTTGTTCTTTTATTAAAGATCAACATTGTCTTAGACTCTAATCAATTATGGAATCTTTTTTTTCTTACAGGTCTCACTCAATCTGTCAGGCGTTACCATGGACATGGATCATATGTAAAGTTTTAGGATTTGTGTCCAGAATTTGTGGAAAAAGGATAGATTTTCCCCATGGTATGCACTTGATGATGCCTTGGAAATGTCCATCAACAGTGAACTCAGCGGTAGCAACAAGCCTTTCATTCATTTCTCCACCATCCATTCATCTGTTCCACCTTTTCAGGAGAATGTTGGCCCTCATGGCCCCTTTATGAGTCGCCATCATCACGAGGTTGTAATGGAAGTGGAAATAGTATTTACAGTGACATCAAGCTTTTAGTGGAGCACTTCACATTGGATGGATAAACAGTTCAGAGCCATCTTTCCAGCCTCCTGGTGGTGAAATGTCACAACCCTGGCCAGCTATCATATGCTTTCTGTTGTCAGCTGTTTATTCTGCCAAATGTCAACAATCCATGTAGAAATCATTGGAAGTAAGCTCTTTGAGCCATTGCCATCACCTTACCTTCCATGCCCAGTGACTCACCTGCCATTCATTTCCCCCTTTCAAACTCAAAGTACTTATACTGTATGGGCCCAGTTTCATTCTTTCCCTCCCAGGTCATATAGTTCACATCCAGCAGAGGTTTCCAGCCTTTGATGAATTATTGTTGTGTGACCATTATAATACCTAGATTACTTTTAAACAATAAAAGTCAATCACATTCGTTATCTCCCCATGCTGTTTCCAAATGATAATTTAGGGTTATGAACAAACAAAAATCGGCAAGTGGGGAAAAAGGGACCATTTCAGGTGAGTTTGTATGCAAGCTCAGTTCTACTGTATAGGCCTACCACATACTTATATAATTGTGGTATTTTGATATTACTGTCATAGGATACCTTTGGGTAATTAAAAAAATATGTACTTTTCATTATTGTATTTTCAGCATTGCAACAGATATAGGTGTTCCCCTTTCTAGACAAACATGTCATGTCTAACATTGTCTAACTTCCACAAGTCAGTAATGCATAATAGTCTGGGTACTTGACCTACCTTCAATGCAATCATTTTTGTTATTCATGTACATTTTAATCAAATGTATCACTATTCAATATATTGCTGATATTTTAAGCTACGCTTGTATTTTTCCCACTTTTTGATCTCAGTCTGCCTAACTGTGTGTTGAGCTGAACTTGTGCTTTTACACAAATGAAGTACGGTTAGTAAGTTGATGGCAGAAGGATGTTGATTTTCTTACGTCTATCATGTGTTCATCAAACTTCACGGCGAACGGAAAGGGAATCGGGACAGACTCAGAAAGGGAAAATGTCTGACTTTGTTATGTTAGTGCTAGTGTGTTTGGTTAATATGTTCTATTTGATAACTTTAAGGTTACTGTTCCTCAAATTACAGCCAGTGGAAACTACAGCAGTCACAAGGAACAGCTGGAAAGTCCAAGTGCCAATGTTTTGGTGTCCCTTACTTATTTATGAAACCAAACCAACATTTTCCAGCTTGATTCTTAATTTGATACATCGTGCTGATTCATATGAAAACCATTTACTTGCACTACATTTTAAGGATTCCAGGTCACTGTGGCTATTTATTGGCTCATTAGTTAAACATATTTCTACTGCATAGAAGGTTGGCAGTGCATGAAGGTGCATGGCCAGGTGCTGAGTGTGAACAAGCTGCCTGCCAGTTAGCTACTAGGTCTTCAGGGGCTGTCTGAAGGGCCAGAGGTCACCCACTGCCGGAAGGAACCCTTCACTTGAATTACACAGTAACCCTCCAACATGTGGCTCCCATTTGGCAAAGTGCAGCTGAATGAATGAGAGGGCAGCGGGAGGGTGATGGGAGAGGGGGCTATCTGGCCGTTGTACGTGGGATGTATGGTACCCTGGGTGCACATGCTCAATAAGAGGTGAGGTTTGATATATAGGGGAGCCATTTGATTTACTCTATACTTATTGGTGTTATTTTACCCAGAGTCTGACTTCAGTGTTACTGATTTTTTCTGAACTTGAATACACAAAGAAACATTAGCATTAATTGTCCGTGAATCAGGTTACCTCCTCAGCCAAGCTTGGTTAAATATTTGTTCTTATCTGACGCTGTAAATTGTGCTTCAGTGTTTTGAGAAGTGCCCCTGCTGTTTTCCTGTTCAGCCTCATCAGAGTAAGATTGTGTTATCCATCATCTTTGTTTATTTAAAGCTGTGCTACATGCATAAGATCTACTTAAAGGTCAACAGGACTTAGCCCCTGTGATTTTACCTGTGAATAGTCACGTCCTTTAATAACTTTAATTTTAATGGATAAACAAAAAAGCTTATTCATCGTCACATTACAGCTGTGTTGGTTTATAATTTAAACAAATACATCTCTGAAAGGATATTGTAGCCCTGAGCTATCAGTAATCATATCTTGTGTTCCTCCCATTTAAAAATGCAAGCTGCCATCGGACCCATATAGGAAAAGATGTAATTAGGCTTTTATTTTTTAGAGTACTATAACCTAAGCTACCATAAACTCAGTATTTGCAAAGTATGTCTAAGTACTGAACAACAGCTGTTATCCTTAAGCACTCCAAGCATAAAGTTCCCTTGTTTTACATGGCTTTCAACATGTACAATCAAATCAATCAAATAATCTCATACTGGCTTTTTTAAATTTTATTATGTTTCTTATCTGTAAAACAGGAAGATAAATGGTTCGATAAGAAAAATCATACAATTCTTTCAAAAATGTGCCAGCCTTTTGCAATTCAAAGTTGCTTTTCCTTTGATGAGAACTTACTTTTCGTGTTTTTCTCTAAGAATCTCTGAGCAGCAGTTTTATGTGCTTCTTTCTCATTTGTTCTTCTCTACTTTTACAAGAGACATTTTAAAGTTGCTTTTGTGAGAGGCATTCTGCCAAATAATAGTTTTAACCAACTTCTGCATTATTTACATTTATATTAATTATTCTGCATTTATTAGAGAAAATAGGTTAAAACCTAAATTGTTTAGCTTAGAAAGGATAAGGTGTTCTTACTGTAAGTCAAGCAAGAAGGACATTAAGAGACTGTGAAATCTGACCATGTCCAAAACTCTCAGATCTTGTGGAGGTATAAGTCTAGAAAAGCTGGAAAATCCACCTCGCTGTTTGACCTTCCTCTGTAGGAGCAATCCCTCAAACTTTCCAGGGAGGATGATTTGGCAGGGGTTATTTTAACACTGACGCAGATGTACAAAAGTCAAACTCATAGAGGCCAGATGTTTGGAGTAGTGTTCCTAAACCTTGTGCCATCAAGGCACAGGAGTGAGACTGTTTTCCATTTAAACCAAAAGCTTTATTTCAACTATTTACATGCATTTAACCAAACATGTAATTTGCTGATCATGTGCAGATTTGCCTCAGACTGAAGTCTATTGCACTATGTGGGCTCAAAGGTTGCTGTATTGCATCACAAGACAGAAACCAAATCACAGTCGCACCTAAAGGCAATTTAAATTCTTTAAAGTCTCCAAATAAGGAACATCAGCTGGACAGCAGATGTTAACCCTTAACCTCCTCTTTGTAGGATGTTTGTGTTTATGACTGCTTATCACCCATTTAACACGTGCATGACCCTCTTGTACAAAATGTGCACAAGCAAATTGTCCCAATTGACAAACTCAGTTGACCTGGAATCTATCAAGACTTTTTCATGCCTTACCTCTCGTACAGAGACGTGTGAAGTCTAGGTGAGTCGATGCGTTAACTAGTCTGGAACATTCGCAGTGAGCCAAAGTTTCTTTGCTTTGTACTTTCTCTTATTTACCTCAGTGTGGCAAAGCTAAATCAAAGTTAAAGGTAAATAAAATTTATACTAAACATTTTTTCATGGAACATTTATTCTACAGATCCATCTATAGATTGCCATCTTTCCAAAGGAAGAAACAAATTATCACTGCAACCAGCTATGCTAAATGCAATATGTGGCCAATACCAACTTTACAGGCATCAGACAAGTTGGCGCACTCTTCCAAGTTCATTTACTTCACAGCAAAGTGCAAAAAGAATACCAAAAGAGTTACTTTACCACATGCAGCTCACACAAGGGTCAGGTCTACTTACTGGAGGTCCTGTAAGACAAAGAGAGACAGAGGAAATATTTAAGTTTTTAGTAACAACACACACACCATGAGTAACTTCCCACCCCTTAAAGGTATATATATATGTTGAAGGCATGATGTTTCTTATACATCTGACACAGCCAGTCTAGACCAACATTTTTAAAGACACGTCATGTCCAATCATTGAAGTATAAACCACCGTATCAGTTTCAGGGCTCTCCATTATCATGCTTCTCAGTAGCTCCATGTGTGGTCCCCTGGGACAGCACAGTGAGCCCTGAAACTTAAAAACATTTCACTTCCTTGGCAGAGTTGGGAATAGTCTGCCTACCAATCAGTCTTGGGATGGATGGAAGGAGAGAGAAAACGAGGGAGTAGCCAAATGTAACATCATCATGTGTAGCTGCTGAGCAGCATCGTCCCTCTAAGACTTTCCACCGCACCCAGTCCACATGAATGCAAGACTCGTGGCCTGAGCAGCGAGACCTTTTTCATTCAGTCATATGCTCAAACTCCCAAGCTGCATTTCTTCTGTCGGTCTGTACACAGCCAAGGCAGCTACATATCCCTCTCGTACCACATCCTCTTTCAGTTTTGACTTTTTATGTATTTTTTTCTGATGCTTCTGTCTTTTTGTGACACCTGCAATACAACACCCATTACATGTCATCTCAGTTTTACACTCTAAGGGGCGATATATCCTGTATAAAGGACCAAAACACACAATAAAATATAGACATTGATACTAATATAACCTGTAAGGGGAAAGTAATGACAAAACAGGTCAAACTACTCATTGCAAACAGTTCTACAACCTTTTTTGATTGAATCATTCCACTAAGAGAAATCCTCTATAAGACAATGAGACTCATATGTCAAGTGAATTTATTGAATTGCTCTGTTTTATTGGTATTTCCAGACAGTAGGACCTTATTGAAAGTTTTCATTATAGCTCAAAAACTGTCATGAGAAGCATATAAGAGGGGACAGGCAGCCTAAAACCTTTCACAACCAGGATCATGCTCCACCATGACCTTATCACAACAGTGAGAGATACGGGAGTCATCTGACAAAATCAATTACTGCTGAATGGTATCGGGGGCGACTAAAGGTGTTATGACGTCAATCACAGCAAGGCAGGGTAAATCAATCATGACAAATATGTTCTGTGAAATGTCAGAACAAATCCTCCATGTTTTTCTCAACGGTAATTCTATCTGCTGCACAGCCTGAAAGCCTGCTACCTGCTTAATTTGTTCGCTTTGTCCTTTGTAAAAGAAAAAAAACTGGTTATGAAGACATAAGACATTTTGAGGAGAGAAGAAACGGTTTTATTGATATTCAAACAAAAGAGCGTGTTAAGAGTAGGAATAGAAAAGCACAGCACATTTTCACTAGTTGTATTTCCTCAAATAGAGAAAAGACACATTGTATCCATCTGATTTGCCAGGTACCGTTTCCCTCACGCAAATAACTCTCTGAAAGGATATTTAGTGCTGCAACACTAGTGCAATGGACCTTTGGAATGGGAAGGTGATTTTCACTTCCCATATATTTAAATAAATAGCATGGTGGCTTAAATCGCTCACAGTCCTACATCAGACACATTCATGCCTCAGTTCCGGTTTCATTTCATTTCTTCTAGCAGACTAATTTCCACCATTATTGATCCCGCTCAGGCCTGTCACAATCGTTATCTAGCATTATGTGAGTTTAATACAATGACTGACAGAGAGGTGAGTCACTTATGGTAAATGGATTTGAGCTTGCATAGCACTTTTCTGGTCTTCTGACTATTCAAAGCACTTTTACACCACATGTCACACCTACCCATTCACACAATGATGTCAGTGGTTGTAGTGAGACCATCAGAAGTAACTAATCCCATTCAAATACATCCATACACTGCCAACAAAGCAGTGGTAGCAATTTGGGTTTAAGTGTCTTGTCCAAGGACACATTGGACCTGTTGCTGCAAGAGCTGCCCCATGGTAGTTTACATACTATTGGTTGGTGTTTGTCAAGCTAAATGCGAGTTGTTTATGTTGAACTTCAACAAAGACAAAGTTGTTGAAACCAGCTACACAGTCAACTCGTAGATTGTGTTGCACTGATTGGTATGGGTTCCAGAGGTTTTATGTTCTTGTTGTTGCACCAAGTGGATATATGTTAATTTACATTTGTAAATTTGTCAGGTAATGTCAATTTGGACGTTTGATTCAAACACAAAGTTGTGAAGGTTGTCACATTTCAAAGAGTAACTAATCTTCCTTTACTTCCAGTGCAAAAGACATATCCCTGAGTACGCCAACATATGTTGCATGTTTCAGTGTGAATGTGTTTAACCGAAATACATTTTCTAACTTTCTATTGTTTTCAGAACTCAAAAATGTAACTGTCCCATCCCCGTAATACAGTGGGCTATCTTTGTGTGATTCTTAAAATGGTACACAGTTTAAAAAATTAAAAACATACTTACAGAAGTTACTAGCATTTTCTCTGTTAAATAAGGTACAAAAATTCAACATTTAGTTGATAATACTTTACATTTTCATGACATTCAATCACACTTAAAGTCAAATTCCCCTAGCTTGATGTACATTTTCCAAACAATTAAGTATTCCATGTTGGACGACAATGTACAATTCTTTAACTTTGTTAAATAGGCCTCTATGTCTCTATCGCAAAAACATAGATCAGATGAACAGCAAATTGGTATGTATTCTGCGATGCAGGTTTGCTACTCACTGTGGCTATTCTTTAAAGCACAACTGTGATTCACCAGAGGTACTAAAATCTTAGAGACTGTTAATCTAAAACTAACAAGCGCTACCCAATTTGTCACACACTATAAGCACCTTCTGTCTAGTGAATTTGGAATTCTGTGTTATGAAATGGTTTCAACGTCATGACATCTCAGTTACAGCAGGGCATGGCTGGTACAGTCATTCTTGCAGTTGTTACCCACTCCCTAAAGGGTAAGCTAAGACCTTCTATGCATGCAAGCTCAGGGAAAGCAAACATGGACATCGGATTCCGGTTGCATTCTGGGCCTGCCAGCACATCCTGTTGGCTGGAGCTACTCAACCAAGAGTCATACATACTGTAAAAAACCTTGATCCAAAGGCCCTTCGGGAGGCCTGAGGAAAGGGGGGTTCAAATATAGTGCATGAAGTGGCGCCTGACGAGGGGCCGCTGAGGCAATAGCTCTACATGCAACAAGCAGTGGGCACAACATGAAACAAACCCTACACTCATAAACACACTCACACACACACTTTAGGGGAAACAGCTCAACTGCATTGATAGCATGTACACCAAGCCTTGACTGGGCTTAGCTGTCTAACTATGGCTGACACCTGTTGTCACTGCTTATGTAAGGACACTGGTAAGATATGGCCGGAAATGGAGATCTAATATTGCATGCCAACATGCAAAGTCATAGGTTCTCCTTCCTTTCCTGCTCCTATTCAAGTCAGAAATTTTTACAAATGCAATAAAATGTGTGTTACACTTAAACCAGCAAACCAGTACCACGTATCAGTACCTTTAGACTCCAAGACTTTAGACTGCAATATTGTACTCAGTATTCACAATATTTCTAAAACAATGAATAAACCCCAGAAGTGCCTCTTCTATTCTCAGCTGTCTTGACCCTTCGTGTTTCAAAGAGCAAAGTTGTTCGGTGGGCAGGGGGGCTGCCATCTTTAGACTATCTCAGTCCCTGCAGGAATTTCAGTTCTGAAAATATCCAGATCCAGAAACCCACCACACTGTCCTCTTTATCCTCTTCTCCAATTCCCATTTTAAACACACAGCAGCAGCCGGTGCAAATGTTTTGACCGTAAGGCCTCCATTTGGTGATTACTGTAGTAGAGGAACCCAAAAAGATTGAGTGACAGTTGTTTTTATGTTTTAAAGACTGATATGAGTTGGATCCAATAAGTCTCTGTAACCAATAAATGGTAATGGCACGAATTAGCTGCCTAACTTAACATCTTGCTTTGCAGGCTGCCAGTTTTGAAGATAAGCTACCATGACTGCTTTTCTCATGATTACTAAGATTTGTTCTTGATACTAATATCATGCCACAATCTGGCCATGAGGAAGAAGACAACAAGGCTCACAATTTAACTATTTAGACCTCCCTTCTTTAGTACAGCCCTTCGATTAACATGGTGAATAATGCAAAAACTGTAGGGTCTTTTGGAACTGGCATTTCATGTCCTTGTATTTGAAACACATGTTAATACTCGTTTACAGGGTAGGAACAGAATGTTTAAGATGAAAAACAAGATAGGGCCTTGAAGAAAGATCATCTTCAGGATTACCACATATTTGCACACAAAACAAAACCATTGTTGTAAGTCCAGGTACTTCCCCATGCTTCGAGATACCAAGGCCATATGGGGCAAACCGAGTGCTGTTATGGTGCCTGGAGAAGTGGGTAAAGTTTATTTCTGCCCCAAATGATTTCTCAAAGCAAGCCATCCAGCAATAAAATAAACAGGGACAACAGTGTAGCTCAAAATGAGATACACATTGTAGCTGAGCTGCTCATGGCAGATGCTGGTGAGATGGCAGATTGGACAGGGACAGCCTTATGATGTCCACATTTTTTCGTGTGTTTTTCTAACAGGGCAGGCAGGTACAGTGAAGGTGATATTTTACTGACCCTGTGAGCCTCATATTCTGCAACTGATTGACTTACCCTAGTATTCATACCCAACAACCAACCAACAAAAGCATCTAAATGTACCTAGCGACAATTAACAGAAGGGCAGGTAACACCCTAACCATCTTAGGAAAAATATTGCAGCATACTACTGAATGATGCTAACCAGACAGTATTTAGAAGTTAGTTTAGACCTATGCAATTGGCACTAAAAAATGGAAAAGGTATACACCATATACAGTACCTGCACGTAGCCTACACTGCACAAGTGGATATTTGGTATGATCCCCACTTGACACTCATCTCTAAAGCCCAGTATCAGTTGAAAACACCTCAACTGACAAGTTAAATATGGCACCCTTTTAATCATACTGTAAAATTGGTTGTACAACATCTAAATGCAAAACTTTTTACACATGTTCTGGCATTCAACAATTGTAAGATGAGGCAAAAGTTCTAAATGCAACTAAGAATAAGCAACTTTATGATCCAGTAGAAGTCGCCCTTGAGCAACAGCATTAAACCAAAACAACTCGAGCTGCATTGTTGTGCTATCAGGCTAACGGTAGCACCCTTTAGTTTTCTCATAGCTTCACATTGCATGTACATTTTCACTGTTAATCAAAAACCTTGGACCAATAAGTAGCCAGATGGCTTGGGCAGGTGGTTTGAGATCTTATTCTGCATCGTGCAAAAACTCAATCCAGTCTGACGTCAAAGGCTTCATTTAGAGAGATGTTGACAGGAAAGTGAAAAGCCAGTTTGCATTGTCAGCAGAGCATGTCCAATCACCTTCACAGCCGTACATTAATCATCAGGCTCTGAAGCCAAATTTGGAGATTTTTAGTGAAAAAGAATACTAGGCTATGTAAATTCCCTTTCACACTTAACGGATTTTCAACTGCAGTTGTGCAAACATTGGCAGGGATTTACTAAAGGGTGTGTATCTATCAAAGGATAAAACTGAACTTTTGCACTCCTCTCTGTCATGGGGAGAGAAGGAAAACGTCTCCAACCTTCAATGAGAATCCCCCGTCGTTCACCATTGGCTGCAATGCCCCTCCCCCATTACACTTTAAGGCTTTCAATTGTTTCCAATGGGAAGGAAAAGAGATAGGCCAGTCTAAAAAAATTATTCATAAAGACCTGTATATGTTTTAAACCACAAGGGAATTAATGTACCTAACCAGCACCAATATAATGTTGATAGCCCATCGTAAAAAATGTAATTGAGACAAATTAACACTTCATCAGACACAGTTTCCCATGTTCATCTCAAGCCCCTGCTGTAAAAAAAAAAAAAAAAAAAAAAAACACTTCTGAGCAGAAGGAATAAGGACAAAGGCCCCCATTCTTCCTCCTTATTCACTGTATATTAACTTTATATAAGGCGGTTCAGCCTTTCCCATGGAGCACTTATAGCTTTGTCGTCTTGTAAAACGTAAAGTCATTATTTTAAAGCTGCCTGTGGTTTCTTTGGCTCCTTGCTAATGTGATGTCATAGTGAATATACAACAAATGTGAAGAAAAGAGGAGGCATCCTAATGAGGAACTATTCTTTTTTAAAAGCTAAGAGAGAGAAAGATTCATGGCCAAAAGGTCTTGTATGGGGAAAGACTTTATCATCCATAGCCTCTGTGGGATGTGACACCTAGTCCAGACTGTGGAGCCAATATGCTTCAGGGTTGAAGTTTGAGCTGATGAAAATTCCATATGCAGACTGTAAAAGTGCTATTACAACATTTCAGAGGGATATCTGATGCATTAAATCAATTAGAGGTTAAATTGCCTTGTATAAACAGCATCTAATTGTATTAAATCCTCCCTGCCTTCTTAAAATGTTGTGCAATTCCTGTCGATCACGAGGTTCTTTCAATGCCAAAACCCTTTTGCGTTGAGGCCATACACCACAAAAAAGCTAAGCTTGAGAATACATAACTACACTTCAGCTCTGAGAGCAGATCCCCTCAATGATGACATTGTATCTTTGCCAGAAAAGCCACTATTAACCTGGCTCAGTGATTATTCTTGTCGTTACCCTTAAGAAGAAGAAAATCACTTACTTCCTCCACTACCATTCTGAACCGAAGACAAGCTTCTTAATGCAATAAATGGCATGGCACTAAGTGGGAGGAGAAGCTGAGGTGCATTAATCATATCTTTGTTTATCCTTTCAATGCACATTTTCTTTTCTATTAAATGGTTCCTTTGGCCTCCATTGGGTAGCAGAAATAGTCAAAACACAACATTTGACCTTTTGACAAGCCCCTCCTCATTTCTCCTTGTTTGTGTCAAGCCACTTTTTATGCCAACATACATTGATGAGATAAGGAATCCATGCCTATGGGCTGACTTTTAAAGTTATTTTAATTATAAAGAGTATTAAGCGAGGCAGCAGACAATGTCAGCTAATTGCCAAAGGCCAAATCCAAAAGGTATAGGTTTGAATGTTCTAAGCTTCCAAAACCATTGAACAGGTGTCAGCCACTTTAGTGAAGAAAATAACGTTTATTTTAATTGTATGTGAACTCGCCATGCCCTCCCATGTGTCCCTTGGCATCATGGAAAGGAAACCCCCTTCTGCCTGACCCTACAGCGTAAGCGGTACAGCAAAGTTTAAAACAACAAATTCACTAAGGCAAACCCTCTACAGAAAGTGTTTTATGTATGGGTTAAAACAACAGAGTACAGTTGCCTTTCTTTCATCCTTTGACTCTTATTGTGCGCTTATACAAATTCTATGTTAGATTCTTCTGAATCTTTTGTTGAACATTGTCTTAAACTGATAAACTAATCATTTTAATTCAAATGTATTTATTCAATCATAACTGTGCAATGTATGATTGAGCGGGCCTGTGTGTGTAAAATGTTTTACCTGCTAACATGTCACGTGCAGAGAGGACTCCCATGATTCCCCACCTGCCTCTACGTCATCTTTTGATATTGTAGTGTTGATTGAGAGGCCCTGGTGGCGTAATCTACTTATTGTATCTTTAGTGATGAAAAACAGAGCCTACTATATTCACTACACATAGATGTCCTTTAAATCCCGTTAGACTGTGTTAGCTCTATTTTCCCATGCAACAAAAACTCCACTGGGAACTCAGGAAGTTAATAAAGTACAAGGTCTATCATTAGGAAATTAGACTAATCATCAGTGTCCCAAACACAAGGTTACATTTCCCTGACTTGCTAATTTATCTAACCACTAGAAGTGCACAGTCAGGAGTTTTTTTGCAATAGGGCAGAGCTTTTAATGAGCCTGAAACCCCAACTCCTCTTTCATTGACTTAATGGCAGGGTTGGATTCAGGCACACTAAAGGTTTTTTTAAGTTTTGCTTTTGTATGCAGTGTTGTTATACCTAAGGGCAGGGATTAGAGAGACACAAAAGATCTGTGGAAGGAGAATAAATGAGATTTACTTTCCAGGAAGGGACATCAGTGGTTTGGAAAAGTGACAGTGGTGGGCAGATTTCCAGCAGAATCACCGATCACCTTCACGTAAGAATGACAAATATAGAAAAATTCAAATTGCCCAATTAGTCAAAAAAAAAAATGGAACCAAATAAGTAAACAGTACACTTTCTCTTTAAATAGTGAGGAGCTGTGTAAAAAACTTCCCAAAGTGGACAAAGATAAATGTAAAGGATTCCACCATCAGAGTCACCGGAAAGGGGCTTCTTCTCAGCGCCCTTGGCTAGGATGAGTCCACCACCCACACTGTAACCCAAGAGGGGCTCCTTTACTGTTAAATAACCTTCAAAAGTCCTCTGGCCCCTGTCGTGAAAACCAATACATCATCCAGCTTTTATTTCCTGTGTGACACCAGCTGTAGGAAGCAGAGGAGCTATAGGAAGTCACAATGATCTGCTTTGGGATTTTCAAACCCAAAGTGATGGGTGAACAGATTTGAACAGACAGAATATGTGCAAAAAGAAGAGATCTTTAAAAAAAAGGGGGGGGGGACATGGATTTGATCCATATGCTAAACTGTAGAATGCAATCCTTTCAAAAGTCACGCCCGCAAAATGTAAACAGTGATGAGATGGTTTGGAAACTGAGGCCAAGTTACTATCTGAGTTTCATTTTGTCTGCTATGATTAAAATGTTTGGATTATGTTTTTATTTTTCAATGATAATGCATTTATAATAATGCTTTTGTAAATAGACGTTGTTTTGGGAGGGAAATCACAATTCTTTATTCTTCTCTGAGAAAGTCTCAGGATAGATTTTTAAACGTATTGACTAATTCACTCATGCATTCTCAGAGTTTTACTGTGTATTACTCCTGCCCTTCAAATTTATGATTCTATTTTTAGCACATGACAACATGATTCTCAATCATCCATTGAAGTCAGCCCTTAATAACAGGCTGGGCACGTGGCAGCTCTTTCCAGGCGCCACTCTCTTCCTGTCGGCCTCACACTAACAAGAGCCCATGGGCGTCATGGGAGGGAAACCCCACCTCTGCCTGACCCTACAGCACATTACCGAGCCGAGACCAATGACATCTCAGCAAAGGTTACAACAACAAACTCACCAAGGTAAACTCTCTGAGTGTTTTATGTATGGGTTAAGACAACAGAATACACATTGTGCCGGTTGTACTGTTAACCTTCCTCCATCTTTTGACCCTTTATCTGTGTTCTATGTAAAGATTTGTCTGAGGCGTTATCCTAATAGTGTTATTGTTTTCAGAACCTGATAAATGAATTATCAGTCTTGTAATAACAGCTCCATTAAAACAAACAGGACGAAGGGAAGGGAAGGACACACCATATTCCATCTTTCAAGTTGCATTAGTTTTGCTTTATCCAACTTTGGTATTATTTCTGGGGTTTGGCCATCAATCAAATGCACTAGGAATGAGTTGAAATCTATTGGGGTGGTTAGGGTAAGAAAGAAAGACAGAAATTAAAAATGGTTTACAAGGAGTCTCCATGTTTGTCTAACTTATTTGAAGGAGAAAATAAAGACAAACATACGATTGCCTGCCTGTTGTCATTGTTAAACTCTTCAGGTTCCTCTGGTTCAATTATTTATTTATTTTCTATTCAACAACAAACACTGTTAATTTGTGTGTGACTTTACCTGCAAAACTCAAACTAGATCATGGAGGTATTTTATGAATTATGCATGAATGAATTATTTGTTCTACCTTGTTCATTTCTAGTTGTTGTTTTTGTACCCTCTTGTGTATTTGTTTTAAAAGGACGATGGACGAGTATTGCAATTTAGCATAGATTGTAAGTAATGTAGTGTGTGACATCAGCTTACATGCTTCATATTTTAAACGTAAACATTCAATAATTAATCATTATAAAAGGGGTTACAATGTAAAAAATAATAGTAAATTAATGAGAGACTGTTAATTAATATCCTTTACCTAGATAAAGTGCGATTGAAGCTGAAAATGCATTAGAGCACCAATTTTCTGAATTCTTTTGATCATGGCTGCTTATTTTGTAGTTTTACTGTGAGTGTAACCCTGTTGTAAAAGGAGAAGAAGATGAAGAAGAACCAATGGTGTCAGAGCCATTTAAAGTAATTATGGTCTTTTCCCGCATTCATAGAGACTCTGTGAGCTCAAGATGTAAAAGGAAGCAGGATCTTGTATTTTGACCTAAAGCGCCACAACCAATGATCTGCAGGAATTTTTATGTTCAGTTTCAAATCATCAGGGGGTACAATACAGTACATCATCATGTTGTGCGGTATGGTAGCATGGATTTTATATGAGGATTAGATGCTTTCCTGACACCCTGGGGTGTTAAAAAACCAAACACACTGGTCTCCGCAGGTCTAGAACATTTACTCTGTGCTGTCATCTTGCTGCAGGGAGTGAGGCAGAAACTTTCAGTCCTGCTTTGTCACATCCCTAATATCACTGACGTCAGAGCTTCTTAAGGAGCGGCGGGGCTGGGACCTTGGTGCCTCATGTGACTTCATTGGGCGGTTCTCTGCCAAGTTTAAGAATGAGGTGCTGCAAGGATTTAAAGAAGGTGATTCTATCTTAAATCGACTTACCAGGCAGGAGAAATGGTAGCTGACACATTGTGCTATGCAAGCTATTAAAACAGAAGCTCAGACAGAGAAAGAGGGAATAGGATTGGTAAAAAAAAAAGCATAAAGTGAATACTTTTACCATGTGTGCTGGAGGAGTTTGGCTTTTGTCCAGCTTCCACTCTTAGTGTTAAAATGAAGGCTCTTGCTCTAATAGCTCTCGCCTGAAAGCCTGATAACAAAAGCAGAACCCTGCAGCAACGTAAACATCACAAGTATAACACGTTAGAAGGGACTGAGGGGGTCTGGCTCTAATCAGACAGGGTTAAACCAAACTGTAAAGAAGGAAGTGAAAGAAAATACTTCAGGAAAATGCTGCAACAGCCCCAAATATTTGACCATTTTGAGATGCTATCATCAAATGCTTTGATATGTGAATGGGGAAGATTAGATGTAGGCCTGAAGTCACAGACTGACAGGAAACCTGAGGCCCCAGCACCTCCCCAAGCCCTCGCCGTGCATTTTATTAATAGTTGGCCACCGATGTGTCTCCAAGTCCTTGAAGTGTTTCTGTGGCTCCACAAATGCGAAAGCTGAGCTCGAGATCCAGGCTAAGGCCCCCCTTCATGTCGTCTGATGATGCGACCACAGCAAAGCTTGGATTTCAGCTTCTCTAAACACCAAGGCAAGAAACCATGCAGCCAAGCCTACATCACCCACTGCCCACTCTGTGATTCTTCCTAATACGTTCCACAGAGTACGGCTTTACGTTTCTGAAAGCTAATATGGTTTTCAATATATCTTAAGACATGCCAGAGACTCAGTTAGCATTCTTTGTTCTTTAGTGAGCTCTCTCTCTTTTTTAGGTTGAGCAATTATCAAGGACAGTCTGCAGGTACATTAATAGACAGCCATGAAACCAAAGCTGAGAAATTGTAAAAATATGCACATCAACATTTCAAATTTACAAAAACAGCAAGGTGATTTTGTTTGTCACTAAGCATTACTTTAATACGTTTAGGACAAGTTCTGAAAATAATTAAGAGTTACTGCTTTGTCCACAGGGGGCGCCACATTCAATATAAAGTAAAAGTTTCTCTCAGGAGCTGTAAATGTTTCGTTTAAAAACTGTGAGCTTAGAGTAAATTACTGCTGATATTGATTGCCAGTTAAAGTCGCCTGTAGAGCTAAAAGTAAAAACTTTCAAACAGAGCTGAAACCTAACTGTTACTAAGCTGAGAGAAGACCTTAAAAAGATATTCATGTTTTTTCAATTTTCATGATAAAAATGTAGTCCTTATCTATTCGACAATTTTGCAGGGAAATAAACCCCAACAGACTTTTAGGGTTTGTCCCACTTTTAGTACTCCTTGGTTGATACTAAGATTGATGCTGTGCAATGTGAATTTATTTCTGACAGTTTGGTTTAAACTTCCAAAAGTCCCATTTGAGTAAGCCAGCAAACTAACTGAGCAGTTATATAAAAATGTGTAAAGTCGTGCTCAGTATCCAGCAGAGGGACAGCCTCTATGGTCATATGAACGTGTGCTGTTTGTCATTAGCAGGGACACTTGAATGTCAAAAGGCCAGGCTCAGAATGGGAGCTGTCATCAGAGACATAAGTCAGTTGGAGCCCCCAGTCCAACACAAATGAATCAAGCTCACATGGAGCCATGATGGATGTAAACAATCATTTTAAAATAGCACACAGAAACTCTCCATTTAACTTCAGGTGAAAAGTGAGACTTGTAATCACACTGTCAGAGTGAAGACAAATGAACAGAAAATGTTTATAGGGACAGGAAATGCAATGTTTTTTGTAGTGCCCTTTAAATTCACATAGGCTGCAATAGCTGGGAGATTGGTCTGGCTTAAAAAAGACAAGAGGCTATTGGAAATGTACATGAAGTGTCAAACAGTAAGTTTCACAAATGTGCCCAGAGAAAAAAAACAGTTCTGCCTGTTCTTTGGGTCCGGATATAAGGAGTGTCAGGAGGAAGAACAGACATTTTATTAATATTTCCATGTGGAACAAATTATTTGACATTGTTTTTATTTAACCCACAGAGGCTTAAAATACACACATGCATAAGACCTATACAAACAAAGGCAGTTGTTTCTAATGTGCTTAAATACACTACGTTTTTATCCGTTAAATTGTTCATTCATATATATATATAGAGTTCATAAAATAGAAATCTCATCATCAAACATCCCAGTTAGGATTTTATGAAACACTGTTTTTATTAAGTATTCCATCATTAATCTGGTGTATGGAAGCAGTTTGTGATACTGCAAAAGGAGAAGCTTTTATCTCTGAGGTGCAGGCCTAATCACTGTGTTCATCTTAGTATGCTAACAATAGTGACCCAACTCAACCAGATTCTAAGTTCAAGTATTCACGATAAGTTGACCTGATACTTCTTCTGCATGTTTAAATGGGAAATATATAATAATGTGCAATATTTGACTCCATTTCAGCATTAGTTCTAACCACCCTGTTATGAATAAATATTTTCAAGACCAAAAGTCACAGAATAAAGGTTGTGAACTGTCATAAGAAGACAAAGTAAATCATACTAAATGAAGATCTGAACCACAAGGGGGGTTGGCTAATTTCTGTAGGAAACCTTCAGGTCAGCTCTCTGAGGATTGTCTCGTTATCCTTCCCAAACATCCTATCAAAATAAATAGTTACAACTGATGAGGGATGGCACGTCTGCTGCAAGACAAACAAAATGAAAAGCTCAATCACACGATGGGATCAGGTTTCATACGAAGCAGCCTATAATGAGAAAAGCAGGCCTGGCCACAAAACCGGCAGTTTACCTCCAGCTTGGCAGAGTTACGACTGACAAGGCATTTTCACATTCCTCCGTCACACCACCAGCAAACCTGGCAGCACTTTCCTATTTCTTAGCCCTCTACTGTCCAGAAAAGAACATGCTGTTCAGAGAGGGGCACCACAAACATTTGACTGCCCTATAACAACACAGTGTGCATGCACTGGTGACCAGTGCATGCACCTTTCCATGTGATGGTAAGGTAGAAATGTAGCCCTGAGAGAGCTGCTTCAAGAGAAGTCATGGGCAACCAAAAAAATTAGGAATTAGCCAATGATAATTCAGAACAACAAAAACGTTAATTTAATAAAGGAAAGAGGAACATAACTGCCATCATGCATCCATTTGTTGATTGCCCTTGAGAAACCCCTTGTCGGGCATTTTGGTCACCGTGTTGGTTTTCTGAAATCACAAGTTACCAAACAGGATTTGGTCAGGACGGTGGTCCTAAAAATGTTTACCAGGTAAGAAAATGCCTTGTTGTTCAAGCTTTACAGTGTCAGTGTTTCAGTCATTAAGGTGGCATGTTAACTCATACCAGCAAGAGGATGTGCTGTTAGAACCCGAAATGTAACAACGAACCGAAATGTTATTAAAAAAAAAAAGTATCAAAAACCAAAATGTAACAATTGGTTGATAATTTATAAAAATGCAAGTGTTACATTTCGGGCAAAAAGTTGCTACATTTTAGACTCAGCATTTTGTTACATTATCGACCAGTTATTACATTTTGGGTTTTTGTTAGATATAATTATATTTCTGCTTGTTGTTACTCTTCGGGTTCTATCAGGTATTTTCACAAGGACTGTGATGTTGACTCATTGTTACAAGCAACCTCAAGTGGACTCTCAAGGAAGTGCAGTTTTTGGACCTCCACAATGGCTTCATTTAGTTTTCTTTTAAGGAGGTCACTGATTAGTAGGGCATACAACAAGAGGGCCCCAGGTAAAACTGTTGATTTTACAATTACATTGTTAGTAATTTAAACCCTTGTTCAGGAGGAAAAGCTGTCTTCCCCAAAATTATCTGTTTAAAAGGTATTTTCCTTGCCTCATCATATCATTCTCTATCTGTTTCCCTTCCTTCGTCAGTCTATCTTTTCTCTTCCTACCTTCCTCTTTTACATAAACATACGTTTCAGTGTATGTGTTTCCAGATGTCTTCTGCACTTCTACACAGGATCTTCTTGGGATTTCCTACACATCTGCCTATCAGATCTACAGAAAGACGCACACAATCTCTCTCTCTCCCTGTGTATGCCACCCAGGTTCTAACACAGAAAGCTACAGCTGGGAATCAATTTAGAATATTAATTTTAAAGTTATGAAGTAAGAAATACATTATCACAATTATTGTGAAAAATTCAAACTTATCGGCTTGTTATCTTCTACATCCTCTCCCCATGAATTAAGTTTGATGCTTATCACATTTTCTTCTAATCTGGAGACTAAATGATGTTATTTAAAGATCTGATCAAGTTAGCGATCTGTTCTTCTTTCAGCCTCTCTCATAGTGTAGGACACTTTAAAACACCTTTGACTGGTAAATTTATACTTTGATGTTGTGATTATAATATAGCAGCTTTAACTGGATTTATGGAACATTTGTGTTTCCCAAAGTTAGTAATATTAAGTTGTGTTTTCCTTGCACTACTGACCTGAGCATAACATTAAGAACTCATAGTACAGCTAAGATTTATTTATTTATTTATATATTTTTTAAAGATTTGTTTTTGGCCTTTTTGCCTTTAATGATAGAGGGAGGACAGTGGATAGAGTCGGAAATCAGGGAGAGAGAGTGGGGAGAGACATGCGGGAAATGGGCCACAGGCCGGACGCGAACCAGGGCCGCCAGCGCGTGAGGACTGAGCCTCAATACATGGGGTCGCGCGCACTGCCGCTGCGCCACCGGCGACCCCGCAGCTAAGATTTTTGAGACGCTTTAAAATGCTGAAATGTGCATTAAGATAATGAGAAGAGGCTAATAAGGTGATGTTTTTGCTTTAACAACAATGTTGGTAGCTCAACAATATTAATCTTGGTTATATCTAAATATAAGTATCTTTCCAAAATCACAATGAGTAGAAGAGGGAGCAAAAGGAGTGTGGCACTTGGTACAGCACTATATGGACAGCTACAGTAATTTGACAATATCACAACATGCCGCCATATCAATCTGTTTAATTATCTTGCTGAAAGACATTCAAAGTCCTGCTGGAAAAAGCATGACCACCAGGTGCCACAGTGATAATGTTCCAGTGATAAATAAGAAACAGGTTTAAGGTTTCGTCAAACCCGTTTTAGGAAGATGATGTTGCTTTGGATATGTTCCAGAAAGCACCCTATATCTAATTATCATCATTTTCACCAAGTCTTATAAACAGAATCAGTTGTCACTTGTAAACACATCATTTAGAATGTGCAGCTCCTCCACACCTTTATTCTATTTGTTATTTTGCTGGATGAAAACATTGCCAAAGGTATCACAAAGTCCAAGGAGAGGGCAAAAAGCCTCTCAAGGAAATTGTAATCTGCATTAAAATGTATCCTGTCTCATACCCTCCCCCAAGATGGCATTTCTTGACTTAAGTAAACACAGACACATATTTGATGCAAAACCCCCGTCTGTGTGTGCCTGTTTGCCTGTGTATCTGAATAAGTGATTAAGATCAGGAGGTGGTCACCAGTCATGCACCTCCAGACATCAAAGTTTTCAAAACACAGACCTCAGTTCGGCCATAAAATACAATAACAAATGCCAACATTTTTGCCAACTCCTTGGGGTGCGTATAAAAAATAACACCAGGGTTTCCTGACAAGGGAAGCTTGAAGCCTGTGAACACTGGGCCTCTGCTCACCACTGACCACATTAGTGCAGATCAACCATCTGTTATCCAATTGTGACCCAAAGAACAAAAACTGAGGACACTGTTTGACTCTGTGTCTCAGATCAGCAGAGCAGAACCTTTGAGCAAACATGCCTTTAGTCACCCTGTTGGAGCACTGACACAACGCTGCAGGCAGGGGAGCTGTGGGGTCCATTTTGGCTCGCTGGAGCGAGACTGAGCCACTGTGGGGGGAGACTGGTTGTCCGAACACCCCTTTGGTGGCATCAGGCCTCATAATCTGGGGTATCCATGTCACCACGCGTGAGCAGGCACAAGAGGGTCAACCGTGACAGCAAATACTAAGCGTCCACCGAAAAATGAGACAAACATATTTAAAGCTCTTATTCAAATAACTTAAAGCGGCTATGGAGGAAAACCATGTGTGGTTGAGAATGGCTCTGTCAGGGCAAAGGTTTTGTGTTACGTCACAGAGTCGCTGATTTGATCTCCCTCAGGGTTCGTAAAATTTTAAGTTGTCCAGAGCAAGGCCTTTGCCCCAAAGACACTGTGCATTTTAAGGAAACCAGACCCCCAATAATAAAACATAACGTAAACCCTCTTAACATATGAATGAGGGACATATTGAGGAACTACAAATTACCCTTGTTCATTTGTACAAGGCTGCAAAACCACACTTAGTGCTAAGAATTTCAATGCAAGTTTCCTGAAGTCTTTCTATAAAACTGACAGTTGCCTGTGCTTAACTTCAAATTGGATCCATGACATCATTATAAATAAAACCACATATTTGGGGCAGCAGTGGCTCAGTTGGTAGTCAGTTGTCTCTTATCTGGAAGGAGTTCAAATCCCCGGATCCTGCAGCCACATGTCTGAAGTTTCTTTGGGCAAAACTTCTCCCCGAGATGCTCCTTCTGCTTTGTCTGCAGCGTATCAATGTGTTTGAATGGTATTGATTACCTTTGGTCACTTTAAATAATCGTTGCCATCAGTGTGTGAATAAAGGGTAATGGGTAGGTGTGATCTGTGGTGTAAAAGCGTTTTGAGTTGTCAGAAGAAGTGCATTTACTATATAGGCTACTGGATTTGAAAAACATCAAACATGCCAATGAAAAATAAACACATCATAAAAAAAAAAAAAAATCACAAAGCCTTGCAAAGAATTGAAGCTTCCGAGTAGAGTTCATTTTGCAAAAAGTATTATAGCACATGCAGTTCAATGTGTTTGTATCTAAAAAGTGTCAAAAATGCAAAGGGGAGCTCATTGTCTTACACCCTAATATACTCATTTGGATGTCTTGTGAACATGTGGAACAAACAAAGGATGAAGGTCATAGTATGTCATCTATTATAAACCAATAAACCTGAAAGTATGCATTCTATCATAGACAGGGTGTGAGCTGCTTTGTGACTGCCAGAACTCAAGGAACCTGGAAAACACACTTTGGGGTGTGTTATTCAGGATGTGTGGAGATGTTGGACCGGGGAGCTGGATCATCCATTGATGGCCCTCCTAAGCTTAAGCTTGATGACAGCATTCTGGGCTTCTCAAGTGGATGATCAACAAGGGACACATAGGAGTCCATGTCTATGATCTCACCAGTTAGCTGCGAAGGTGTGCCTTTGTGTCTAGTTTTGTTTGGAAATATTATTCAGCGTGGATTCCTGTCACATTCTTTTATAGACTTTGTGTCTATCCTACGTCGCTTAATTTGTGTCTGATGTGAGAAATTTAAAAGTCTTTGAGTTGGTTGTTACTTATGGGATTACTTCATTTTAAATTGGTGTCATTTAAGTGTTCAGGTCCAACACAATATCCACTACCAAGCTAACCAATCAATGCATCAGCAGCAAATCAACCCCGCAATGGGGGCAATGAATTTACTTTTTTCACAGAAAAGGTTTACCCCGTAATGATACTCTCTGGAATGTTTTTTTGGGATCTATAATATAAGTCTAAGTTTAAGTAGTGATATAAGTCTAAGTGGAATTAAAATACAATAATATTAGTAAAATACTATAAGAAAATAGCAAGATGTCATAAAGACACCTAACAAAACACATCTACCACATGACTTTGGTTGTGTGCTCTTTTAGTGTACCACGGGAGAGGGAGACCCCGTAGTGTTCTCGCACTCAGCCCCTCTGGATTTAGTCTCAGTCATCACCTCCCTGCTGGGCCGATGTTGACAAAGGTAAATAAAAAAAAACAACCCTCACACACACAAACAGAACCTCCCTCTCTCTCACTCTCTCTCTCTCGCTCTCTCTCTCACACACACACAAAGGGGAGATTAATTCCTGGAATACTATAAAGGGGACCTTGACAAGCTTAGAGCTCTGTGCTTATCAGCCTGCCATCATCATCACAAACTCATACATAGCTGTCTTGGAAGCCTCATACCACATCATGCACACTCACTCGCACCTATTCACAGATGTAAATACAATAGTAAATAAGGCTGATAATAATAGTCATGTTTTGGTGGCTGTCCCTTGAGGCCAGGGTTTTTCTGTCAGATTTGTCTCCCCACTTTCTTTGGTCTACCTTTATATATTTGTTATTATTTATGGAATAAGAAACCCACAAAAATAAGCTTTTATTTTCCTTTGTTGTTTGTAGTCACTGGCATTGCATTTTGCAGTGTTTTTAAATTCCCTAAAGTCAACCGGCAGGCAAAAGCTTTTGTAATTTTCTGTTTTGTAACTTTTTCTGCTTTATAATTTACTTCAATTAGATTGTATCTTGTACTTCTCCAATTGCTTGCTATCAGGCGGCTTAAGTGAATTCTACCCTGTGAAATCATACTGTCATTTGTCTGACCACTCTCTGATCAATCATGACCCAAGTAGTTTAAAGGGATCTAAAAAATTGGAGGAAACAGTGACACATCCATAAACATGGACACCTAAAATATTCCCTTTAGTTGTTAAAAAAATTGCAGGCAGTAGTTTTATCAAAAGACAGGTTCTCATCACTTAAGCAATAACTGAGATAATCAGAATCAAGAAACATGACTTGTCACTTTTAAAAGGGCTCTTATAAACCCTCAGTTGCTAAAAGCAGTCAGCACAGTTGTACAGTACAGAGCTGTCAGTGTGAATGGGAAGCAATCTGCTGTTCAAAAAACAGCATGGTGCGCCTTCAACTTTCCCTGAGTAAACACGCTGGCAAACAACTAAAACACACATTTGCCTGGCAACTCACCAGGGGGGTGTCTGTAAAGAGCAAGAGAGAGTGTCCTTAACCCCCTTCCCCATCACTTCCCCCCCTGCCCTGTAAATAACCCTGTTTATGTTAGCAACATCAAAAGCCTGGTTAACAGCTAGATGAGCAAACCAACTGTTGTAGCAGCACACAGTGCTCTCTCATTTAACAGCTGGGGAAGTCATTGCGCACAGACGCATGGTGTCATCATCTACCTTCACACACAAACACACACAGGCTGCCTGGGGGTTGTGCCAGCAACAGCTTTGACCTCTGGCCTGTATAGATAAGAGGCCTGCTTAACTCCAAATAGCTAGGTAAACTAATTGAACCTCCCTCACTGACAAAACCGTTACAATACACAAAAGTATTTCTGAGGTCTCTTGTATCATCACAGTTCGTAAAAACAACATGTACTAATCGCCATTAATTTCCTCAGATTATCACATGATAATCAAGAATTTTTACAAAATAATCACCAATAAACAGAATATTTTGATATTCAACTGAAGACTTGGACAATTGGAAAACAGCCAGTCTGCTGAGATGATTACAAACTGTTTGCAATATTTCACTTACTAATGGTTACTTTTCTCCTCTGTATATATATTTTAAAAAAAAAAACAGCAATCGAAGGTTCGAGCATGGTCTAAAACAGTTGTGCCTTAGCATGCTGTGCTACAGTACATGGCCTACATATGGGAAGTCAGCTGACAGCTCTATATGTCTGACTGAGGTACTGCAGAGCCAACACTTACCTTTTCCTAGATGGGGGGGCTTTTACAGCAACTGTAATTGATAAGTGTGTGTTGACGTTTGGGAGAGATTAGCATAAGTTCTGGAGAAAAGCTTAACTACTTCAGCTCCAGTGATTTGTGTTCCCAGATCTTGTTGGCAATAAGGCCAACTTCTTCAGCTTTTCAAATGGGTTGCTTAAGTGCTCATGACCAGGAAAACTGAGAGATAGAAGGATTGAATTGGCATTCAAATCACTGCACTAGAGGGAGCTTTTCCAAGCTCTTTGAATGATAGACTCACATGCCTATTTGCTCTATAAGAAACCAGATTAACCTCCCATCTTACAACATTTTTTAATCAAATGTGCAGTGTCATGCAACCTGATCACTTGGATATATCCTATTTCACTTCTCACTTCTTCACAGTAAAAGAAGAATTGCTCAAGACATCCTCAGTTTCAATGCTGTGAGTTTTTAGATTTCTGGCTGACTGGTGCACGACTCAGCGTCTCTGGTAAAGCCATAGAGCTCCTGTTGCATTCTTCAACTCACCTCAGAGACCTGACACACTAACGTCTTTACAAGACAACAAGAAGCAAAGAAGTAGCCCCAACGTGGGAGCACAGCACATTCTAAGGCTACTGCGAGGAATCCTAGGCACTTTGGGTCCAGGTCCAAATTTACAACAACAACCACTTTAAAGGAGAGGACTGCACTGTGTGTTCAGAGTGGGCATGAAATAAAAGAGCAGAAGAAAAATGCACATAGACTGAAGCATTGATGAATGTTGTTTAAGCTGTATTGAGGGATACTTTTTATCTACTGTATTTATCACTCTTAAAGAAGGAAAAATATCCTAAAAGGGAAAATTGTTCCTACAGGGGGAAGCAATTTCTGACATGAATCATTGCTGTTTGTTTTGATAGCATCATACACTCACATGATGAGATGTCAAAGGGCTTTTCCTTCCTCTCTCTTGCCCAAGAAAAGCCCCTTGATTGAGGAGCAGTAGGGGAGATTGATGATGAGGTGGTTCCTATTTTAATTCTGACCCTAACTCTTCCCTTTTTGTTGTAATGTACATAAAGAGAATATAGAAGTTCATGTGCTTTGGGAATATTCATTATCTGTAATTTATCTTGATTAGAGGTAAATATCCATTCAGCTGCAGTTTAGAACAGGAGGGCTATCACTTTAATATGAAGGAAAAAACGAAAGAAGTAAAGGCCTGTTTCTGTACATAAGCATGCTTCAGATGTCTGGTTCAGTTTATACATGTACTCTATTTTATGTATACATCCCAAACTGCCAAATTACTGCTTACAAGGCTTCCTACATGGGTCAAAGGAAGAGACATCAAAGCATGTGCATGTCCGTCATCCTGTCTCTACGTTTTCTACGGCTATCACACACAATTTTAGGGCCAATGTGAGTAGGTGGGTGGCTGAGGGTCAGAGGTCAAAATGACCCCTTACAGAGTCTCTGGAGCCTGTAACTGATCCCTCTTGACCAAGCAGCTTCTGAAGTAACGCTATTTCAACCTCACCTTTAACTCTAGACAAACCTCCCACCCTGCTCCACCTGTAGTCCTCAGAGAGGACTATAAAAGGATAGATTCCTATTCTTGTTGTAGACCAGTGATGGGTCATAGGGGTGAACACTGAATTAGAAGGGGGGGCGGGGGGGCTTATTGGAGGTACGATTTTTAATCAAACCCAAGGCCAACCTGCTCCGAGTTTTCCCTGTATGTATATATCCCCTGTTTTAATCAAGCAGGTTTCCTTAAGTCTAATGCAATGATTAATATCAAGAGGCTCCCTTGTAAATGTTGTGGCTATTAAGATGTGCTTGTGTTAAAGAGTTGGACCGCTGTTTGTTTTAAATTATTGCCAACAACTGTCTTTTAAATCACTTACAACATAACGGTGTATTAAGTTTGACTAGAATACATATGACTTCAATATTGTAACTACCTACCCAACACTTACTACGTCTTACTATAGGTAATCTGATTAGTTATAGGCCTAACCAGCTGTTTAAGGGTAATTTGGTCTGCAACCATTGTTATAGATAAAACAATGTACTAGTTGACAAATTATTACATTCACGTGTTCTTCATATAGTCTTTAGACTCTGTCTTTTGATTTTTCTCTAACATTGTAATTGTATTTCCAAAGTAAAAACTAAGTGTATTATTTCTTTCAAGTGTTCTCTTGGATCATGAAATAAATACTTCTCTGTAAACGGTGTCTGTTTTTAATATTGTTAGTTGGAACAAAAACAATATGTGATAAACCAAGCAGTGTAAAGTCAAGTTTAAGGAGTTTCCATCACAAGGACTTCTGTTGGAATTGCATCAAACATAGCTTAGTGAAACCATCTTATGATCTTTGACTTCCAACCATCATATTTTTTTATGTGACTTTACTGGCTTGAAGGGTGGATAAGGAGAACAAAGACATTTAAAACCTTGCCAGTAGTGAGCTTTCTTTTAGGTTCTTCTACAGTTTTAACACAGTTCACTCTGATATTTATAATGGAATTTCTATAGGACGATAAAGATCTCACCTAAAGAAAAAGTAATGTCTGCAAATGAAAAACGTTTGCAGACATGACAAATGAAAAAAACTATTCTAACTGAAGTCATTGCAGACACAATGAATAGTCCATAACCAGTTAAATAAGGTCACTGCAGCCACTTAAAGTTCCATCCTGGGAAAGAGTTATACATTATTATTGTTGAAGTTAAAGTTCTGCCAGTCAATCTGAGGGCAAAGTAACACAGTGGACCCCCGACCCTGTGGCTAAATGCCTCATATGAAAAGTCCATTGAGCGTAAGGGGAAATGGAATAAGCTCAGCCCCAAGGCCGACCAGACAAATCAGAGCCGTATGTTGGACACAAAAGGTAAACCAGCCACTGGTGAAGCTGCTCATACTGTGAGCATCTGGAAAAGTTCTTGTTGGTATAAATGATGCATGAAAGAAGATTTTTATTCACAAGGACTGATCTGTGAATTGATTTGGCCTTCAAAAATGTCAGACAATACTTTACACACACACACACACAATACTCTTTGATTTGTCTGAAAACCATAACTAAACTTCTAGGAACTCATTGCTTTTGTTGGTTTAACAAACAACCACTGACAAAAATGAGATGTGTTGATTAATGATGTTAAATCTTGATTTTGGGTTAAATATGAGTGAGGAAATCATTGCAACTCAAAGTCCTTATTTTAGTCTTTCTGTATCTCAAGACTGCGTCCACAGGAACTTGCTTCGGAGTCAGTACTTTTACAGTAGTAAAAGATCCATATTTGAAAATCCCATACGTAACTATGTACATCCAGTGTCCATATTGATTTCCAAAGTAGGAAGGAAGTTGTGAAAACAGATGTTAAGGCCATGTTGGAGGATTGACTTTAATGGCCTTGATACACCAAGGGCACAGTCACCTGTCAGTCCGTTGGTGAGTGGTCGTCGCTCGAGTTTTGTGGTGTGTCCAGCTTTGTCCCTAGTGTTCATCTCAGTTGGCCTATTTTTGGCCGATTCCACATGATGAATTACAGTCGACGGCGCGGTTGGGGGTAGGAATCGTTCTGATTATCGTTCTGACTGTTCAGCTAAGCCAAACAGGAAAGCCAAGGCATATGAAGAAAAACGGAAGCACTTCTGTTCTGATCCACTAATAAAAGACCAAGGGCTGTCAAGGCCCGTGCCATTTTCTACTTTTTAATCAGACATTATTCTTGATCAGAAGTATCTACTCTATATTACAAGTGGTGAGCAAAAACGGTAAGACAAGTCGTATCGCAACAACAGTTTATTTACCTGCAGTCTTCTTCGTCCTATCCTGGCTTCACCTTTTTGGAATGACGATTAGAGACTAATGTATTTTCTTTTTGTAACAGACTTTTTTTTTTTTTGCATTCTTATAACCAAAACTGTTATGGGCTGCTGCCAGAAAATGTTCACCCATCACCAAGTGTGAAATATTTCTCATCATTAGCCTACCTTGACCTTAGCTGACAGACACAGATATTTAAAAAACGAGGGACGAGATGTTAAAGTTTTTCAATAAGCTACTCTTGTTGTTGCTCACGATGCCTTTGACGTTTGCATTCAAGGACAGACTGATGTCCTCTGGACAGACTTGTCACACAAATGTTGAACGTAAACACACAATTTGAAAATTAATGCCAATGTCATGAGCTGCTGAACTGTTTTAGAGTCTGATAGTGGAATTTGAGAGTTCTGAAAAAACTACAAGACTGTCACCTGCCTCACAGACGCTTTCTGCTTCCAAAGCTCCATTCATTTGAACTCACCCCTCCATAGAAGCTGAACAGTCAAGCCATGTTTGGCACACCTCCTTTTTCTGTGTCCAGGTTGTAGGTTTCAGCTTTCCACATTCCTCAACCTTTTTTCAAAGCCAAATATGTAGAACTGGATCTCCGGTCACCAATTTTAAATGCAGAACAGCGTAGCATCTCGGCTAAAATCCAATAACTGGGAGAAATCTACAAACCTCACCAAACCTAAGCCCTGGCCAATAATCAAACAACTCAATGAATACAAACATGACAGTCAGCTTTTATTCAGCACACAGGCTGACGGCCAGATTAATGCCATTGGCTGACAAGATGCGTCAGAAGCAGAAGCAGCTTGTAAAAAACTGCTCTACTGGCAGACATGGAGGGAAAACATTCATCAACGTCACCCCAGCAAATACACTTTTCCCCTCCGAGCTGAACTGTTGATGTTTTAGCTGGACAGAAAGGAAAAAAACATGCCAGTCCAGGGTCAGTATTTGTAAAGGAAGACCATTTTTAAATAGTCATATAGGTCTTACTCAAGAGTCAATTTCTTTTGAACAATCTCAAGGTAAATAGAAAGTAGATGTATAAATCATTTAAAATGATAGAACATATCTCTTGGCTTTAGAATTGTAAACATGAGTACTGTATGTTCATGATCACAACACTACTTAAATAATAATGAGTCAACAACAAAGTGCCTAATGAGATAAAGTTATCAATGCATTATCACGCTTCATGGTCACAAAATGAAGTGTTACATTAAGGTTATAAATCCATCTGTTGCTAAACACCAGGCTGTGGATACGAACAGAGGATAGTTTGGCAACTGATAAAACAGACTGTATAAATAGTATCAGGGATATCAAACATTGTTCTTTTTGAAAAAGAGATGACGATTGCTAAATTAGAAATTCTCTCTCAAACTAACTTTAGATCACTCAAGAAACAGGCAAAGAGATTGACAGGTGGGCCCACCTCTCAGTCAGCCCAGTCTGCCCCTAATTCTGGTAGTTCAAGAAAAATGTTTAGCCTCAATATTTTAAATGATCGTTTAAAAATGTCACCACCCTGTAGGTTTTTGACCAACAAAGAAACAAGCTATTCCTACTCAAAGTTATACATGTTCATTGCACATGTTTATCTGTGCTATATAAATGAGCTCTTTAATATGGGACCTTAACAATAAATTGCAATTTCACCGCCTGTTGATCCTATCATCCATTATCAAATACTAAGTTCTACTCTTTCTGTAGGGGTCCAATGTTAGAGGGAATTCCCTGAGGACATATTACTTAGTTTCTGTTGAACTCAATAATTAGATGTTAAAGTGTGTGTAATGTAAGTACATTCCTTGGAAAATGCTCCATTTGTGTTTGTTATATTTTTAGACTTTCAATCAGACATTTTTCAAATTGCTTAAAGTTAAAGTTGGTGATCCCTTTTTAGGCCCAATGCCATATGTTGAAGAGGCTAGTGTGGTGAGTGTGTGTGCACGTGTGTGTGTGTGTGTGTGTGTGTGTATTTTCCCTTTGGCCCAGTCTTTCAAGTTCCCGTAATTATAAATGACCTCTGAAGGTGGTGCTTGACCTTTCGCAAATGAGCTACTGCAATTTTAACTACCATTCCGTTTTGCAGAAATATGAAGAAAAAAAACAAGAGTTTCTCGTTTCTGTTCTGAAAAAATTCTCTGAAACGTGCTGTTGTTGGCAGGCTCCCAGGCTCTGTTAACATAAGGGTATGCTCCCTGTGGGTTTGCTAAATCGTTCTGATACCCACAGGATGTCTGGAGCGGAGTAACGCAGGCCTCACACACTGTATGCCCAACTGAGACTTTGTGTGTGTGTGTGTGTGTGTGTGTGTGTGTGTGTGTGTGTGTGTATGTGTGTGTGTGTGTGTTTGAGAGGTCTCAAACTTCAAAATATTATTTAGAGTTATCATTTTGATATACTTGGTCAGTGTGACTATGTATATTTGATCTAAAATCAGTAGGTTTGATGGCTTACTGTTATTGGGTCAGTAACCAAGCTGGGACATAACCAAATATGTTTGTCTCACCCAAATTTGGCTTTAAGAATGAAAATAGGCAAAACATCCGAGTGAGTAATCAGCTTTATGCTTCTGGATGTTGAGTTTGACTGGAGAAGCATCAAGCTACGTGTATGAGGTGAAATGGTTAAATTCAGTTTTTTTGTTGTTGTTGTGTGAAGCATTATTTCAGGTTTTAAGCAACCGGTTTCAACATGCAGCCACTCAAAACAGTTTCTATCTTTGCTGCTCTATTTCATACTAATGCCTCTAAATACTACCTATATAAGCAAACAATACCATCTAAGGTTGGATATTTCTGAACAGTTATTCGACATTTTAGGTTTCTGAAGCAGTGCTTTACAAATGTCTCCTCAAAGTCTAAGTTGTGAAGAGCTCATTATAAAAGGCCACTGGAACTTGGTCTGTGTAGTGATGCTGAATTTGCTCACTTAGTGGTTTTAAGGTATTTTACAGCTTGTTGCAACAGTAGTAACAGTGTGAAATCACAAGTGTGATATTCACACATAGAACTAATTAACGCTGTAAAAAACCTGAAATGTGTGAACACGAGCAATGTGTCAGAGAGGCGTGAATTCAACTGAAACATTTGTTCGGAACAGACTGACATGTCTAACAAAGATGTCAACTGTTCACTCCCAGGCTGCATATTTTCATATATATCACCAGAGTCATTTATTTAATATGATTTGGACAATCATAGTAAACATCCGACAAACTGAAACTGATGTGAATATCGCAAATGTTTTTGTTGAGCATTTTTGAACCATCTGGAAAACAACTCAGCTGTCCATGAGAAAAAACATCGGACTTTGAACATAAAGCTGAGGTTCATGTGTATTAGGGGTTTTCTTCCAATGCAATCAAACGTTGTTTTTGCATTCACATACTTTACTTTTCAGACTCAGCTTCTTGGCTGCAGGTTTATGAGGAAGCTTTCAGCCAAATCTCACAAAACATCAGATAAAATATCTTCCCTTTCCCTTCTCAGGGTATAACTGTTTCTTACAACTCAGATATTTGGGGGATTTTGTTTTTACTATTGTTGTGAACACAGCAAGATAAATATTTTTCAGTCAATCCTCTAATACAGTATTTTAAAGACCAAAATCAGGTAGAACCCTGATATTTTGTTAGAGTAATACTGTATTGAAGAACTATCCCAGATTAAAGACCCTCTTTCTGCACTACCTTCAGCTACTGTACTGACAGACTGTAATTTTTTGTTCTATTTGAGTGTCAACAATTGTTAATAATTAATTCTGATCCTTATTCAGATTCAGTCAGAATAAGAGATTATTTCAAAAATCCTGATTGCCTTATCTATACATTCCCATGTAATACTCATAATAGTCATCTCACCCTTATCAAAGTTCTTAGAAAAAAACAGATCATATCGATAAGTCTAAACCTTTCACATCTCAGATTATTGCAGATATAGATAGTTGTTCTGTGTTGTTTGTGAAACAACTAGAGTTTAGCTGGCAGTTTTTCTTTTTCGTTTTGTACCATGGCGAAAATTCCTTTGAACGAGACCAACGTGACAGGCCTAGATGGGATTGGCACAGCTGTACAGTATATTGTTCTTATGTGTTGTAGTTAAAACAGGCATGTAAAATGGACAGTGTGAAACACAAAGGATCAAAATCAGTGGCCAAAACCCGAGATATCACCGGTTGAAAAAGTTGTATAAATTGGATGTTTATATGAACCTGAACTCCAGAATGTGGTGGGATGTTTGATTCCGTATTCATGCAGCTAATGTATAGGCCGAAGTCTCAGGCCAGAAAACAGAGAAGATCAGGGTGGCTGAAGAGTCCTGGTGAGGTTAAAGCCTCTTAACTTCATACCTTAAAAGCCACAACCAACGCTCACTTGTAACAACTTTTTATGTATACTGTAGTTCTCCAGACACCTGGAAACACACTAATCTTCTAAACAGCTGGAGTAAGTGCCTCTTGCAAATTTTATCACAGCTTCTGTGTTAACTGTAAATGTCCTTGACAGGATGATTTATTTTGTTTTAAAAAAGAGTCATCAGTCCAACGGAGAGAATTTGACGTTTTCTACTCAAGACAAACCCAAATCAAAACAATTTCAACAGTGTGGCAGCAAACATTCTAAATCAATTGCAGCAATCCATGTGTTAAAAAGCCCAACTCCATTCAGGCTCCTTTTTTCCCATAAGAGGCTGTTGAAGAGTAATTGCTCTTTGGGGGGTTGATTTGCTCAAGGGGGTGGTCAGCTTCAATTACATCTAATTTCACCAAACCGTATTCACGAGCATGCCTTTACATAGAACAGACGAGATGGCTGCTTGTTTGCGGTCGGCTCTTGCTGAAGAGCCGTGCAGTTCCTAAATCCAATTCACGCAAAGATGTACAGTATGGGCCAAGATGAAACACAATACAGAGGATTCCTGTTTTGGAAAATATGCCAGTTTTGTTCGTGGTGCAGGTACTCTTTGGGGAAGTTAACACTCGCATAATGGATGCCGAAGGAAACTCAGGCAAAGACAAACTCCATCCCTGTTTGAAATTCTCTAATTCAGTTCTGACGAGCTGGAGAGCAGGAGGCCAAATGGCACACTCACTCTGAGTTGGCTGTGAACACTTTTCAAACAAGATGCTAACAAGTTTATGACGTGAGGCTGTGCTGGGTGTGTGTTGTGTTCAGCCTGGAACAGTGGGAGAGAGAGGAGATCAGGTAGCTGAAAACCCACTACAACATTTATTATGAGGAAACCAGATGGCACATTTGCCTCACTCACCTACTGCAAACACTTCTTTAGACTTATTGCTGTACTTACTGTGAATGTGAGAGAGACAACAAACCATTTCTTCTTCATGCATGATCTTCTTTCTGAAAGGGGCAACCTGCTATAGCTTACTGGAGGGGTTTTAGGATGGGTTTGGAATCCATTAATGCGTAAATGAGTATAACTACAGGTACATACATATATAATCATTGTAAAAATATTACATTTGCAAATGAAACCTCATGTGTCCAAAGCAGTGTTTCCAAAGAGTCTTTCCAAAGTGAGATACCTGAAAATCATGAAAATATAATGAAGTCAGCTTGGGTCTCTGTTTTCTCTGTCTCTTTATAGCACTCAGGTATATCACAATGGTTTATACTTGGCCTGAATCATTGTAAGGTATAGAAAATGCTTGAGTAAGATCAAAAGACTCTGGGCTTAAGATACTGGGGGCTTAATCCCTGTAAACCAATCATGTGGGTGGAAGTATTACAGAATCAAGGACCCATGTGTGTTTGTCAGGGCTGACAAAAATCCTTGCATGGAACTCCTTTGTCTGAACTATAGTCAACAGAACTGTGCTGCAAGAAATACCAGCTGTTGCTCAATGCCTCCCTCACTACAAACAAACACACCTGTTTAGTGAACTTTAAAACATTTTGACTGAATACTAACAAATAAGTAAATAGTTTGTTACGTCATTGCTTTGATCCTGTTGTTAACCCGAAATGCCGTTGAAGCGTAAAGTGTATCTACATTATTGTGTCCTTTGTCATTTCCATCATGAAGGTTTGTTTTGGGGTGGGGTGGTCACAATACAACCCTACTTATAATAGGTATGGAACTAGAAATCAAATATTGACCCGTTTTAGTACCTCAGCAACAAAATAGAAGCTTTTGACACAAAGTCTGGCACACGAAAAATTGCAAATGTAGTTGTGCAATCAAGAACAGTGCTCAGGTTAAAAATATGTCTGAGGATCTGCAGTACTTCTCAGTACTATTGATTACTATTGAAATGTTAAATTAAGCATTGGTTTGACATACTGTCATAATGTTAAAGATAAAAATGTATACACAGAACAATTCCTTTTTCTGTTTCACTTCTCTACTCGTTCCTTTTTCACTTTTTTAGCTGTCTATGTCCCATCTTTTCCATCTGGCTTCCACATTCCCCCCAACATGGCCACATGCTGGCAGCTGCACTGTTAACTTTGACTATCATGGGCAAAGAAAGCAGATCTGCCGCCTCCCTTCCTGTCAGCACACATGTCAAGGTGAACTTGGTGGACTTAAATAACCAGCATGGCGACCCTGGGACCCTCCGGCCCCCCTGTCAGCTGCAAAGATTAGAGGGAGCCTCTTGTTTACAAGGGCATCCTGGAGTTTCTTTTTAAGCAGCAACCATATTAACCATACAGTAAAGTAATTCCTCTGAGTTTTGTGAAATGACAATGGTTCAAACTGGGTTTCATAATGATAAAGATTGCATTCAGAATGTAGTGTTTTTATTTATTAATTAATGAAGTTTAAGTTTTGATTAAAGAACTGAAGTATCATAGACATCATCAATAGAACAAGTTAGATACAGGGAAGATTTAAAATCGTAACATGAATCACAACCAGTATTCCCCCACCGACTTTAAGCTATAAATGAACGAATTAAAAACTTTAAGGACAGCTTAAAAAAATCTGCCAGTGAGCTAAGATGTCACATCTCAACACAGCTGAATTTATTTGGATCAAGGAAGCAGGGTGTGAGGCAGGAGATTGACAGGGACCACATTATTAAAATTCACAGAACAAATGTGTTTCAGAGGGAGCCTATTGAGGGGAGTTGCAATTGGAATAGCCCTCAGGTCACCCGCAGGTGAAGAGGTCAAAATGCAAGACCTGTACTTGTTTTTGTGGAGAGAGCCAATGAGTCCCAAAACAGTTTGGGTGACATCCATCTGGATTGTCCTTGGCATTGAACAGCAACAAACAATGAAAGTAAAACATGTCCAAAAGACTTAACATTGGATCAGGTTCACAGCCAAGAGTAGAGCCCACAGGTGGTGAAAATATCATTCCACGGTAATGGGACTAAAGAAAAAGCTTGTGTTTCAATGACTCAAGAGAGCAATTGAATTACACTGCCCCTTTAGCAACAGTTTATAGTCAAGCATGGACATTAATGTTATAGTTTCCTATCAATGTTGTCAGGTGTGCTTCGAGGTAGCCACCTGGCATTAGTTGATCAACATATTCTACCTTACAAATTCCTCTACAATGACTGGAAGGGTCAGTTTGTGCAAAAGAACGTCTAACCACAGTGGGTGAAGCAGCACTGTGCTACTGCCTGGTAGGGCTAGTGCTCAAGCTAGAGCATGTTCTCAACGTAGCTAGCCGGATTGCAATAAAACTCACTGTCAAGAAGAATTACAACTCGTAAGTTTGACATCTCAATTTTGAGTTTGCTCTACTTGGTTTGGGTATGATGGTGTTCATCTGTTTTGCAACCCTTAAATCAGATGTGATCTGCTTTATTTTATATAGACATCCAGTTGTCTATCACTTTTTGAGGTCCTACTCTACTTCTCCACCCAAATGAATAAAAACACACGTGTGAACATACACACGTACACGCACACACGCTAAATCTTGCAACTCCCTTTGTCTGTGAGCAACAGGACCGTCAGCAGGAATAATGCTATGAATACTCTGAGTGCCCACAGATCCAGTTGCCCTATACCTGAACCACCATCCTGGCAGACATTTTAGTATCAGAGCTCCTTGATCAAGGGTTTATATCTTTGGGCAATAAAATAGTCACATTGTTCCTGCATAGCAGTGTCCTACAGGTTGCTGTCCTGTCCTAACCAGAGTTCTATTTACATCTCACATACAAGCACAGCTAAGCTCCTCTGAGTGTACAGCCAGTTCTGCTGGTGAGAAGACAGTTTTAGAACTATTTTAATGGTGGAAATACTACAGAACATATCTGCCCATCTTTTTGTGACATCTTTGAACAGAAAATAACAGGCTGCATATGTGCCTGATTAATAACCCATCTAGAAAAATGTATGAGATTCAAACTGAGAAAATAGAATGAATCTTTGTGGGAATGCAGCTTTTTCCCGAGCGTTAGCCACCATGATAACTTTGTATACATCAACAAGCGTCAACCAGAATGTCATTGACTTGAAACTACAACCTCAATACATCTCACTTGGGTGAGGACTAAAATATGCCAGCCATGCCAGGCTGTCAAGCAATGCAATTGTCAGGGGAGGGGGGGGTCACAGTTGAGGAGTCAGATTACATGCCTGTGTTCTGTCGTCATTGCTTCCCATGGGAGCCTAGCCAGGTAAACTGTGAAGCCCACTTCCTCCCTCAGAGGTGTCAGGCTTTGAAGGCCTTAAACTCACTCAACCCTCCTGTCCCCTTTTCCACTAAACCTTTCTATCTTACCCTGATTTTTTTTAACCAGCACTACAAATGTTATACCAAACCATGTTCCATCTAAAACAGAGTGGGTGAAGGAATAATATTTTTTTTTCCTCAAAGGTTTGGATGATTGGGTTAATACGCACATTTATTTGTCTCTAGTCTGATGACATGCCACCATGACATTGGCCTTAATGCATACCATGCTATATAATCTTTTCTACTCTGACAGGGACCATGATATTAAGAAAAACATTGCACAATGATTAACATTAAAGTATAAAAGCAATTAATAAGAAAGTGCTTTTAACAATTGATGAAACCATAAAAAAATTAGCTCTTCACATGCGAGTATTCTTGAGACAACATGGAATTCTTTTCCAAAATAGCTCATTGATTAAGCGCAAAACACTGATTTTTCAGCTGTTGTATTTAGCCACATGTTTCCAGACTTAAGCTTGGCTCCTAATATAGATCAGTACACAGACCTAGCTTCGACCTGATGACCCGCCAACGTGTACTCGCACGGCTCGTTTAAACAGACATGACCTTGGGCTTGTTTTGCCCAGAAGTAATCATGAGAGGGACTTGTCATTTGGCTCTGTGTACCGTGCTCTAAATAAGAATGCAAACATAGTAAATCACTGCGTAATGTATACAAACTGTATCCCTTGTCCTGAAACACAACAATAGACTGATCTCATAGCAGAACATAGAAACAAGAACACACACGATCTGTTTATGTAATGATGAGGTGAACTTCCTCTGATAGTCTCTGAGCCCATTTTACAAAGCTTATTTAAAGCTGCAAAAATGCATTATTTACAGTAATGTCATGCAAATTTAGGTACCTATTATTTTCATGAGCAGAGATTCACTTAGTAGTACGATAGTTCATCTTTGGAAACAGGATTCTACCTTACTGTCCAGACTGAGTTCATTTAAGAGAGTAAGAAAAAGCTTACAAGTAATATATTGCTGTCTTTTACCCTCAGCAAAAAGGAAAAAGATTGTAGGGTACGTTAATTAGAAATCTGAATAAAACTAAAGTATGGAGGACATTATAACAAACACACCTGACGAATCATGCTGGGGTTGCCAACTAAAACAAAGATTCTGCATATTCTGACATCCTCAGGGATTTATTTTTAGTTCTCAGCATGGGCTTTAAATAAGAGGTACCATAATATCCAGTAGTTTACTCTTCCAGTCACCCTGAACCTGTTTTTCTGTGCCTTAGAGATGAAGGTCATTTTAGATTATTTAAATAAGGCCATGATCAAGTTATAATAATAGCCATGTTCTATAGAAACAGAGTACAAAGTAAGGAAATTCAGTGTTCTGTTTATCTGCCCTAGCAATGACAAACAGCTCCAACAACACTAGAAACAAAGCCTTAGATTTATGCCGAGGAGGATGTGGAGTTATTTTTTTTCTTGAAAAATGCTGTTTATATAATTAACTTTACAGCTTTAGTGTGGATAGCATTATTAACATCCTTGCGAGAACACTGTGTGTTTGTATGGAGGATTAAAAAAAACATGTCTGAAAGGTTTGCAGATCTACTCCGAGTCATTCTTTGTCTTTTAATATTGTTCATGCTTTATCTGTCAATCATTTTCTCCTAAATTGCATAAGGACTCATTTTTGGTCTTCGGCAGCAGTTATGGAGCGTTCAGAGACTAATCCTGAATCTTTTAATGCTGACACACTCGACCCATAGTTCATTGCCTCAACTTGCTAGTTTTAATATAAAAAGATGTAAGAGCTCTAGTGGTGTGCATCTGACATTGTTTGAATATAATTAATTCTATATGCAAATGTGTTAGCGCTATGGAAACAGCAGCAGGGATTGTGTGATGCTTGCAGTGAGTCAAAGTACATTAGAAGAATATTAGGTACTGACAGATTAACAACAACACGGTACAAAAAAGAATCTAATATGTTACACATGAGTGTCAGAGCGCGCCATCTGTCTCCCTGAACCCCCTCAAAGGCTTTTCTACATTATCATTGTCCCTCCAAACCTCGTCCTGGTCAAACCCTAATAGGGCCATATGGTGATTGTTGCATACACAACATACCCAGACTGTTGATATGAGGCCCACTCAGCCATAAGCAATGTGGCTGGTTATACATCTCCATCCACTTACAGCAACAAGTATGTCAGACATATTTTTAGGAACATTGCTTTGTTTCATGGCCGCCATTAATATTTGAAAGACAACAGACTCAGTGGCACTCAGTGTGAGGCCTGAAGTGTCTCGTATTCTCCCGCTCCACTTTTAGAAACTTACACAGTTCATTTTTCAGAGGCTGCTTCGAAACATGTCAAGCTGAGAATAATACTCAGTGGTCTTTCAGAGAAACTAAGTCACTCAAACCCACACAGAGTTATAACAGGTTCCGGGAAAAACATATTATAAATATATTCTGCTTTACGAAAAGGCACAAAAGGAAATGTCCTTTATTTAAAGGCCAATATTATCACAAAAAAAGATTAATATAGTCGCTGAATGTGAACTATGTGCTATTTTTTTTTGTTTCTTGAAAGATATTAGTTATCAGAAGGGCTTTTTTTAAAAGAGAGTCAGTAGCGATTTCCTAAAAAAATAAAGACGGAGAAAACGATGTGCTGGAGAAGGGCCAAAAGCAGGACCAAAAACCAGAGCCATCTGCATTGAGGTCCACGGTCTGCACACACATGGGCGCACACTAACCAATAGACCACCAGCGCCACCTAATCCTGCTTTTTTTTGGATGCATCTTTTGTTTTGCATGTTTTGATGCAAACAGAGAATGCATACAATGCGGAAAAATCATAGATGTATAATGAGTTAAAAATTGTGAACATAATCCTCAACAGATAAACTTTCAGATGTGTTTTGCACTGGGAAAAAAACCATCATAAAGAACTAGAAAACAGGACGTGTTTTCAGGTGGTTTGTCAGTTTTTGGCTGATGTGCAAACAACAAACGAGTTTCCCTCTCCCACACTCTCTTTCTGTCACTCATGAAACACTGAAAGTCACAAGAAGCTGTAAAGTTTCTGGCCATCTGGCAGCTCCAGAGTTGAAAGAGTTCCACACCTGCAGCGACGAGACAAACCTCCTGTGAAGTTGTGAATACACCGCTACCTTAACATACATTCATGGGCCATCCCACTGACACTAACTGCCACGTTAAAATACTGACATCCTATTGACGAGACCAATTAGCACTAATGTGTGGTGACGGGCACCTCCCTCCGTTCTCACACGTCTAGACAAAGACACACCCCCACACACAGTAAACACACAAAGCTGAAAATGATCTACAAGGTTTGCATCCTGGAGTTTTCTGTCCATTGCACAGAAAAACTTAACCATTTATTAATCAAAACAGAAACCACTTTAATGTGTAAGTATTAGCATCCATTTATATCTGGCATAGGTGACCATATCCTCACTGGAGCTAAAGGTATCCTAAATGAAATGGCCTTCCATTCTTTGACCCCTGGATTAAGATGAGCCCTCCGATCCTTTCCAAAATGCTAAATACTTTTGGGTTCTATGAAGGAAAATGTCCAATCGCTGAATCATATCTACTTCCAAACCCACCTGTGTGCTCTCATTGGCTGGGGGAAATACATCCGACCCCCATCCAGAAAAGTCCAGAGTCAACAAAAACAACAAAGACTGCAGTCACAGTCACCACCACACATGTATAGAGGCCAATAATATAATTGAGCAGCTTTATTTCTGTCTACATTATTTTTGGGGGGATTCTGTCTTTAGTAACTTGGATAACCACAGACATAGAGAGGGAAGGAGTCCTGAATGCGAATAGGGTTTTTAACAATAAACACAATCGCCACTTTGGTTAATGTTAGCGAATACTATTCTTGACAGAAATTAAACAGATGCAGTTCCACTTTCGTTCTGAAAAATAGAAAGCCTGTTTTGACTATGTCCCCACCACAGTTACTCATTTACAGGCCTATACAGCATTTGGCTTTTGTTATTCTCTTACTCTCAATACAGAAGGTTGTTCAAGCAGTTTGATTTACATCCACTTAGCCCAGATGACCAGTGTGACACTTAGATTTACTTTAAAGCCAATATCTTTTATCTATAAGTTACAAGCATACATATTTAAAAGAAAATAATTCCCGAAGTATGTGATGGTCTTTTTGACTCAACCTCACAACCAGCTTTAAAATACAAAACAAGTTGTCTTCTAACATGAGTACCCTCAAACTTATCATTCTTTCATTCTTACCATCAAACCTATGTGATGTGAACCCAGGAGAACTGGAGGAGTCCACACACACGAGGAGGCACCCCCTATTTAACTGATGGCTTAATGACCACCACCCGGGGCTGTAGCACAGAAACAGGTGTCCTTAGACACAGAAGGAGTTTCTCATCCAGTCTCACTAATTCAGCTGCTCAGAGTATGCCTTCATCTTAAAAACCTTTTGGGAAATTGATATGGCCCAACAATGCCAATCAAGTTAAATCTAACAGTCTCAGATCTCAGAACTTTCTAGCATTAGACTGCTGTGAATTTAGCTCTAATCCATTCTCCACGTTCCAGTTTTCAGAGAGCAGGATGCAGTGACGTGGTAAGTTTTTCAGAAATGAGAAAATGATGCCAACACATTGAACCAACTTGCATCACAACCTTATTTGATACAACATGTCCCTGACTGCTAGCTTGGCAGGAAACACTCATCAGCTCGTCAACATGTTTGAATGAGCTGTGAAGCACAAGTGCAGCGTCTACCAGCTGGCTTATTTAACATAACAGATTGATTTACATCAACAAAACAGACTAAATACCTTTCATACTATTTATAAAGAGTCATCTTGAACTAGATCCAGAGAGAGTGAGAGCAAGCTCAACATTCAACAAGTAGCAAATGAGACAAGTGTTTGTTAACTGTGAACATGTTAAAATGAGATCAATACATTTCTAAAGATGTTCACCACTTTATTATAAACCAATCATGTTGTTACTTACTGTTGCAAATACACATTTAACTTTCCTGTCATCGCCCACCAACACCACAATGCTGCTGCACGTTTTCTACTCATGAGACTTCTGATGTTTGGTAAAGATATGTCCTGGTTTTGTCCAGTGCTTAGACACAATAGTTTAAAGGCGCAATTTAAATGGAAAAAGAACTTACCTGGTGGACACATGCAGCTGTGTGGAGCTTCCCTCACCTCCCGTGTCTTCGGTAGACGTGCTGCAAGCTTCTGCATGAGGAAGGGAACAGAAGAAGAAAGTTAAAGCATAAAATGTCTGTTTTTGGAGCGGTTAGCATTTCATCTATAAAGAGCAGAAGAAGCTGGGTGTTTAAGCTTTCCACTTATCTGCTGCTAACAAAACAGTGACTTCCAAAAGGTAAAGTAAACTTTAAACTATTTTCCTCCAATCAACACGGAACAGTGTCCATGTGGGATTCAACACCACTCAAAAACTTAAGATAAAGCTGTTGTACTAAAATGTTGTCCAGAATACCATTTAATCATAAATGCATATTTCATGATGTGCCAATTAATGGGCTAATCTATTACACTTGAACTGAAATTGTAACTAGTTTAAAGAGACAGCATTTTTGCTCCGTGAAAATATCAGAGTAGCAAAAAGGCAATAACAAAAGTATTCGAGCAGAGCAACACTTGTTGATGATGCACAGCCAGTTAAATGTGTGCATTACAATGAGCATCGCAGCTCAAATTCAACCGACAAAAGAAGTTGGCAAAGCACTCAACAAAAGAGCCGTTTCCTCCAAGTGTGAGAGTTTGTAGTCTGTTAGCGCACTTTGAGAGGCAGGAGTGCACATAAAACTGTACACATTAAGCACCAGCTTTTTCTGATTCTCACAAATCTTTCGGTACATTGTAGGAGTGAATCCTTTAAGCACACTTTTTATTCAACATAGATGAGAAAATCATTATCAATTGAATAAAAATGGTGCCAACTTTATGTGGTGAACAAGACTCAATACTCAAAACCTCCTGTGAGATGAGTTTGATATTGTTTACTAGATTTAATCATTTTTACTCTCAGAAAACACTATGGCTTTGTATTTTATTTTCTACTGAGCCCGTACATTAAAGTGCATGTGACAATAAGTATATGGAATTATTTTACTGTTACAAATGCTCCAACCATCAGCAGCCTCACGTAGAGCATGTAAACAGCTACGAAATATCTTTTTAACTGAGTTGCATGCCGATGAATCGTGAGGTACAGTGCCAAAAAGAATAAGTGTGACTGTTGACCTCATTAGATCAACAAACGTGTGCATGTGATCTAACCCTGAGCAGAGCACAGAACCATCCAAGTACATTCTCCACAGCATAGCAGTCAGTCTCACTGTGGTGGTTAGAATGCCGGCGCTGCCTGTTTAGAGATCTGCAACAGGTGCTGAAGGGGATGTCATGAAGGCAGTGTCATTCAGAGCACGGCCGGGATATTCTGGGTACTGCCTATCCCTGTGTTTGGTAGGACTGCCACGAACAGAACCAAGGCAGGGGAACGTGCAGGATTTGCTTCAACATTGTTTTTGTTTCCTATTAAAAAGTCTTCGAAGTCAATCCAAGAAATTATACATCACGAATCCTGAACAACTGCTCCATACATTTTGCATTTAAGTTAAATTAAGTGTTTCGAAAAGTTAGCCAAATTGTTTGATGGAGTCCGAACTCAGTTTCACAGGTGGATTTCAAGTCATTTGTTTGAAGCACGTAAAGGCTGAAATCAAACTACATGAGCTGTAAGAACAAGTAAAATATGCATGTTCTGCAGGCCTTCTGTGAGTATTCTCTTCCACAAGTTTGATTCAGGTATGAAACGCACTGTTATATAAATTTGCCTTTCAAATCAGTCTTCCCAAGTTCCACAGTTAAGCGCTCCCATCATTCAAGAGTCTCATGCGGAATCAATTGTCAGATTGCACACTCAAGACACAAATTTCCCTCAGCCCGTTTTATATTATTCATGAGCACTTCCAGGAATTTATTTGGTTGATACTGGCAGATCCAACGAACAACTGGAGAAGTCTTTAGTAAGACTAATCCTGAGAGCCATGCAGCCACAGCTCTCCATGTTCCAACATGAAGCAACATCATCTAAAAACAAATTCTCCAAACCAGACAGATATGGTGCAGAGTGGAGAGTCTGTTCAACTGTGGCAGCAAGTTCTCACAAAAAGAGCTGCATGTCTAACCACATCAAAGCTCACAATAGAAGCAGAGCTGCCTGAGGGAGAGAAATGAAGGCCTAATGAGACGACTTTAAACATTGTCATCAGTCTTGTGTCTTCACATATATGTCCATTAGCCTACACTGACTGATGACTGTTCTACATTAATGCTATACTATGTTGTGCCTGTAATAAGAATAATCTTGTGATTTAAGAAAAAACCCTAAAGAGCAGAGCCAGAGACAGAATTTGTAACATGAAAATGAGCTGGAAGGAAAACTGTCAAAGAAGCAACTTCTCAGTGCTGAACTTTTATGAACTGCTAATAAAAGTTTAGCAGTTTATAAAACTACTCAACATATAGTTTGACTTTTTACATGAAACATATAGCTTTATTGTGGATTTGAAAAAGTTGGGCCAAAAAATGCAACATTTATAGAAGATTGCATAAAAACTGCTTTTTATTTGGCATTTGAAAAAGTCCCTTCATGTTAGAGTTCCACATTTGGATTTAACTTTTGGATTGAGACAAGTTAATAATTATAAAAGATGATATCTTGTTCATCTGTAGTTAGTTTGTTTTCTGCCGTCTTATGTCTGCATCCAAGATTTGAGATGTGTTCAAGCTTCCAATAAGACAGCTAGTTCACAAAGAAAAGTTTTATTAGACACCAATGTGTTGAACATATAGAGGATGGATTAAGGAAATCAATGGTCTTTTGTCTAACTATTCCATTCACACTGACCTGCTCCCTGCACAGACTGTCACTTCTAAAATATGCAGCAAATGGCGTTCACAATGAAGAACCATACCAACCTACAAGATCGCTATTTCCAGGATTTTTAACTGCATGTGAAGTGTGAGCATGGGTGTGTGTGTGTGTGTGTGTGTGTGTGTGTGTGTGTGTGTGTGTAGGTGTGATTGTAGGTGTATGTATGTGTGTGTGTGTGTGTGTGTGTGTGTGATTGTGTGTGTGTGTGTGTGTGTGTGTGTGTGTAGGTGTGATTGTAGGTGTTTGTGTGTGCGTGTGTGAGTGTGTGTGTGTGTGTGTGTGCGTGTGCGTATATAATAGGTTGACAAAGCCCTTTCCTGTAGCCTGGTTAACATGAAGACTGGCACTGATTAAAATATATGCATTATTCACTTCCTGTTTCAGTTCTGGACTTTACTTTGCATCTTCATTACAAAGAGGGCTGAGGGACAGCCAACATATTTCAACTATAATATTATAAAAGCCATGATGAAAATACTGTTCCATCACCATAGCTTAATTCAACAATCTGCTCCCAGGAGCCCAGGAGCATCATGGGTAAAAATCCGCAGTCGGACTTTGATCTATCCATGTCTATTCACTTCAGTGTCTAATTCAAACCTTTTCAACACACTGCATTTTTATTGCATGAGAATAGAAGCCAAAATGTAATTGAATAGCAAAAAATATCATTTCTTTTTATTAAATAGCCAGTTGATTTCAAATGTTTTATTTTCCTACTTGTTATCAGTATTATTGCGTTGTTATCCAGCACTGCAAGGAATAGTTTTTGTCACTTTTCCATCTGAATGTTTACATTTTGACAAAGAAAATTTAAGTAAATGACATTGTCTAAAAAAGTATCGAATGGAAATTGAAACATGAGCAAAATTTGATTGTTTCAGATTGTATCACGAACTGAAGCTTATCCTGATCAGTACAAGTCCACAGCTGTCTGCAGCACTCAAAGAGGATGTCAGGGCCTGTGTGCTGTATCATTACTATCACTACTACATCTATTATCATCAGCACGCCTGTTTAATATCACCCTCAACTGCAATCTATCATTCAGGTCAGGTGAAAGAAGTGACTGTGTGTTTATACGGGCGTGTGCAGTGTGCGTGTGTACAGTGTGTGTGTGTGTGCAGCCATCACTAACTGTGCTCTGACAATGTGCAGAGGTGACTTGAGCACTTCTACTTGAGTGTGCTATTTGCATTAGGCTGTCTGATTAGCACATGGGTCATTTATCCTCCCCACACACACATACACACACTCATCATAGAAGATGTTGACATGTATATGTATGTATTTGTATTCGTGTTGTGTGACTCGGTGTAGACCTCTCAGTGTATTGGGTGACAGTTCTGGGGGGAGCAGAGTGAGGAAACCGGGGCAGGGGCAGACTATAATTCTCATTTTCTACACCTTACAACACGGCCTTCAGCTCCCATCATGCCTCTGCACTCGCTATGTGCACCAGGCTTGTATACCAGGTCTGCAGAGAGCACTTTGTGGTCAATTGTAAATGTTAAAGGGGCCATGTTTAGGCGAGATAATGACGAGTGAGGTGAAGGTCAGGTCGGTCAGGCAGTATAACGGGGTGTTGTTAAGGCTAAGGCAGTTAATTTGAGAGAGGTAAAGCTGAATTCAAGAACCTCACAAAGCTTATTCTTAACCTGGACACCTGTTGAAAATTCCTAGTTATGACGCAGACATTCAGGCATGCTTCCCAAAATTAGAATTTTTACTATTTTGTACAAAGAAATGATTCCTGCTCATGTTGTAGAATCTTCTGTGAGAGTCGTCTCATTCTGCTGAAAACAATGCCTGTCCTTTAAACTGTGTGTCACATATAGCTACTTCCAAACATTACTAATCTCATGCCTTTGCATTAAATTAACAGCTTGAACCAAACTTGGCTGATTTATAGCTTAGCATAAAGTTTGTCATCTCAACTCTATCCAAGTGCTTTATTACAGCTACCAACACTTCTTTAACTAATTAACACATTTTATAACGTTTGTTTTAAATAACCATTATTAAAAATTTGAAGAAAAAAAACATGTTTTCTGCTTACAATCATGTGTATGTTTCAGTCTTAATGTTACCATATACAGCTCAGGTGTTCTCTACCCTTTACCCTTTACACTCCATTTTATAAGTGTAACATTTTGCTATATCTGCAATATTTATTTCTGAGAAGGTTAAATAAAATATCTGTTTTAGTTCCAGTCTAGCATTCTCTCCATTCTTCCAGTTTTTGCATGAAGCTATGCTAATCCCTTCTGCATTTCAGCTCCTTTACAAAGATGTGAGAATGACATCTTTCTTCCCACCCACAGCGAATGTCAAATATGTCAACAATATAACAGGAAAAACACAAAACGAAGCCTGTCTGTCACAGTTCCAGAGGCTCACACTTTTGCTCAGCACTGTTTAAATTGTTGTTGGACAGTACATGAAGTCACAACAAAGAGTGGAAACCAAGGTTGCCAAGGTAAGAGAAAAACACTTCAAAAACAAAAAATCATCAAACACCCAACCAACCCAAATGTGTTATGAAGTGAACAAACATCCCCCTATAAAGATGCCAATGTCAGTCTTTATCCAATAACAGGGTTGGTAGGGGGCTTGTTTGTGCCCAGAGGCCCATTTTCTCAAAATCCATCAAATCAAAAAAACATTGCAAAGCCTCATTACCCAGGCACAAGAGCTGCAAAAAACAACAATCAAGAAACATGACTAAATAACCTATTGGATTCTGCTGTGACCCATATTTGCCTGGAATAATAATTATCATGCAGCATGGCTGGAACAGTGGACATTTTCCATAACAGAGGAAACTTGTCATCATCGAGAAGACAGGGGAACAGCGCTTGGGTGAAAGTATCACAGACGTCTCTCTCTCTTTCTCACACACTACAAAAAGCCACATCTGTGCTCGTGTCCATTAATAATAACTATTTATATACTCAGAACTAAACAAAGAGGCAGGCCGCATCGTCCCGTCTGGAGCTGAAGATGTAGAAATCTTCCTCCAAAGGCCCAACAGAGTAACTTCAGAGCACGGCACTGAAACAGGACTCTTTCAACAGATCCTTTGATTTGTTATCCACGTCCATCAGTGCACCAAGCACAGTGTGTTCTGTTTGTACACACCTTGAATATAAACTCTTATAAAGCAGCTAAGCAAGATTATGATATGATGTCATGTACATACAAAATTAACAATCCAGCAAAGACTTCAAACAGACACATTCTTGTTTAACAGGAGTTGCTTTCCCTACAATGGCACTACACTCTGACTACACTCTATACTGGCTCTGTCACTGTGACAGTGTTTCATGAAAAAGCCTTTGTTTCCATATCAAGATATTAAACAAAATAGATCAATTAAACAGGGTAGTCATAGGCATATGTTTTTATCGGGTTTTGGAAGGCCTCTCACGATCTGCCTCTTAGTGTCCGGCTACTTCTTAGGGGTTCCTGTACCCACTTGGGGAACCCATTTTTTTCCCCACAAGATAATAGTGTAAATTAACTGTCCATCGATTTTCTAACAAAAACACATGGGATTCCCAAAATTCTGAACTGTTTCTTTAAAGTGTCTACATTTTATTCAGTTTTTTACAAAAGATCACAGGATCAAAGCTGATTTTTCTGTGGTCCATAAAAGGAAAACAATGTTCTTTCCTGATAGAGAGTGTAATGTATGGAATGAGCACATGTAGTATTAACCCAAGTTGTGCACCTTTTTTCCCGGGAAGTGCTTTATCCTATAGTCCTATAGTGAAAGGAGTGATGGGGGTGGGGAGTGTGTGTGTGTGTGTGTTTGGGGGGGTGTCTTAAAAGTTGGGCCAAAGCAAATGTAGGAAGGGAAAACAGAGCCCCTATGGGACTTCAATCACTGTGGAGGAGCTTATTAGTGTAGCTGTGGAAGTGGTCAATGAAAGGGCAGCACAGAGGACCTCAGGAGCAACAGATGTGAGAGAGCACGCTAAACTCCTCACACAATATCTCACTCCATCTTTCTCAGTGAGGAAGCACATCTTTACAATTAAATACATTTTATTTTCAATAGCTGCTGCCAATATTCAATATATACTGTAACAGCTAAACCTCTATGAATGTAGTTTGACTAAATGTTTGCTCTTAATAAAATATTGTAGATTAATTGAATGTTCATCATTTTCTCCGAGATGATCGATTCTTCCTCAAAGGTATTGGACCTATAGCCCATAGTCCCACATAACAATGTAACTGTTTTATAATACATACATTTGAAGGGCTTTATAATATAAAAAAAAGTCTGTATACACAAATAGGCTTGACATGAGTACATAAAAGCCACCCCTTAATGAAGAGACAATCTCCTGACACAATGTTTTTCATACCAAAAGGTAAATATTAATCACTGTATGTATTTTTTACGAGACAATATCACAAACATGGCATACCATTGCGTCTTCATTGAGTATCTTGTAAAATTAAGTTTTCAGTATTTCTAATGGGGACAAAGTTGGATGGTTTCTGGATAATTTTGATGTGTTTCATTGTAAGATTCAGATATACAATGAAAAGAAAGAACAAAAACAAATCATTCCTGAAGTTGGATTTTAAAAATGTATATTGGATAATATTTTAAATTTCTTTTCGCTCCCCCCAAAACACAGCTTTGTAAAGCGCTCACCTCTTCCAGGATCTGGTCCAGTCGTCCCATGATAACGGGCTCCACCTGCTCCACAGACAACATCCACGCGGAGAGCTGCTGCTGCTCCAGACTTACTATCCTGGACTGCAACTCCGAGGTGCGCACAAAAATCACAATGCAAACTCCAAGGCACAGAAAAGACAATGCGATGCAAACCGTAACGCCACAAAAATCTCTCCAATTCCTCCACGGCGGCTGTTTGGATGGTTTCTGCTGCTGCTTCGTGCCGTGCGTCCTCCTGACTTCCCCGGCTTTGAGAGCAAGTCCACACTTCTGATCCTCGTCCATTCTAATCATCTAAATGTGATTCTTTCCGCACGAAAATCCCTTTATTCTCCAGCTTCTTCAGAGAGATGAGGAATCCTTATGACCTAGAAGTTGAAGCTTATGCACGGCTGTTCAACTTTAGACAAAAGTTTGCCAGATGTCCCTTTCTTCACCAAACTTTCTCCAAACTGTCCTGATGCACTCAGATGAGCACTTATATCAACGTTAGAATATGAGACATTATGTGGATTGTCATTATTTAGTCATTGATGTTCCTGATTCACAGGGACCGGCTCTTATTAGTCCTTAGTGTTCAGCTCCGTTTGTCCTCACTCGCTGCTTCTCCTCTGAGCGCTCCCTCTCTGGCGCAGGTCAGCAGTTAGTGCGCGTCTCTGAAACCCGAGCTAGACTCTCTCTCTTTCCTCTGCGCAGCTCTGGATGCCGCGGGCCCTTTGCTCTTAGTGATTGCTCCTCCTCTGAAAGGCTTTAGGTTAAATGCTGGGGCGGGATCCATGGCGGTGTTGCTCCCCCCTTTGATCCGCGCACTTGGTGAGGGATATTTTTAGGGTGCGCAAAGCAAAGCGCTCAGTCACACAGGCGGTACAGTGACGGCCTGCTGACAGAACGGCTCGGTTCCAGACCAAAACAACGCAGCACTCTCCAGTCCTCAGTCAAGATCCATCTCCGTTTGCTAGAAGATCTGCTGGGTTCAGTGAATCTGCTGTGCGAGCTGGTCAGAAAGAAAACTAGATTAGAGACATGCACAACAGCCAGTGTGGATGGTTTCGTGCACATTGGGTTATTCAGGTTTTGCCGTACACGAAAATGCAACAAAGTTCCTTTGAACACCAAAATAGAAAGTTGACAAAAGTAGTCAAAATATTTCAGTTTCAGGTTAAACTTTCTTGTGACATATTAGTGAGTAATTTTGTATATATTTCTTTGACTTTGAGTTTTCATAATGGTACATTTTGTTAGACTTGTGAGTAAACCTTTGTTACTCAATGTAGACCTATTCAATTTACTAATTAAGTTAAGTCCTTTTTAATTTAGAGGATATTTTTTGTCAACCTTTTTTTTTTTTAAAAGCAGAGGGCACTGTAGACCTACATAACTACATCTAATTGAGGCCCCTTGGTCAATTTCCAACAACATTGTTTCTTTCATCTTCTGGACTTACTGTGGCACATTTACAGAATCTGGAACGTTCTTCTAATAGTCAAGCCCACTCTTGTTTGTAAAATTATTGAAAAAACACAATTATCTTATGATTATAAGGCAGTTAAGTTGTTAAAATTGTAATTTGAGTTCTTTAAACTAAAGCATAACATTTTTATCATATGTAAAGGTAGACAAAATGGAAGAACTGGAAAACATTTCATTGTCCAAATATTTTTACTTAAGTGTACTTTTGCCTTTAAGTATTTTTTTTCTCCACTTCTTGAGCCTGTATCTACTAAGCGATCTGGTATGGATCAATACAGTTTGGTTTGGTTCAATAAAGCCTGATTCTGTTTACGTTTACACAGCCAACCGTGCCCTATTGTGTAAGCCATGCTAATAGGCGTTAGCCACATAATAGTGTCACATCATAGCACCTAATGGCCAACAGCTACACCGCTAATAAATTCTTCAAAAGAGAAAAACAAAACCAACGATGGAAGACATCCAGAAATTCATCTACTTTGTCATTGACATGTGGCTCTTGGTTACAAAAATGCTATCAAACTTTGTTTCAGAGAAGGTTGTGTGCCATGAGGCCGAAAAAACTATTGACTGCAATGTTTAGCACCACCTTTTAGGGTCGGATAGATATACTTGGCACCCCAACAGAAGGGTCCCAAAAAGTAGGACGGTATGGGGTGGTAATTTGGGGATCTTTTCCGACTGTAGTCAATGGAAATGCCACAAAATGTGTGCCATACCGAGACAAACTGAACTTATCTACCTTTTCCGTTTTCTTTTAACCCTACATAAGCAGGCACTCACATCTATAAGAAGTCTACAAAGTTTAAACAAACTCTGAAGAATGTCTAACATTAAATCATCTCTATAATATTTTATATTTTGAATACTATAGAGGGCTGCTAAGGAATCAACAAAACATCTCTATCTGATTTTACTTCCTCCACCCATTGTAGAACGATAATAATAATAGCAACCATTTCTGCCTTATAAACTGACAACTGATTGGATAACCTTTCTCAATATTTATATTCACCGATTGTGTGCATATTCCTATACCCTATCCTCTTTATCTTTGGATCCATTTGTGTAAATATCTTTTACCTTCTTTTATGTATTTAACTTTATAGTTTTGTATTTTAACTTTGTACTTGACACTTTATTCTTTTTTAATGCTTTATCTTTCGTTAAATTTGAGTATAGCTGCACTGTCGTTGACCAACTGTTCTGTGTGTGAAAGGACAAAGGAAGTTTTTTGAATTACATTGAATTGAATCAATATAATTGTAATATTTACTTCTTATATACTGACCTAACATTCTTTTCTCACTCGCTCCCCATTTACTTTCTAGTTCAATTAATTTCCAATCGACCTCAGCGTTCGAAAACATCCAAAAGGGAACTATCATTGAGGTGAAGATTGAGCCAGCTGTACACGCAGTGTGTCAGCGCCATGGTTTTGCACCGTCGGACAGTGTACACCAGGGGTGTCAAACTCCAGTCCTGGAGGGCCGGCTTCCTCAGACTGTTAGACGTCTCCCTGCTTGGACGCAACTGAATCCAATGAGTGACTCGTTATCAGGCTTCTGCAGAGCTTGATGACAACACATTGTTTTAAAGCAGGTGTGTTGGAGCAAGGAGACATCTAAAAGTCTGAGGAAGCCGGCCCTCCAGGACTGGAGTTTGACACCTGTGGTGTACACCCTGCCCCACTGGGGCCATTTCTGGAATGTGAGAGAGCTTACATGAGCGCAGCAATGGGCAGCTAATCACATGTCACAGGTCAACAACAAGATTACACGAGAAAAACGTGCATGTTACATTGTTTTTTCTGAGGTAGCTTTGTTGTGCGTTTGGTAACTGTTTTGATGTAATGTTGATAAGTGTGCATTTCCTTGGCTGACTTCCTGTCCGGGTTGTTCTATTCTGCTGAGCTTGATGCGTACCTGCAGCGTACGTGTAAAAAATAGATAAAACACAGAAGAGCGTAGCAGCGCTGCTGGCACACGCTGGAGACAGACCATGGCAGTCACTGTGGACACACATTCATTGATTGGAGTTGCAGTGAATGGCAGCGTATTGGACTGTGGTACACACAGAGTTTGTAGAAAATGGGGGCTACAGTTTGGATTGCTGAGCCCATTGCTTAAGTAAGTCTATACAAGGCTCCATTTGCCCATTATATTTAGCATGAGCCAGATCATTTACCGCCACACAGGTCCATAATCGTCTGGCATTACTGGAGGGAAATTCTCTCAGACCGAGGGCTGAATTCCTTCTTTTCCTGGTTGCTGGTCCTCAGAGGGTAAGGGGCGGTCAAAGGGAGAAAACAAACTGATCAGTTTGTTGACGCTGTTTCCCCCACGGTGAAACAGTGTGCAGGTCAGTGCTGCATGTCTCTGAAGTCCTTGTCTTACAGGCTATTAAACATTTGTTACATTCTGTAGATCTAACACATCTGACCTGAGCATTTCTTTAAAGCACAGTTTTTTGTAGAAGTTTCTTTCCAACATTTATGTTTGTGCTACTATTTAATGTAGCTGTAGACCAGGGGTGTCCAAAGTGCGGCCCGGGGGCCATTTGTGGCCCTTGAGGGGATTTTTTGTGGCCCTTGACTTCAAATTGAAGAATCAGAAGATTTTGGCCCCAGGCCTCATCAGATGGCATATTTCGTTCTTTTTTCTTTTTCATGTTAGCGAGAGAGACCTATAGACTATTCTTTCCAAAAATTACATTATTTTTTGAAGAGGTCAAAATACAAAAAGTTCCTTCCAATATTTAAAAAAAAACAAAACAAAAAACCCTGTGGCCCGTGAGCCATTCTAACGCGACAATTTTGGCCCGCAAGAAAAAAAGTTTGGACACCACTGCTGTAGACGTACCCAATATGTGTGAACCCCTTAATCAAAGGACTTCAACCTCAAATACTAGAGACTTCTCTTTACAAGTAATGGCGTCTGTCAACATTGTTGACTTTTACAGAAACTCTAATTTATCACAGATGTGATAAAGATTCTTCATGTGACATTTAGAAATCTCTGAAAATCAAAGTGAAGTTTAATGACGTGATTTTTTTGGTCCCTAAAAAGAAGTGACACAGGCAGGAACAGGAATTGCTCACCATACATACATATTGTTTATATGTATATTCATATCATGAATACAAGTTGAAATGTATTTGAAATATTACCTTCTTTTTTTAAATTGAGATGCTTAACAGAAGAGGTCACTGTTTCAGCGAGTCCACTGCTCATGATAATTTACAGCTAGTTAATAGTTTGAGCATGTGTTCATGGTCTGCAGGGCCCGCACATGCTGTAAAGGTTTGGTGCTTGTCCACTGACCATTAAAAGGCAACATTTAAATTTACAACCTTTCTGTTTTTATGTGGTAACTCGTTCATGTCACCACACTGATTAATGCCAAAATTAAAGGGTTTACCATCTTTAATACATCCAGTGTTTACCATTCTACGAGTGGTCCATAAGAGATCTAACTGGCCCATCAAATAAAGAGAGTGGACCTCTTGGTTGGCTTCTAATCGGACTCATGAAAAGGCACTTGGGTGGTTTTTCTTTATGGTCTCAGGTCACCACAGAAGACCTTTAAAAACACTAATAAAGAATGTCCTGTCTTCTGTCTCTGCACTGTAATCGTAGTCAGACCAAGAGATGTCCCCTCGACTGTCAGCCACATCTTAGGATGCCGTGCTGGTGCAGAGGTTTCTGCTGCCATCTTGAACCACGACTACGTGATGACTCCATGCTGCGAGTCCTTGCAATTACAGCTCAACGTGTGGCCAGCTGGCTTTGTAATTCTCCAAGCTGAAAAACACACTTGATCCTTAAAATGAAAGGTACGTCTGATGTAATCATGGGATTCTTTCAGATTATAAGTGACTAATCCTGATGTTTTGACAGCTGGGATACAGGTTGGAGTTTTATAGTGACTGTTTTTCCAAAAATACAGTCAAATGCTTCTGTCCTATGCCTTTTTTGGATCTTTATTGGTTTTCATCAATCTTGCCGGTAAAGTCTTTGTATTTATGTGGATCTGAGAGAAATATTATCTTCTCTGTATTTAAAAGTCCACATACATAGTCAGTTATATATCTGTTTCATGACATCACATAAGACAGTTACATGCATATATCACTTGAAACACATCTCATCAAGTTGTCATCACCTCAAAGGGGAATGGTTTGTGTTTGTATGAATGTAAAGCTTGGACTGTTTGTTTACACCTTCTCACCTGACATTCAGTTATATAACAAAAGAATCCAAGAAAACACAAGTACATCATCTTTCTAAAAGGACATTATTTTTCTTGCTCCCTGCTCAACCTGACGCATCACAACACCGCTGCTCGTTACCTGCTCTTTGTGGGGTAGGAGGGCGTGACACCGACTGTACCAATTAATATCAGGTTTGAATAAAGCAATGCTGTAAAATATAAAGCTGTGTGTCCGATTTCTTTAACACTAACCCCAGTAGTAGGGCCATCATTGCCCCATAACTATTGGAAAAGTTGAAGAAGAGGTTGCAAACAAGTTGAGCGAAGACTGTAATGTAGGCCACTTCGGGACCAAATAACTAATACATCAAAACATTGTTTTTCAGGTTCCTGGGGATAATCTTTTGTGATTGGTGGTGGAATTGGTTGCGATACAAGGGGCACCAGCTAAAACCTTGCCTAGGGCACCAAGTGGGATAGGGTAGACTGGTAGAGTCAGTCGTCTCTCGACCAGAGGGTCATAACTAGATGGTCACCTTACATAACCATACTAACATAACATCATCATTGTAGAATTGGGTCTAAATGGTTGGGGGGACCTGCAATGTAAAAGTGTTTTGAACATTCAAAACACATCAATATTAAATTGTTTTACAGTCCAGTGTACATTAGAAGCATAGATGAGAAGTTCAGGTACCACAATGTTGCAGATTCCCTTTAACAAACAGGACTTACTAAAGTTTGTGAGGGTTTAGATAAGAGGCAACAACTTTCTTGATTCAAATAAACAGAACATGGTGTAGATCCCTTTCTCTTATCGTCTACCTTTCACTGGACTAAGCATGGAGTTTAGGTGTGTCATTGATGCTGTTGTGTTACAGGTGGATGGATGATGTTGTTTCACTGCAGCAAATACACAAACACTGCAATAGGTCTTGAGCTTTAAAAAGAAAGCAAATATCCCAAGGTCAGAGGGATGTTCACAACCCTGCAGGGGAAGAACTACTAATCATCTGAAGAGGCCTGTCCTGGTAAAGTGGACACACATGTCCACACCAGGCACTCTGTCCATGAGAAATCACTGAGACTGAGAGGGAGCTAACAGATCATTTGTCATCGATTGGACCACCATGCATGGCAGCAAATATCGTTTAAACCATTGATTTTGGGAGCGAGTGCTTTACCTTAAACTAAGACATGAATCAGGTTTGATTAGGATCGACACAAGTGTTGAATGCATTGGCACTTTAGTCAGTTTTATATTCTTCTTTACAGGAAACATGAGGTCAGAAAAAGGTTTAATATAAAAGATTTGATTCAGAAAACTGTTCTTTTATTGAAGATCTCAATTGTTTCCTTTCCAAAAATTTAATTTGCAGATGTTCTGTGTACAGTAATGGCCAGGACTTCACAGCTCCAGCAGACAATGTGGGACACACCTTTGTAAAGATTTCTAAAACTGTTTGTAACTGAAAAATAAATAAATAAATAATCAAATTCTCACACAGTGTCTTCTGTTTGTGTCCATATTTCAGACTCGTTTCAGTGAAAAGTTGCATTTCCAAACATTGTCTCATTAATAAGAATCTGTGTCTTGTGCTGTGCAGCTTCAGTCTTACTTTGCGGCCACCTTATTCTTTTCACTGAGGAGCAGCATTTAAAAGCTGGAATCACTCACCTGTTCACAATGATTGTGTTTGTGGTCTGGGATTAGCACTGCACTTAGAAATTCTGGCCATAAAAAGTTATGAAAAGAACTGGTGACAAAGGTCAGCACTGACGAAGGCCAACACGCACAGGGGACAGTTCCGACTTACTGACAGCAATGCGAACCAGGCTCCTGCTCCTTACATAAGGGCAGTCTGGTCCCCGTCTCTCACAAAACTGTTAAATGTTTTTGTATAGGAATGAACAGTTAAGTTTGTCTGTATAGGACCTAATTTAAAAAGACGGTAAATTACTTACCTTCTAGCTTTTTCAAGCCTGGAGACTGAGGACTTAAAGGTGCTTTTACACTTCATGTCACCTTCATCCATTCACATCTCATTTACACACTAATGGCAGAGGGTGCCAAAGCAGCCACAGTACCACTCCATCCACCCACATTCACAGCCATCGGCGTAGCAGAGAAAGCAATTTGGGGGTTCAGTGTCTTACCTAAGGCCACTTCATGACTGCAAGAGCTGGGGCTCAAACCCCCAACCTTTCAGTTAAGAGTCACTCAACCTCTACCACTGAGCCTCATTGTCATGATGACCTTAAATTAGACTAAACTCTTCAGTTAAAAGTCAGACAGGTTGTGTTTTGCATCTTCTGTTCTCATTACGTTGTTTTAAATGATTTATTGTCTGTCATGATTAATCTTCTTTCATTAATGAAAAAGACGGAATCAACAATTCAAGTCAGGTTAAGTGAAATGAATGTGTGTATTAAAAAAAATATATGTATAAAGATTAAGAACTTAAAAAGCTCTCCCCCCCCCCATCTGTGAGTACCCCATCAAGGCAGTTATTCTACTTTAGAATAAAACAAGTGTTCAAAGGGCCAAAAGAAGCATCAGTCTTTTTCTTTTTCATTAATTTGTCTTTAATCAGCTTCACTGAACCCAGAGAAGACGAGCACATCAAGGACTCAAAGAACATAAGGCACCTTCCAGAAAACATCAACAAGGGTTTCATCTTTTCCTCTATAACCACAATATCAACCAGCTGTGGCTTATGAATGTCATAATTACAACCTCTCTCTTTTTGCACTGTTATTAAACTGTAAAGGAATCACAGGCTATACTTGTTCAAAGAGACACACAGGCCTGATTGGACTCTAAAAAGGCCATGCTGAGGGTTTAGCTTTAGTGCTTTTTATTCAGGCTGATGCTTCTACACTACATCACCTCCCCACCCCCATTGTTAATAATCTTTTTCACCTCTATTTGTTGCTTCTGCCTATCTTTCCTTTCTTTCTTCTTTTCCCTTGTCAATCACTATTGGATGGATTGCATTAAGACTAAAATATTAAGTGATGACTTTGAAGATCTTCTGACTTTTCCTCATGTGCCACCAACAAATTGATGTCCAGTTCAGGTTGAAATGTTTTCAATTCTACTGCATGACTTGCAATGCTTCAGATTTCGTGGTTACCCAAAGGCAGGGCTGGATTAGATGAGTGGCTTGGCCCAGGACAAGTTTGAGTTATTGAGCGTTGACATATATTCATTTCCCCATCCCATTTTGCCAAGAGCCAATCTGTATATCTACGCTGCAAAAATAGCCTTCTGTATGTCCGGGAGTGTTATCACAACACAGATTCTATGCTTGCTTTTCCACACAGTATGATTTGTGATACTTTTGATTTTGCTAATTAGCTATGGCTAATTGCTTTTTGACAATATAAGGGGTTTACTTGCATATTTTTATTTACAATCACATGCCTGTCGTTTGAAATTGATGTTGAAAGCATCCATTTACAATTTAAAGTAATGACAAGAATATGTCTCATTTATATGTAAGAAAACTACTAGAAGCCTCTTGCAATCTCTTGTCTCACAGGAACTTAAAGGTGCACTATGTAATCGTAAAAATTGAAAGTTGGAGAACTGAAACAATTCTATGCTATATTTTCTGAACAAAATACACAAACTTAATTCCAAGGATATGATTTTGTGATGACACCTGTTCAGTTGTGGCCACTACTTTCCAAGTATGCTGGTCACCTGACTAAAAGCTATGAATAGACTTTGGTCTGAATGTTTAAGGAAATCATTGCCACAATCTGTTTTCTGTTGTTGTTTGTTTTGTTAAAATGACAATTTCTTATTATTTGTAATCAGCCTTTGCTAGTTATTTGAAATACAGTGACTTCAACCTGCAGAAATAAATCTTAAAAGTTTTTTTTTAACCTTTTCTTAAGGGTAAAACGTCAGCTTGATTTATATTTTTTATTTTAACAAAATCTTTTTTGAAAGAAATCACTAAAGAAAAACGATATTATTCAATGAAACATCTTCATAGATGTCTAATAGAAACATTGAATGTTTTAATTTTAATGTTGTCACCATGTACTTGCAGTTGTATTTATCTTTGTATTCTTGCTTTCTCTCTGCCTCCTTCTCTATAGATGAAAAACAGAGAGACACTCTTAACCATCTCCAACAACACAAAATGAGCCTGATCTATGTAACACACTGGGCCTGATTGGTCTGAGTCCTCACCCCAGACCTCTGATGGTTTGTATGGTTTCTCACTCGTCTATAATTATTCTCTTGCTCCACCCTTCATGTTATTTTCTTTTCAGATATTAAAGTATTGCTTACAACCTCTTCAAATAAAGTAAAGGCTCCCATGCATGCTGGTCATGTCTTTTAACTGCTCTGTGAGCTGGACACATGCCCCCTTCAGCTCCTCATCCTGCAGAAAGAAACATCTGCCAGCCTAGGGGACACTCACAAAAATTCTACGTCTGCTCAGTATATTATCTGAATAATGAAAAACAGTTAAAATACTTGTCACAAAAGATAGAGAAATCATTCTGATTTATTTTTAGTTGCAAATGATAGTTCAGAATGATAAAGAATTTTGTTTATTGGAATATAAGGGATGTTGACGGTTGGGTAATTGAAGCTGTTATTAGGCTTATTAGTTGTGTTGTGATTATTGGATTGATGTTAACACAGGAAATTTCTCTTCAAATTTGAACATCAATTTGCAAAGTTAGAAAAGATTTTGGTACACCAACTTTTGACTCACGTGAACTTTATTAAAAGTTTTTGTGTTTTACATTTGTGCTTTCCATAGTGACCCAGATATAGATGAAGTGCAAAAATAAAAGGTTTAAAATAATAAAATAGTAGAGAAGCGTTAGTTTGACACAATCACTAATATAAATATTCAAACTGTATCATAAATTGCTAGAAACATAAAAATCTTTACAGAGCAGTATGCACAGCCAAACTATTGTGGTAATACGATACAAAAGTAGGAATAAGGCCATAAGCTTCTGAGCTCTCTAAAGGCTGGTTCACACAGCAGGATTTTAAAATTGTCGGCCGATTTCCCAAACTTTAGAGACCACACACATGGCGATAAATAATCTGAGGTTTTACAGTTTTGGTGTGTGTTGTGCGGTCACACGGCAATAGCAACACACCACACAAGAACCGATTTCACTCACGAACGTCCCCCGATCAGACGGGACATCTCGCAAACCTCTCGAGATCAAACGTGATTCCAGAGTCAACAAACAGACAAAGAGGATGTAATAGGGATCGTTTGTCCTGTTTTTATCTGAAAAACACGTTTTAAAAAGAGGCGTCAGTCAAAGGAGTGGAGACAACAGGAGCATGAACTGTACTTGCTACGATATGGAGGTGAGTAGTTGCTTTGCTACCGGTGTTTCCTCGCTACTAGGTCACCTCGCTTTCTGATTGGCTATGCGTCACAGTCAACAGGCTTGTGCTCGTTTCCCCTCAGGGGACACCACAGATGATGAGATATCGGGCCAAAACAATCCAACATGTTGAATATCCTCAGTGCAGAGGAAAGCAGTCTTAACACACCACACACGGCAGGATGATTTTATAAGATTATCTTATGACGATCGGGGCATCCTTAAGATCATCCGAAGGGGAGAATCGGTGCCAAAATCGGCGTAATTATCCTGCCGTGTGAACTAGCCTTTAGGTTCCTATGGAATGTTGGTGAGGATGGTTACAATAGTTGATTTAAATTTAAAACGATTATGTGAAAAAGATATGAAAAGTTATTGCTTTACCCAGCGTTGCCAGCAGTTCTGCAGTATACATTAAAGATATGACATTTATTTACTGGGCATAACTATGGGGGTAGAGGAGCAAAGGATGCAGATGAAGCTACTGAGAACATACCACCACCTTAACATAAATTAGGACTTAAACTACAATTCAAACTCTGCTGATCTCATAATTCATTTGATTTGTGAAAAAGAAATGTTAATTCTCCACAAACTGTTGCTAGAAGGCTGAGAAGACCAAAGAAAGAAAATAATCCAGAGGTATATACACCACCATAATCCAAGTTTAGCCTTTAAAATATCTGTTTGATGGGTGAAGTGTCTTTGTAGATTTTCATTTAACAGTCCACACCATTAATTGTCCCTGTATGAGCTAACTAAAATGCCAAACTTGGATTAGTCTTTGAAGGAATTGCTCAACAAACATAGCTGTCTTGCTAAGTGCTACCATATGCATAGCACAGACCAAGTGCTTATTAGAAGCCTTTGGTGTCATCCTCCACCCAGCAACCCCTTGTCTCTCTCTCCCTCCTCCCCTGTTGTTGTACCACATCCACTTTGAGGATGGTAAGGTTAATAACTTGTAAAGGTTGACAAATTAGAGCCATCGAGCCTGAGGTTTTAGAAAGTAGCAGTTTTGAAGGGCACATGTGGAGCAAGAAATTGTAGCAAAAGCAAAAAACTGGAACTGGAACAAAAACAATATAAAACAGAGAACTTCGGCTCTTGCTGATCACTTGATAATCAAAGAAACTGAAACTAAAGTGCCATTTGTATCATCCTATTGTTTATAAACCAATGCCATTTAAACCCATTATTTAAATTGGTTACTTTATTTGTCTTTATTTTATTTTATTTGTCTAGTTTTGCTAGTTTCATTTTAAACGGTATCATTTATGGTGGTATTATTACTGGTGGGTAGTAGCCCGTCCCTGGAAGTTTTCAACAATTAGGGTTTCACTTCCACTGGTTAATAGGAATTTAAAAGCACTTGAGGGAAAACTGTTCTGATTTGATTAAATACAGGATCATGCAAAATAATCTAGTACCACAACCCTTGACTCAGTGAAGCTCAGGTAATCTATATATACATTGTTGTTTGTAGCCCAATAATGGCATTCTTATTTATTGGCCTGTGTAGTAAAGTGTCTATTCATTGAAATGGCTATCGGCACCAATGCGGATTAAAGCTTAATCCACCCAAGCTAATCACAAAACCACAAAGGAAGAAGTAATACCAACCACCCTACCCGCCTATCATATATTATTACTGTCATTATTTAGAAGTAGCTAATAAATGATGGGCTATTTCTGGACTTTGGAATTGGAATTTTAAATAATCCACAGCTGCATGGTTTAATTAGGCCAACCACAACGGTGAGTGAGCTCATGGATGGAGGTCTACTTTGGGAGACATGTAAAGTGCTGCTTCAGCGTCTCATCCTGCCCGCTGGGGTATGTAACCACTTTTGTTTGGTCATGGCTGCTGGCTTCTGACTATGTGTTCAAACTCTAGTCAGTGGACTGATTTAGAGCCTAGGGTTTGGCATGTCCTGGACAAAATCTGGACCTTGACCAGTACAGATTAGATGAATGAGTTCCAACAGTACACACTTGGTCTGCGGCTGGTCAAGATGTCAGGCTTTGAAAGAAACCATGTCAGCATTTAAAACTGTTTTCTAAGTTTTTGATCATCAACAAAGCACACGGCAAATGTTTCCAACCAATGCATTAACCTGAACCAACTAACCTTAGCCCCTTTCTTTTTAACAAAACCACTTATTGAAAATTGTTTAATTAAACACAGTTAGAGCGATGCAGCTTGATTGGAACTTCAGCCAACCAACCTCAGAGAGTATTTTGGGGGCACCAAATACTGGAAGTGCTTGGCATGAGGAACATTAATGGGTTCATTGAGTCTCTCGGTTGCCTCAGCCTTAGGTCACTGAAACAGCAGAAGCGTGGCCAGTTTGTTTTGATAAGAGCCTCACTTTTTTCTCAGTAAAGTAGTTAGAATGACAAAGCCCTAAATCAGGAGCAGAAGAAAAGTTGTTTTAGAGTGCAAAAACAATCATATATTTAATTTGAGTCCATTTAATTTATTTTGCTGTTGCTGAGGGCAAATAATCCTATAATTTAATTTTACTCAGTTACTTGAAAATACTATTTTATAGTTTTTATGAGATTTGCTGTGAAAGAAAGACTTCTCATTTCATTGTTCAATTTTCAGATCTATCAGTTTTCAGCATTGAGTCCATCCATTGAGTGCTTTTATGAAAAGAGCCTGCTGGCACCAATCTCATGATACTTTACAGTATAGCCAAACAATTACACATTTCCTTTGGAAAATATTCACAAATTTTCAGCAACTTCAAAGGTTCTCCTGAGGTTTGTTTTGTGTTTAAGGGCAGTTAACATTAGACTTTTTGTAGTATATATGGATAGATATGTCATTGTTGGTTTATGTTTGTTGCTTTGTATTTGCTTAGAGATGAACACAGTATAACGCGTTAAGCTTTTCATTGAGCAAAAATTTACACATTTATTTTCCAACAGTCTGACACAAGTGGTTCAGCATTTCTCTGTAGAATATGTAGAATTACTAACCATCCCCTATAATGCCTTATGGTTTCCATATAGTACAAAAAAGGACTATCCTTAATACTCTATCCATGCAATATGCATGTTTTGCTTGTGTTCTGTTTCCGATCAGCCTCATGGAGCTCTTATTAGTAATGCAGTTGATTTCAGTAAGACTTCACAGGTGGAGCGCTGATTTGTACAAAATCCATTCAACACTTTGCTCCATTATCCATGGAAATGGCGACCTTTACCCCTTCGCTTCCTCTTTCTTATTCCCACTGGCCCATTTTGGCAATTCAACTGGAAGAGAAATTGCATAAATCTGCAGCTCCTGGTAAAAGAAAGTACACAGTTTCCATTTCACCTTTGTGCTGGAATCATGGAAAGCATGTGACACTGACATACTGTAGGAAACTGCATAGCCTTCCACCATCAGCTCTTTTTCCTCAGTTTGCTGGCTTATTTTAAACAATGTTAAACAGTAACAGTACATTGTTTAAACATTATAGAGAATTGTAACTGTCGATAAGTGTTGACTTAATGACAACAAATCTGAACATCTTGTCAGTGTGTATTATGTACTGTTAAGTTAAAATGCTTTCCATCTTGAGATTACATTTGTTAACTGGCACTATAGCCTACAAACAAGGGCTGAGGACTTGTTTTAACCCTTTATGCACACTATAGACTTTAGGAATTGGGAGACAGGGCGTGACCACCATTTAACTTTTAAATTATTTTTTACAAGCACATTAGCATCCTGTAGCTCTTTACTTTTGTAGTGAACACAACTTTGTCAGCCCTCTATAGCAGCGTCCACTGCTCTCAGCTAAGCTTAGATGTCACAAACATTGAGCGACGGCCTGGTCAGGCGTTCTGGGAATGTGAGAGCAGCAGAACACTTAGCCTTCTTGAGATGAAGCCAGTGTGGCTTGGGCAGCAGAGCTGCCGCGCCCTGCACCACTGCCCGCCATACCAGCTGCCAGCTGACTGTGCCAGAGGAGCGAGGAGGGCAGATCCTAGTCATGGGGAGGAAAATGAAACCAGGCAAAGCTCCTCATCTCCTCTGACTCGTCAGAAATGCTGCTCAGTAGGCCAGCAGTGGTGTCACTGACACCTCCGTATGTAGTGTATTCTCTTACTCCTGTCGTCTGACAAGGCTCAGCTTCGGTAAAGGATGAGTTTTGGAAGCATTCAAAGCATGTTTTTAATAACAAACATTTCATGCTAATTTAAAACCCTATTTGTGATGATAAGATATTTTATAGTTATTCAATGATATCTGTAGAATGGTTTATCCATTTTCTAACAGAAGCTGTAGACAATAAATTTAAAAAAGGACAATATAAAGCATGCTGTTCTAGGATTTTCTGTTATGTTCCCAGAAAGAGAACACTGACCAGATAAATTACATATTGGTTGTAACATCGTAAATTAAACTAGTAAAACCAGCAGGCCCTGGTATGGGATCCATGGCCTAAGCATTCAGTGGTATATTTATAGATATATTTGGCAGGACAGTTTGACTTTAACAAAGAGACCTTTGAGTGCAATTAGTTTCGTGTAGACTCCCTGAGCTCTCTGGTTTGGACACTGATCCAGGATGCTGGAATTTATTGGGAGATGGAGGTCTAATAGTAGTCAAACAAAATTTGACCCATGCAATTACCGTTTTGATAGGCTGTCAGTGTTTATGGAGAGTCTATGAAGTTTGCATGAGAGCTGGAGGAGACGTCATATTTGTCAGTTGTTGACAGCAACAGAGCTCCACAGCTCTGTTTTCATTGAATCACTATTTTATAGTACAGACTCAATTTTTTCTGATAAACACTGGTTCTGAATATATTGTTTTTAATGTGCTAACCATCATATGGGGATGTTGTCTGCAGAGCTTGGAAATGTCTCTTTTCTTTATTTCAGACTGATTTGGTGGACTGATTTGATGTATTATGGTCACTGTACGATGATGCATTAGAGTGACATGAAAATCTTTCACCTGCCGGGATGTTGCTTGTGATTTACCTGCCTGTCCTGTTGGAACCTAAAGAAACCAAGGGTCATCTACTTGAGTTTAACTGTGCAGCCTTTTGGCAGCATTTTTGCTGCACCGGTGTGACAGTGAACTTAGTAAATGACTTCTTTGCTATCTCCCTCATTGAGAAGCTTAGCTTGCGCTACGCATTCACACTGTGGCAAATGTTAACGTTGTACAGTAATGTTGCTCACTCCATGAAGTCATGCAGTAGAATTTAAGCAATGTGTACAAGAGAAGCCTTAGAAGCCTCTGTTTATAACTTAAGGCATTTAATCCTTTCTGGATGAGCTGCTTCAAAAGGAAAAAAAAACACTGCTCACTGATTGGATATTCATAGCTGATACTTACAGGAGAGGGAACCAATACCAAACCATTGGCAACTTTGGTTCTTCGAGTTATATGGATTTTTGAATTACATAGGTACAAAGAAGACATGTAGTTGAAAATTAGGCACTAAAACTAGAGCCTTTAAGAAGTGACAAAATGCTGAGTGTGTGCCATTTTCTTATTGATTTAAAACACAAAGTAAAATAGCTTTGATTTATGGCTTCCAACATTACAAGACTTTTTTTTATTATCCCAACATTAAATCACTTGTATCCAGTCATGTTTGCATGCAACTGAAGTTGTAGCAGCAACAAGGTGCATCACTATGATGATGACTGTTTTTTCTTTGTTCTTTTGCTCCTAAACGTATGAAAGAGCCAGTGAATTTACACACTGAGGCTTCAGTCTGAAGTGCAGGAAAAGTTCCTGAGTACTTGGCACAACAATAGGGCCTGTGAAAAAGTGCTTGTGGCAAAATAGGCAAGAGGCAGGTTGTACCTTTAGATCTTGCTCCAACTCACCCTCTTCTAACAGGATGATTTCTTATGTTCAGACCAAGGCTCCTTATCTGTCCTTTTGTATGAACAGCACATTCTGATTCTAACCTTGCAGGCTTGATCAAAATGTCATTTAAGTTTAATGTTTCGAGAAATTATAAAGAGGAGTTCAGCGAAGAAACTCAGACGTCAGATTAAAAAACAGACACCACTCTATCCACTGTCCTCCCTCTACAATAAAGGCATAAAAACGCCCAAAAAAAAAAAAAAAAAACAGACACCAGTTAAAGCGTGTGGTGAAGTCTGGAGCACGGCAATCGATGTTCCACGTCAGCCATCAGTCATGACCTGGGAGCTTCGAACAGGAAGTTGTCTGCTCGTGCTCCCAGCAGCGTGACTGCTGCCTCCCCTGTGCCTGTCTTCTCCTTCTGGAGAAGAAAGCAGGAAGTGCTTTGATGCTCCTCTGGGTGCTTTTCATCTCATCACCCCCCACCCCACCCCCCCCCCCCACCCCACCCCCCCACCCCCCCCCCCCCCACACACACACACACACACACACACACACACACACACTCTTCCATCTGCTCACATGGCTCATGTTTGATGGCCGAATACACAGAAAGGATTATTGCTGCTCAAGTAAAGGACAGGCCTCTCTCTCATCAACATCTGTCCGTGAGAGCTTAAGTTGAACTACTAAGGAGTGCAAGTTCTAAAACATAAAATAGATCATAGCAGCTCCCGCATTGTGGACATGCAGGCAAGAAGTAATTGACTGAATTGTGTTTGAGTATCATAATATATAGAGCATCATTTTGACACATAATGATTAATATCAATCCTACTGACCTAAGGTAGTCTTTGATTTAAAAGAAGGTCAGGTCTTTTAAGGCATTTAACAAACACTTGAACCTTTTAGGGCGCGATCACAGTGGCAGTCCATAGCGTGTCTAAGCACTTCACCCATAAGATCCAGTCTGTTTTATCAGTGTGATACACTCCTTTGCCCTGGCAAACGGAGAGGTGTGCTTCGGCATGGTGCACTTCATGCAAAAGCATGCAGGTACTGACAGCCGTCTTTGTGGAGATCTCCCAGAGTGTTCTGGTCGTATCTGTCTGAAATAGCTCAAAATAAGCCAAAAAGTAGCTGTCATGTTCTTTGGGTTGTCCTCCGACTCGACCGCACGTCTCTTTTATTTTTTCATGGTTGAATCTGATTAAAATGACTCAAAGTAGGCCACAAAGTCAGTAAAGTAGCTTTGTTAAACCCCCTTTTATAGCAACCAACAACTAAACTAATTAGAAAAAAAAACACATTAACAAAAAAGTGTATTAATGAAAGAAGCCTTTTTTTAAATTGACATTTATTTTGATTTCCTACTATGTTTAACACTTGCACCAAACTACATAAAGCTTCCTGAAATGTTATGGTTGACTTAAGCAGTCCGTAAGTGGAGGAGCTCAAAATGTTTTGACTTCACTTTTGGGCTAGGGTCATTTTGCATGTCTTTTTATGATTATGTCTGTCACGTTTTGGGTAGGAAACAGGGAGAGGAGGACCCAAGTGCAGAATCACTAATTATTTATTTTAACAAAAAGGCAAAAAACAAAAACTTACAACGAAAAATCCAAAACGTTCCGGACCTTCAGGCATACAAGCCTTAGACAGTTCAGATGGACGGCCCGGAGGCCGAACAAACACAGGGGAAAGTTTTGGGGGACGGCCCAGAGGCCGAGCAGACACGGGAGAGAGTTCAGGTATGGACTGAGCCGCAGAGGAAACGTCGTTGGACGTCGGCCAGACTGCAGAGGGAAGCTCAGGCATCGGCTGGATCACAGAGGGAATGTCGTCGGACGTTGGCCAGACCGCCGAGGGAAGCTCAGGCGTCGGCCGGACCGCAGAGGAGACGTCGTCGGGTGTCGGCCGGACCGCAGCGGAGACGTCGTCGGGTGTCGGCCGGACCGCAGCGGAGACGTCGTCGGGTGTCGGCCGAACCAGCGAGGAGACGTCGTCGGGCGTCGGCCGAACCAGCGAGGAGACGTCGTCGGGTGTCGGCCCATATGCCGAGGGAACCTCAACTTGATGACGACGGCGTTCAGCAGGCACGGGAACAGGAAGCTGACAACGCTCTGCCGAAGCTGGTGGCAGACGGCGTTCAGCAGGCACGGGGACAGGAAGCTGACAACGCTCTGCCGAAGCTGGTGGCAGACGGCGTTCAGCAGGCACGGGGACAGGAAGCTGACAACGCTCTGCCGAAGCTGGTGGCAGACGGCGTTCAGCAGGCACGGGGACAGGAAGCTGAAAACGCTCTGCCGAAGCTGGTGGCAGACGGCGTTCAGCAGGCACGGGGACAGGAAGCTGACAACGCTCTGCCGAAGCTGGTGGCAGACGGCGTTCAGCAGGCACGGGAACAGGAAGCTGACAACGCTCTGCCGAAGCTGGTGGTAGACGGCGTTCATCAGGCACGGGGACAGGAAGCTGACAACGCTCTGCCGAAGCTGGTGGCAGACAGCGTTCAGCTGGAACGGGAACAAGCAGACGGCGCTCTGCCGGAACGGGAACAGGAAGCAGACGGCGCTCTGTCGGAACAGGGACAGGTAGCAGACGGCGCTCTGCCGGAACAGGGACAGGTAGCAGACGGCACTCTGCCGGAACAGGGACAGGTGGCAGACGGCGCTCTGCCGGAACACGGACAGGTAGCAGACGGCGCTCTGCCGGAACGGGGACAGGAGGCAGACAGCGCTCTGCTGGAACAGGGACAGGTAGCAGACGGCGCTCTGCCGGAACGGGGACAGGAGGCAGACGGCGCTGTCAATGTCTTGCACCAGGAAGTGTGGCAGATATTGTTCAACTGTCAAAAATGTTCAAGCTAATTGGAGAAGTATTGATAACGCCAGTTCAGGCAGGTTACATTTGCTTGAGAAAAAAAAAATGAGTCCAGTCAAACAGCCCTGTGGGTCCACCAGCGCAGCAGGAGGGACCACATGGACAACCTTTAAACGTCTAATGCTCAGTCACCTAACCTGACAGCACCTAGGTTCAGCTCACTGGCTTTTGGGAGAAACATGGTTGGCGGTGTCACATAAACAAAGAAAGACTTCCAATTGCACCAGGAGGACTACCAACACTGGGATTTTGGCCTCACAGCCTCTGTCCAGAAAACATGCTCAGACACTTACCCTCTCTGAAGTTTCTGTCCAAGAACATGTCTGAGCCTTTAATGACTCCTGGACTTAGAAGGTTTTCTATGGACACACATGAAAGGAGATTTGTAGTGAAAATAAGAATCATTGTCTTCGGTCACTTTTCTGCCTTTTGTATCACCGTAGAGTGATAACATTAGTTATTAACTGACTTTGAACTTTACTCCTCCCTGTCTATCTTAAGGTTCCACAAGCTGCTGTTTTGTCTAGCTGATGACAAAGGCCGAAGGTAAAAAAAAAAGATTCATCAAGAGTTTCTTTAAGTGCATTTCAACTCCTGTACAACTTTAATTAACGCATAACCTCCAATGGGTCCATTAACATTTTTCTCCCTGAGCATAGCAGGTCTTTTATCCCTTCTAAGCCTTTCTGTGCCAGTAAATACATTAGCAATTTAAACACAAACAGGTCTAAATGATGGCCTGCAGCTCTACTGTCAGCTGAGAAAACATGAAAGCCCCTCTTGTAATCGCTGCAATTGAAAGGCCAATCAGTCGCCCCTCAAACAGTTTTGCCTGGCAGGGATCAGTGAAATACCATTCTAATGTTCTCTGCTCTGCTTCACTTTCACCATACAAACAATCACTTTGCATCCCATGCTACCTTTATCACTGGCATGTCTAACTATAATGACTTTTAAGAATAAAGAATATTGATTACAAGGCAAATTCTCCTAAATTTAACAGTGCAAAGTATTTTCTTTTTCTTTTTTACAGATGATAATCTTGCTAACAGGTGATCCAGGTTTAGGATACATTAAATTCAGACAATACCACAATGAATGCACGATTCGAAAATCATTGATCTCCATCTTCTACAAGCAAGCTTAACCTGCTTGTTCAGTTGTAAAACATAAACCGTTCAATTGGACTTTATCTATGTTTGTTGGCTCAGATTTAGTTGTCTCAGACTGCACTGAGGACTGAATTAGTTTAGTTTTATAACTGTTGCTCCAAATGTCACCTTTTCTCTCCTGAAAAACATCTAAAAAAGTCTGAAGAACGTAGTGTTACACTGATGTTGTTAGAATAAAAAAACACAGGATAATGAGCTTTTTACAGTGTAAAGGGGGCTAATATATCTACTCCTTTTCCTCACATATTATTTTCCATGTATCTCGGTGTCGAGGCAACTAATTGATTCTTCTGAACTTCTTCTTTTTTTTTTAAATCATATCCCAGTGATTGCTTCAACCAGCAGCCATATAACAGGCTAATATGGCACGAGATCAAGCAAAAAAAAAAATATTGCTAAAATTGTAAAAACTGTCTGTCAACACTACAGAAGAAAATGTTACTTGTTACTTTGAGACTATCAAAAATATTTTAAAACCAGAATTAGCTTGTATATTGTTTAATAAAGCCAGACAAAGCCACCAGGCTTTAATGTAAAAAACTGTGATTCTTTTTCAACTCGTACAAGGGAATTGCTCAAATAAACCTGCCCAAACCACTTCGTTTGTTTCCAGCTTTCTCGTCACTGTGGACCTTTCAAAGGTTAGCTCAGAAACAAAACAGAACTGTAACACTAACGACCTAAATGTACAAGCAGCACCAGACAATAACCTTCATTTTTCTGCTAAGTTTAATTGCTAGGTAGTCTGGTGGTTTAATCAATGTAATGGATCATTTCCAAACAATGTTTTACATTTTAATCATTAAGATATTTGAAGATTATAAAGCAGCACAGGTTTCAGAATATCATAATTCCCCTTTTCAGGTTTCCTGTAAACGTTTGTGAGAAGTGGAAATTAAAGGGGTTCTCATTATTGTTTCATTGTAAATAAAAACTGTCAACTTATATTCTGTCTATTGACTTTTGCCAGATGTGTCTCAATGCAACAATAAACAATCAATGTAATCACTTTAATGAACATGTTATGCCATTAGTTGCCTGAAGTCCCAAGAAAAGGAAGAGAAATATGGATGAATGTTCCAGAGCAGCACAGCTGTATGTGTGTGTTAATAAAGTTGGTCTGGGAACAGTTGCTCTATAAAGTCCTAGTGCCAGCAGCGACCCCCAATTAAAGGCTTTGCTGGTGTTTCTTTGGCATAAATCACAAGTTTAACCCCAGGAAGCTTTGGGTCCTGCCCTCCTCAGCTGTCCATGTTTATATTTAGTGCCTCAGGCAGAAAGATGGAGCTGTGGTGTAGGTTTACTATGAAACCCAAACTGCTGGCCTGTTTTATAGAGTGGCCCATGCTTTTTTTTCTCTCTCTCTCTCTCAGTGGTCCATGTGCAGGTATGTACTGTATCAGAGACTGCCCCCCTCTGTGCTCCTGACATGGGAGCTAACACAAGGTTTCTGTTGTATAGTCTGAACCCATAATCAGCCGTAGCATTTCTTAATCTCCATCTGTCAACTCACAGTTACGGTCACTGCAGATGTTCTTGGGGCCTTCACCAGGTTCCTGTCTGCTAAATGAACAATACGTATTACCCATGACAGTGCTTTTAAATTCCATTATGAAATATTGAAATACAGAATATAAAATGTTTTCTAACTGTATACAACCATGAGCAAAGTAAAAAAAAAATTTTTAGGTTTATTTTTGGCCTTTTTGCCTTTATTGATAGGACAGTGGATAGAGTCGGAAACAGGGAGAGAGTGGGGAGAGACATGCGGGAAAGTGGCCACAGGCCGGACGCGAACCCGGGCCGCCCGCGCGAGGAGCAAAGCCTCGCAACATGGTGCGCACGCGCGCTGCCGCTGCGCTATCGGCGCCACCGAGCAAAGTTAATTTAATATTGTTTTTTTTTTCTTTTTCAATTATACAAGGAGTCAGTTCAGACTAAGTTCCAAGAGTGCTGGTAGCAGTGTTGATAGAGTACAAGAGCATAGGGACTTTTTAAAGGAGCGATATGTGAGATATCTACTCACTAAAAAATTTAAATCAGCTTACTATATCATCAGACATGAAGGACATGTTCTCCTAATTAACAGTAACAGTATCCCATTTTTAGTAGTTGAGCATATTTACAGTAAAGACCATTTAAGTGAACTATGAAGGCAAAAAAAACAACAAAATAATCATTCATTAATTGTAATCGAGCAAAAAAGGTTTAGTTAATCGCAATGTTGATTTGAGGTCATATCGCCCAGTTCTAGTTTAAAGGGTTTTCCAGCATTAAATTGAACTGACCGACTGTTGAGCTTTAAGACCATAGATATGTACATTATCATTTCAAAAAAAAAAGAAGCTATGAAGGTAATTATCTCCATGCAGAGCTTCAGTGTGAATCAACATTTTAGGCCCTGCTTACACAGAGGCGCTGTGACAGTACGACTAAACAGTTGCGTAACGAATTGGCGCCTTCACATGGCGTCAGTGTTTCACGGGGGTGAAGACGCAAGCTTTTGAATTCGAGCTCCAGGGTGGAGCGAAACTGATACGGGGGGTGTATCGCAGCCATGTGAACAAAAAGGAGCGAACTCTCTGGCTTCGATGACCTCACCACATCCCCCCATAAATTTGGACATGCGCAGTAGCCGAGAACAAACTTAAACAACAATGGTGGTGGATTCACTTGTGTTATGTGTGCTTCAGCAGCTATTCGCGTTGTATAGTCTCTTAAAACAGAACCATGACATGATAAGTCTTGTACGTCGCCGCCGAAAGAGCATCGAATACTTGCGGCAAATAGCTCAACCTTTACCTTTACCCCTTTGGGCGACCATATGCAGAATTTGGGTAAGACTTGGGAGAACTCGCCGCTGAGGAGGATGTTGTAGAGTAAGTGGTTATACTGGTCGGTGTCGCGCGTCGCGTTGTAAAGTTCCACTGCCCACTACTGGCCAGGCATGAGAACTACCAATTACTATCAATTTAACTCAGGCAAGACCTGCAGTGTAGACGATCTGTACTTTGAATCCGGAGTGGGGTCGTTTTGCTGCGTTTCTGTCACAGCCTTAGGCATACTATATTTATTGGTATAGCGTGCAGCCAAAAGCACAAGACAGTGAAGCTTACCCATACAGCTTCCTCTTTGCATACTACATCATATCTGTCTGCTGTATTAATACGTGAGAATCACATATCAAGAAGTTTGTAACAAAGTATGTTATATCCTCATCCGGCAACTTCACCCTGTCCTGTTCCTTGAACCTTATTCTTTTGAATAATCAGGACATCTTCTGCTTTCCTTCCAAGAACATCTTATCAATGTCTAAGAATAACGGGACAAGGACAGTGACAGTGACTGTCAGATTCAAAACTAAAATGACGCACACAAGCTCAGATTCATGAAAAAGAAGACACAGGGAACAGCGGATATGACAGAAAGTACTGGATAACTTGTATGACGCACAGAGCAAAGGACAAAGGAACCGTTATGACCAAAAGTGTATTTTATCTGCAACCCTGAGTTGATTCTGATATAGCCATTCAAACCACTTCAGCAGGGACATCAGGTATTGTTGTAAACCACAATACAGAGCTCTGAGGTTATAGCTACAAAGGGACCTAATTGTATTTCAAAGCAACAATATGTACCTTTTCTACCTTCGCGCCTTCACACCATTTGCTTTTAAATTGAATTGTTGTGAATTGTTACCGAGGACCTATAAGGGGCTGAGAGTGGCTGTTTGCCTGCAAGCAATTTATTTTATTTGGAATTGTTTTTTAATGAAGTGTTTTGTTCATTAATATCTTGTGAAAGAGTGAAATGAAAAAAAAAAATACAAATCAAATAAACAATGTGTGATTTGTCAATGTTGTGGATGAGCACGATCAATAAACAAAAAATTCTGCTCTACCTGCTATTCTGAAGCTTCTCTCCTCTTAGCAGCAAACCTCCAATCCCTATCAACTCACATTTGCATGAAGGAGTTATGAATTAGAATGTGCCATAATTAAGCACCATTAAGCTGATCGGCGAACAAAACAGTCCTTTGCTTGAGCTGTAGTTGCCAACTAGCTGCATCTTAGAGCACTTTGCTTAACTCATAGCTTCACTTTGCACATAATTTGACACAGAATGACCAAGAGATCTAAAGACACTCATGTTTTGTCCAAATAAGCTGCTATGTTATTCTTCTTTTCTTTAGTCCTTAACTTATACACACGGCCTTTAGTCCATCTAAACATAGTGTCGAGATCGCCCGACAACGGTACCGCTAGGGGGACTCGCCTTGTCACTCTTTGCAGACAGTCATGACTCAGAGACATTTACATAGCACATAATTGATTTTTGCTGTATTCAAGTGTCAGATTTTGCACAAACAAACACTATGTGCAGTTGCATTCATAGACATTCAGTGGGCACCAAAGTGCATCAAACCAAATTCCTACACATTGTCACTTTAAATTAGAGTTCGCAAAGAACAATTAAGGTAAGCAGAACCTCTGCCAGAACCCACCCATGGAGACAGCTTTTTCATCTTCCTTTTCAAAGCAGTAATGCATGTTCTACTCTGAGCTGTCCGTGCAATGTCGAACAACTGGAACTCTTTCTAGTTTTGCAACAGCAGGGTGCTGCTTGACATGGCAGATGGACTGCATGGGTTTAAATAGCTCAAGCTTTAACTCTGACTGCATTTTGCAAAGTGATCCCACAAACAATAGCTTATTACAGATTGGTGTCTGGCTTACATTGAGATTGAGTATCTTACATAAAGCGTCACTTGACGTCTGTTCAGAAACAATCTGGGTCAAAGCAGTCCAAACTGAAATGGATACAGTTTGGTTGCAGCAGTTGCCTTTGGACAGCTGATCTGCAGTGAGAAAATGTAATGTAAGATGTCCAGGAAGATTATATCAATCAGATGTGTTAAACACAGCACAGACTATGTAAAGTTAAAACAAGTAAAACATTAATGAATGAATTAGTCTATAGGTAAATTATACTTCAGTGGGGGTACACAAGTAAACACAAATGAAACTCCTCCACAGCACAATTTATAAATCTATTTTAAACCATACAAAGGACTATTTTGAACATTTAGAGATCTAGACATGATCAAATGGACCCCTTTTCTAGATTTGTATGTGACCTCTGGATGAATAGAATCTTTTTCATGGAATGCCCATCATAAAGTTGTACTGGTTTGTTGAATGAATGTCTACTCTCAGTAACTGCTGTAATGCAGAAGAATAGCGGACACTGTGAATGCCTCTCATTACAGCTGAGTACTTGCTCTGTTGACTCAGGTGCGGTTCGTCTTATTAATGACCATAGCAGAAGTTTGTGGGTGGTAAATTTTGCCGAGACGGGTCGATTAATTTGTCTGCATGACTGACAGCTAAAGTGCATCTCTGACAAATGTAACTCTTTAAAAGGTAAGTTGTGAGCCAAATGAAGTGATGAATACTGTACGAGACAACAGGTTTATTTGTGTTTTTTCCACTCTCTTTTTTTAGTGCCTTGCAAATTGATTTGTAACAGCCCTTTGATTGGTGTTAATGGCTTGGTTTAGTGGGAAATATTCTCTTCTGAACTCTTCCCTGCAGCAATCAGGAAGTCATTGAAAACAGATCACGTCCTCTGGTTGGACAGGTACACAGGGAACCATTTCTTCCACTCTCCTGAGTCCAGGCAGGTCACATTCATTCTCTTTAGTGTGAGTCAAAGTTGACCCATTGCCACTGTGTTGTTTAAAATGGCAGCAGCTGCAAAGAGGGGTGACATTAGACGGACACAGCCTGATGAGCTTGTTGATGATGTTAGCAGCAACATCAGTCCATCGGTGTCCAAGAAAACTGGGCGGACACTTGTGGACTCAGCCAAAGCACACAATGTTAAAAAAAACATTATGGCCATTCAGTGCAGTGCAGTAGCACTCAACGGGCCACTGTGACAGTTATGTGGTTATTATAAACTATTGCAGCTTTCGTGAAAAAGCTGCAATATTACACCATGACTTTAGCAGGTAATGCATGTGAGACAGTGAGTGCCAAGTTTTAATGTATAATGAAAGTAGATGGAATTTTTAAGAAGTTGAAGCAAAAAGTATGAAAAAATGCAAAACAATGCAATTCACATGTACATATGCACATTTGTTATAACAAATATAAACGAGACATAGCTAACTGTAATCATTATAATAAGAATGCCTTAATTACTGAGATCTAGAAACACAATGTGTTGAGATAAGACAAATATCATATTAAGACAGTACAGCAAAGAGACAGGTAAAGAGAAGAAAAACACAGTCAAATAGAAACTATTACATGAAATAAATGATATAATAAAAGCTTTCTGTTGCTTTACCAAGCAAAGATCTAGTGTAACACAAGCAGCCAAATGAATTACAATAAAAGTATAGAAATTAGAAACGCTTCAGACCCATGTATAGTAATGAATGTTCATGTTGAAAACTCACAGTTAAAAGGTAAATGAACTTGTGTTTGTACTTCACTTTTCTAGTCTTCTGACTACTCAAAGTGCTTTTACACTGCAGGTCCCGCCTACCCAATTACACTCATTCAAACACTGATGTTGCCATGTAGTGAGACAATCAGAAGTAATCCCATTTGTTCTCATTCATAAGCCAATGGCGAATTAGCTGGAGCCACTAGGGAGTAAATATCAGATAGCTGTCCTATCTGATTAAGGCAAAAATGTCCCAAAAATAAATGAAGTGATTTAGTTCCATTTGAGCACAATGTGAAAACGGTCAACGGTAGGACATAATTAGACATGCAAAGCAATACATCTTACAATGCACAACAACTGTATCTGTATGTCTTAACTCACATTAACTCAGATTACATGTAGTTCATCTTTAAGTGACAGAATAGTGTAGGCCTGGTTAGCAAGTTTCCTAAGGAAGGATGTACCTTTAATAATGACTGAACCACTGCTTCTCCATTCTTCATCTCCTCTCTCTCTTCCAAAAGTGATCATTTCTGGCTCCAATGAAGAGCTCCCTTTTATCTTGGACTCTAGGCTACACAGGGTCAGCCCAAACAACTTATTGTTGTCATCATGGTGAGCATGTCCTCTTGGTACAAGCAGTTTATGGATCCCATAACGCTGCATTTACTGCCTTTGCTTACAATGTTATCATTACTAATAAAAATATTCATTTGTATCCGAGTTGTAATCAACTAAACATGCTTCAGTTAATATTCGATTACAACAGTTTGTATTGGTTTTTGGCAGAAAATAAATCACTTATTACTGCAACATCCACATGTATTGATAACAGAACAATCATATCTGACTTGTCTACATGTCTTGTGTTGATCGACAGACTGAGCTACTGTTTGTACTAATATAAATTCAATAACATAACATTTCCATTTAATTTCATTATTATTTGCATTTGCTCTGAACATGTCATAACACACAAGGTACACAGAAAACAATTGTATCCCAATCCATGTTTGGAAAGGAGCAAGCGGAAGAATAAATCTTATATTTACTTGCCCCTCAATGAAAATAAAAACAATAGATATCAAAATGGTTGGTCCAATTAAAATCACTTGGCAACTAATACCACAGCAAAATAAAAAAAATCTAGACAATCTGAGTCTTTGACTTCCACTTTCACATAAAGAGACAATGTGGTTTTCTTCAGTTCAGACACTGTGACTCTACATAGTTTATATCTGAAAAACAACAGCAGAAGGATGCAGCCAGAGAGGAAACATACACCTCCCAGAGGTGTCCTTGAACTGACCATGCAGAAAAATCATCTTATTGTCCTCAAACTGCCGCCTTTTGTGATAAAAAAAAAACCTAATATCTCCAAATTGACACAATATCAGAGTTACACTGATACTGATAACTTAGTGTCATAAAAGAATCCATTAAAAACTGCATGTGACGCACTGAAAGACAATAAAATCCTTTGTGTTACAAAAGCAGTGTACAAACAGTAGACTTCCTGAGTGCTTGTGTTGATAATGGGGATATCCTGTTGATATAGATACCATAAGCACCTTTCACTTGAGGTCAGATCCCCTTCTAGTTACATTTAGCCATCCATGGGTGGAGCGGGCAGCTGTAAACTATATAATTTCCTCTGAAATCAAAAATAGTTAGCTTATTGGCAGAAAATGGAAGGGAGCAACACTAACTGGGAGTTCTCAGGTAAACATGTCATCTCAAAACTTCCTGAGATCCTAAAATAGACTTAAAGCCATGGGGTTAAGAGGATCTCAGTGTTCACTTTGGTTGCAGACCTGGATTCTGAATATTCTTAATATTTTAAAACTACTACTAGTACTTTTTTTGGCATGAAAGTCAGTTTTTTTGAAAAGTGAAACTGTAGTTTTGTTTTATTTTTTCTTTTATGCCTACCTACCTTTTAAATGTAGCTCTAGCAAAAGTTCAGTCAGAAAAACTATTCAGCATACTTGTTTTATTGTTTAATGCTGTGTGACACCGCTTCGCCATTCGTTTTTTGTAATCATCAGCTGTTTACATCACCTTGTCACATCTATCAATATCCCTGCTATATATTTTAAATACAGCTTTCTCTTCTACTAGTTCATTCATGACAGTATTGCGAGCGACTCTCCTTCTCCCCATTACCACCAAGCCTTCACAGTTTCATCACCTTCTTCATCCCAGCAGCCTGAGATTAACTTATTAAGCATCTTCTCTTCCACCCCGGTCTTCACAGTTCAGTTAGCTTCTTCATTGCACACGCCCAGACAACATCATCAGCTAGCACCTCCAGTACCACCAGGCAGATATCTTTGATCAGCCTGTAGAATTCAAGCACCAAAGATTCTCTGACAATCATTCAATATTGCATCATCATAACAAATAATATTCATCATTGAATAATTAACTTATCACACCTGATGGAAACATTCTCATCAACAACAACTGATGACTGCCACAAACTCAGAAGTCCCAAAATGTTTTTTGGGTCATTGCACGTGTTAAAAATAACATATCCCAAACCCTCAACCGGATAACACATGAATCTGCGCATTTTGGAAGATGAGGCCAGAAGAGATCAGTGCAGGTTGTTGTCCTCGCTCAATCACATTAATCCATCCTCTATTATGTTTAAATGAGCTCACTAGCTGTAGCACTGGAGGATACAACAATCATACACACTAAAGGGTATAAACAGTGGTATATGTGTTATGAATTAGGCATGGTCATTTTAAGTCTATCCTATATATAACAAGTGTTACAGCATTATTTTCCAGTCTTTTTCAAGTTTATAGTGAGTGCATGGTTAAAATTGGAGATGATTACCATAGACTTCATTCAATTTTTAAAAATGATTTGAAGACCAGCCTTAGACTTCTTGGTCTCCTTCTGAAACCTGACATGGTTCTAGTATATGTTATTCAAATTACATGATCTATGTTTTGTCTGGTTTAATTTTCAAGACCAACAGCTGTGCTAAATCCTTAAACTTATTTGATATGAATCAATATTCTTCAAACTCATTAATGGATGAAATATTGCAGACTAATGTGACTAATAAATCTGTACATTGAGGGTTGGGCTGATGATAGCTAGCTGCATTATTTTCAAGGTAAACTCCCAATTTTTTCAGCTTATCTCAGTTTTAAGCACATGGGGAAAGCATTATTTTCTTAATGTACTCTCTAATGACTCTGGAGGTCTGTGTTCCTACTTTGGTGATTCTCTTGTGTTCAAGTTCAAGTCTTCTCTGCTTCCTGAGTAATCATCGGTGGTTTAACTTTTGTAGACGTTCAACATCAAAGTAGTGTAGGCATGCCCACATCCCACTTAAGAACTGTACAATATGGTGCACAGACCTTTGACCTTAGCTGTAGTTGGCATGAGAATGACCGGCTATAACAGGCACTCCGCAAAAAGTTACAGGAAAGAGATTGAAACAAGTACAATATGAAAAACAGAGTTAAAGTAAAATCTGTTCTTTGTTTAAAACAGTTACAACATTGAAGCTATCTGACCTTCGAGGCTGACAAAAAGAGTTTCTAGCATCAGATTAAATACCGCAAACTCATGCTCTGAGTCTACAGCACTAATAGCAGCCTTTTGAAGCTATATTTAAGATATGGAGGAGATTAGAGATCATGCTAGGCGGCATGGTGGTGTGGTGCGTCGGGCCGTTGCCTACTAGCAAAAAGGTTCCTGGTTCCAATCCCAGAAGGAGCCAGACATGCTTTAACTTACTAGATTTCTGGCATGTAAGGCACGTGAGACACACAAGGCACGCTGGAAGTCTGAAAGCTCTAATAGTTAAACCTCTACTACATGGTGTTAATTACTTGATTTAAATTTTTACTGAAGGGCAATTATTTAAAATTCCCATGTTCTATTTTGTTTTGAAAAGGGCTTTTACTTTGACAGACAAAGAATGAAAGACATGAGATGATCATCCTTCTCCCATGGACTTGTGATACTGATAAGTTAGTGTTTTGGGGTCTCCAACCATTGTTTAATTCTTCAATATTTTGGAAATATTCCTTTTGTCAAAAATAGAAATATCCATCTAGTGTAAGTTCACTTTAGGTTTTCATAAATTAAACCATTTGAGATAGGACAAGTTGATCGGTTTGTCCACTTATGTGTCCATTTCTAGTGATTATACTGATACAAGTTTTACAAGAATAAACAGATACAAGTATTGAAAACCAATATTTTCTTCCACCAATATAGTAGATCAGTTGCAAGTTGTGAGTACAGTGAGATGTGATTAATATAGTCTAGATAACACCATAACGAGATTTGCATGAAACATTTGAACTACTTTTGAAGTGAAGCAAGTTTACTTTCGTTCATAGAACATGCAAGCGAGCTACTGTACTTCTATAAGAGCGAGAGGTGGAAAAGGTTGGCTCTTCTACCACGGGAGAGAGGTCAAGTTCAGTCAATGGATAAAGTAATGTAAATCCCTCTCAAGTCTGCATGAAGAGGCTTACAGTATTTTTTTAAAGTAACATTTTTAGAAAGGTAGGAGTCAGAAAATATAGAAATGTATACACAGTAAGAATAATATTGTTATGTTTTTCTAACCTCAAAGTTTGGGTAAAAATGATTAAACTAAGCTTCTCTTGTAGTCCTTTTTCAGTCTGTGGATACATCGTTACGCTCTGCTGGAAATGGAAGTTGAAGAAAAATACTTCTGGAGAGGCTCAAACCTCAGATGTGTCCCCAGTGTGTCTGTCTTCTGGTTTGTCTTGCCTAAAGGGTGAGAGCTTTCCAAAAAACCCAAGTTCCAAGAGTCAAATGGTCTGAGGCCTCTGTGTTTCCTCTGAGAGGCGTTTGGCCAACAATGTGGATGTTTAAGGTGGATTATAACAACTCATTTTAGAGCAAAAGTGATTCACGGAGTAAATATCCGAAGACGAAGTTGTGCTTTATGTATCACTCTACACGAACATGTATTATCATTTATTTTGTCCCTGCACATCCCTTGTAAGGTCAGTCTGTTTATCTCTTTGTCCATCAAACTTTAGTTGCTCTTTTAGGGTCCCCAGGTTATGACTTAAACTGACGCATGTGTGTTGATACTATGTGTTCAGTATTTCCTCTTGACCAACACCTAACTAAATAGTGAAAAGGGAAAAAGGCCAATTCTTCATGAAGTCCGCTGTGAATACTCATGTTACCAATAATAACATTCTTTATCATAATGAGGTATTAAATCAATCGTGAGGTTCTTGGGGACTTTCTGGCCATTTATCAAAACTGTTGTGTAAAAACTTTAATTTGAATTTAAAGGAGATCCTTAGACCGAGCTCACAGATACAGGAGTACTTGGGCCAATGTATCCCTGAGGCCATCCTCTGAGAATTGGAAGAAAAATCCGGTTCCCCAACTTGGTCAGCACTGATAAAAGTTTCTGATTATTTGGTAATGTAAGTGGTATAAGTGTCTATATGTTTGATACACTTAGGAATTCAAACTTTAAAAGGTACAGTATGAAGATTTGGTAGTGGAATTCGAAAGATGGAGGAGTGAATCAATTTTATGTTATATTTTCTAAAACTAAATTGAAAACCTTTATTTCAAGGAAACGTTGATCCCTGGACACTGTTTGAAGCTTACAAGCTATACTTCAACAGATTGCTGATGAACCCTTTACCTCCACTGCAGCTGGATGTTTATGTCGTTTTGCTTTTAACTTCATGCTAAAATTTCCACCATTATAAAAAAAGTGTGTGGTTTGTTTGTTTTGCTTTCACATCCAAAGTTAACCACACTCAGAGTTCACTTGGAAGCAGACCCCTAATCCACTTTTCAGGCAATGTTGTTTAGTCTACATCAGAGTTTGATTGAAAGCTTTCAGATGAGCCCAAAAACCAGCTGATCTATATGAGAAAAGAAGTGAGGACATCAGAGTTCATTTGAACCAGGAGAAGCAACAATCCAGAGGTCTGTTCCAGTCAGGCAGAGTGTTTTTAGTCTCCATTATTGTTTCTTCATGAAGCTCAGTGTTGATGTTGATCAACCAATTTACCTCTTAAAGATACTGACTAATAATAATAGTCTACATAAAAACTTGTATATTTTTATTCCAACTTGTATTTAAATTTCTCCAAACCTTTCTAAAATCAGGGTGAGGTTTTAATTAGGCATTAAAAATCCTTTTATATTTTACAAAAAAATATGCATACCAGACCTCAGTGTCATCCATTGGAGATATTAAACAGCATGGGTTGTTAAATGTAGACACCATGTATCTGTTTCTGGCGGCAGAAGTTTGGTGCTGAGGTTCGGAGCAACAGCTGTTCAGTGTTATTTAAAGAAAGTTCAGCTCAAAAATAAATAAAGCACTAGCTACCATTACAGACAACTATTAATCCTGTCATTTATTGCTTTGAGAACAGCTACAGTAGGAGCATCTCAGTTGTAGCCAATAAGGAATAAAAATATCTGAACCATGTTTTACTTATTGTTCAGCGGTCAGTAAAAGTGGGAAAAAAAGTTTTTGCTTTTCTGATTTTTTCCTTTTTCTTATTTTGAATCAAGCAGCTCGAACATTTTGTTTTGGGCTGCAAATCTGTGATGAAGACAAACTTCACCAGTGTCTGCAGAGCCAGGGAGTGTCGGTCAGAGCATGAGCGTTTCTTAACTTGATGTACTCTTTTCCAGAGGCTTTCATTTGTATGATGTCTAATTGTCAGATGATGTGTACTGAAAAAACAAAAATAATATGTTTTAAGAAGTGAAGTTGGTATAGAAAGAGAAAGCTGCTGAAGTTCACATATTGCAGAGATTTATAGGACAAATCCACCCTACAACATGAATTATAGAAGCTAAAAAACCTTTTTTCAGGATAGCAGTGTGTTCCCACAAGCAAAACTCTTAACACTCCCACTGGATGTTTTTCCTTTCTTAAAATAAAAAGGTTTCAATGTATTTAGCACCCAGAGCCTACACAGGGAAAGAATAAATCAGTTCTTTTTGTGAACCATCGAGGGTGTTGTAAAACAGCTGCCGGGCGGCCAAAAACCCTCAAGAAAGCAACATGGAACTGACTCTTATCGTTATTTCACATCCTCTGTTATAGCGCCTCTAATAATCTAAGTTAGATTTACTCTATTTCCTCCATGAGGTGTCGTAAAACTTGTTTGCACACTAGTATTCCATGTGCTGCTCCGCTAATGTCCTCATGAACCTTCACTCAAACTTTGTCAGACAAGAGTCTTCAGAACCCCAGATCGTTCGGTTACAAGCAATGCAAAGCTAAGACAAAGTGAATTAGGCATTAAACGGGTGGACAGAAAACAAAACATATATTCAAGACAACTGCCGATTGATCGATTCATTGAAGATTCGATAAAATATGGAACGATTTATTGAGATCTGAGCCAATGCAAATTGATTAGTGTAACGTGAACTTAACAGAATTAAAGAAAAGGGGACAGAATGTATCATTTTAAAATAACGTCTTTATTTTGATGACGCCTTAATATTGGGTCAGTAAATATTTTATGGACAAATGGGTTATTGAGGATCTGCCCCAGAAGATTTTTACCCACTTAACATTCACCACCAATTTGTTCCTTTTCTGAAAAACAATTATGATCCAATCATTATATTAATGTTCCAAGTGTTAGTCAGATAAATGCTTACACATTGATCCATTCATTCTATAAAAATGTGGACTGGAGAGTTGTAATGTTTCGGGTTGGGATCATTTCAATGACAGACACACTCCTGCTTGCCTGCATGCACTCTGAGCGCCAGTATTTCGCTGTAAAGAATTATTTGCCCGCGGTTTGGACGACCGGACTGAACGAGTGTATCCGGTAACTCTGTGCAAGACAACAGAGGTCCCGTTTTAAAATCAATCAATCAATCAATCTTTATTTATATAGCGTCAATTCATAACAGGCGTTATCTCGAGACACTTTACAAAAGCAGGAAAAGGACCTTACTGTTTGTCTGTCAACATTAACGAAAGAGCAGGTAAGACCATGCTCATTGTTATGTTTACAAAAAGCAGGTAAAGGACCTTACTTATGGCTATATTACAAGAGCCCAGCTTAATCCGTCATAGCGTGGCAAGAAAAACAGGCAGAAATCTTCAGCAGACCCGGACTCATGACGGAACAGCCATCTGCTAAACTGTGCTGGGCTTGAAAATGGGATGGGGGAGATGGGACAAGATGCAGAAAGAAGAATAGGATAGGATAGGTTTGGGGGCGGGGAGGGGTCTGGGCAGGCCATCCTCGTGGGGGGGGGGATCTTGTGATGACACAACACCAATTTTTCAACGAGGGGAGCTGGGGACGAAGCATTTTATGCGGCTAACATTACTGCTAAGAGGAGGACGTAGGAGAAGTTTCCACCGACTTTAATTTTTGCAAATCGATATGCACAAGGAAAACACAAAGAGCATCTAAAACCAGAAAAATAGATAGATACTTTATTGATCCCGAGGGAAATTCAAGCATAATGTGGAACCTTTAACAAAAACGGTTTCAATGCAAAATAATGGAATTTCCAACATGCCATTCAAATATGATTAACAATTGAAATTCAGACATTAATCCTTTTTTTTTTTTTGAAATGATGATACTAAAAAGGTAAACAATTTGTAGCTAACATTCTTTTTTTTACATTAACAAGGAACAGATGTGTTTATTGTGTAAACATGTCTGATTCACCATGGAATAAAAAAACATTACCCTTTCTTTTGCATGTGTAATTTGAAACAATCCTTGCTGAAGTCAGATCCCAGCATGTTGAATGTTTCAGTGATGAGTTTTATTGTTTGAACGTTCGGGCTTTTTACTTTCCTGTTCATGGTTCAAGAGCCATAAGCTCACCTGTCTGTTCAGAGTGTCAGTTCACTGCATGGTGCAGACAGAGACCGTGTCTTGACTGTCTGTCTCTTCATGGAGGAGACCTCCTTACATGAAGTCACAGGTCTTCGCCTCTCAGACTGAACAAGTTGGAAAAATGTGTGCAGTTGACCTGAGGGCCTCCCATTTTCTCCAGCTTTTCTTTAAGCCTAACAAATTGCTTCCTGGTCACAGTCACAGTTTAAATGATGATCACTGATGCAGGAGACTGCAACACAGCCCTTAGTCTTTGTGAATTAGAGGTTTGTAATTTTACATTTTTTAACTGAGATCTCAAAAAGACAGAGCAGAGACTGCAAATTTAAAATAGAACAACCAGCAAACTTACAGAGAATGGGAGAAACAAAATCGTCAACACAGTGATCATAATGCATCAGACTTTAAAAGGCAAATGATTCCTTCAAGAAGAACGGCACACAAAACATCCTTTACCACATCAATTTACCACATTGACATACCTAATATCTCCTGATGCCATTTTATGAATTTTAAGAAGCAGCTACCTGAATTGTAAAGACTTTTAGAACTTGTACCCACCTTTCATGCAAATCATGCATGAAACCCTTTTTGTTTTAAATGGGCAGTATTGAGGCAGATCTGAAAACAAATGAATTACTTGGTGATGAAAATGCAGCCATAAAGAGTATTAAAAAGAGATCTGTTGCCCCTAAAATGTATAGAATTGTATTTTTTAAAGTTGCAATTCAAATGCATTTGGCTGCTTAGTTTGGAAAATCTCTCCCAAATTGTTCAGACTGTTAAACCGTTTCCCATCATTTACACTACGTGACCTTTCACTGACCCTCAGCTTCTGCCTTTTCTCTGACTTTCAACTTTTCTTCGTCAGAAACAGAGCTGCAGGTGACAGACCAGAGATGCTGCAGTTCCCAAGACAAGGGAAGTGCGGCGAACCCTGGCAGACAAACCTTCTTCCTGTCCCTTACAAATACTGTAATGTGGATTAGCAAGTGAGCAAGACCATCATCAGTCAGTAGGCCCCCCCTGCCTGGCTTCATCATCTGGCAGCTATCAGAGAGAAATTAGAAGACCAAATGCTTCAAGTGTATCTGTGTGTCAGTGTGTGCGTGTGCGTGTGCGTGTGTGTGTGTGTGTGTGTACACAGAACTGAATGTGCAGGAACAGGAAGCTGGTTTAAAGGGGTCACAAAAACTTGTACTTTTAAGGGTTTAAGTGCAGCGCTGTAGAGGAAGGACTAGAGGGGGCTGGGACGGAAAAGGCTTTCATTCACCTAATATCCCCTTCCTCTGTCCACCTGCCCTGCATCTTTGACCTTTGAGAGCCTAACAAAGGAAGCAGACTGCTGTCAATGGATGGCTGTGCGGACGGATAATGGGTACAATGTGAAACAAGACACAACAAAGAATGTTTTGAAGCATTCAGGCAGTCATAGAGCATGTGGTTGTAATGATCCTAGGTACTAAAGACGAAAGAAAAGCGGTTCAAAGTGAAGTTATCAAGCCACAAGTACCTCCATGCCTCGGAAAACTGTAGATAAAAGATATTACTGCAGAATGCAAGATGCAGAGTGATAGTAGAGGTTTAGAGGACGTTCACATCAGAGCTTTTAGCAAACATTTTGTGTCATTACTTTTCACTTGTTTGAATTTTAGACTTAAAGGTCCATTCAAAGGGCCTTAAGGTGGCCATTGATTTTGGCACTCGATGTGGAAAAAGGGGTACATTTTATATCTTTTTTTATCTTGTCCTGCACATGTAACTAATTAATTCTAATGAAAGGTCCCGTCCGACTATTCTTTAAGAAGTCTTTTTTGGTGGTGTAAACTCCAACAAAGGACGTCTCTGCAGAATAATGAATAATTCCCAGAATGCAGGCCTGCTCGTGGTGCCTATAGTCTCTAAAAGTACTATGGGAGGTAGAGCCTTTAGTTATCAGGCACCGCTCCTTTGGAATCGTCTACCAGTCGGGATCCGGGAGGCCGACACACTAGGTACTTTTAAGAATAGACTTAAAACTTTTCTTTTTGATAAATCTTATAGTTAGGGCTGGCTTAGGACCAGCTCATAGTTATACTCCCCTTTTTTCTGGGAGCTCCTGAGCTCTCTTAGGTTCCTTGGGACTGTTGATGAGGATGCCCCCCCGCCCCCCCCCCCCCCCCGAGGATGGCCATAATTGAATGCTTTCCTATACATTTTTTGTATTTTCTGCCACTTGCACTGTGAGTTTATTCTTTTTGGATGGCGAAGTCTGTGAACTCTGTTTCAGAGTGATAGGTAACATAGCTTGTCATGGTTTTCCTGAAAAATCATCAAAACATAACCTGCTAATAAGCTAAGACATGACATCAGCCACTGAAGCAATCAGGACATGTGCCCTTTGTTGTGGGCACATGGTATCAATTGCTGTCCGTGACTGCAGTGACTTTTTTACGTAAAAAAAAAAAAATATATATATATATATATGGTGAGGATAATCTTTCAAACAACAAGCAAGAAACAGAACATCAAACAGTGCTGTGCCTGACATGTCACATTTGCTTGTCCTCTTACAATAAACAGATCCTTTTCACAGCCTCGTCACACCTGCTGGACAGATGTTTTCTCCCATTACATTTATTATAACCCATGGGATTGCATGTTACAGTCATTAGTTATGTACGTGTACAGTATTTGGAAGCTGTGGGAAACATATACAAATTAGTTTAGCCCTTTACGTGCTAAAAAAACAACATATAAGTACACCACAGAAAGGTTTCTAAGCTGTTAAAATCTGGTGAAATACATGCCAATGAAAATAAGGTTTGGATTGATGCTTTACAGTATGTATTGTAAAGTGTGAGAGGAGACATATATAATCAGTTTTGTGTGTTATGTGTTTAGGTAGCCACTCTTAGCACAATTCTCCCCATGGCCTATGTTCATGACAGCAGCGCAGCTGGATCACCTGTCAGCTAGTGTGAGGCACTGTACAAAATGCTTTTTGACCTGTGTTAGACAACTGTCTGCACAATTATTTTGATTGATCACAGGTGGATGTTAGATAGAAAAACCTATCATTTTCTTTAACTATAAACAGTATAAAGGCTGAATTCAAATTGTGCTCCCTCACTGCACGTGGACTGAGCTTTTTTTGCAGACTTTAGCCACACTGTGTCACATTCACCTTAAGTTTTAAAGGATGGGAGATGGCCTGACCCAATTAGCTTCAGGTAGACAACTAAAGCCCACAGTATTAGCATGCATTTTCTTACTTTTTGTCTTACTATTATTGTTACTTCTTGCTTTTAACAATCCGGTGTGTTTTTCGAGGCCCAAACAGTGCACATGTTGTTTCAGTTATTCTTTTTTTCATTATATTATTTATCATAAGTTACTTTAATTTCTTAACAGAAGCCTTCACACAAAACAGACTCTCAAGTGTCTCTGCTTGGGTCCCTGTAGTAAACTAGATGACTTATGGGTTTTTAAAACCTGCAGACTCCCTGAGGAATGGTGTCTGCATGATCTGTGATGGCCGGACATTTGGTTTGGTTGTACTTCCTGTGAATTAAAAAGGTCTTATTTTTAGTTTTTATATCATTACCAGATTTTAATCTACATAACAGATTTCAATATTAAAAGTAAAAGACAATTTTGGCCAAATCACTTTTCAGGATACGTTTTCTTGGACCAAAATTGTAGGACAGACAGTGCTGGGTGGCTGGGACTATTGAGGGTCCAACTGCTCTCAGGACAAAACATAGGTCTTTATCTAAATACAAGTACTTTAAATATCCAGTTAGGAGTTTAAACTCTTTATGAAACTGAAACAAAAGCGTTTCTTGCCATCAACAATAAGATAAATTATATCACCATAGTTACTCTAATGCTTGTAACTGCTGCTATTTGAGTTGGTGTGGGATGCAACAAATACAATGCTCCTCAAAAAGCCTTTGTTATAATTTCTGTCATAAAGATTCCCAGGCAGTATTAAATTAGGAAGTTAAAAGAAAATGGGATGAGATTTTTGATGCAACACTATAATAGCATGCAGGGCAAGAATAGCAAAAGGGATAAGAAATGTCCATTTGTCCATAGGGGTTGCCAAAACCAACATTTAATAAAATTTGATTCTAACTTTAAGATGCTTTGATTGGTAAAATGTGATAGGATGCATCAAAAAGCTTAATTAAAAAAGGTGAAATCAAAGTTGGCAATGACATTACCTTTAAACTTGACTGACCGATGGGTGTGGGTAAAAAAAAAACATCCCCACTCATCACCGAGAACTATTTATCACCTTCAGTTTGTCTTTGACAGGTTTATGCATCTGGGGATCCAACCAAGACATCCACTTCCTCCAGTCGAGATAATACAAACCATATACCCCCAGTCCACTATACCTTCAACCCCCCGCAAAACAGACAAACACAATGAGTGCATCCATCTCATGAGTAAGACTGAATTGATCCCTTTGGGAGACCTGTATTCCAGAATAGCAACAGGATACAGGGAAGGACATAACTCAATACAAACAAGGTATAACCTAAGGCTGGAGCGAACCAGGTTACATAAGGGTCAGAGAGTCTCAGAACTACAGCATGTGAGTTTATAACACAGAGAAAGCGTTTAGCACATTGTTACACTTATGATGAGCGTGAGAACATACAGAAGCATCCAAAAAAAATATAGCTGGAGCTGTTCAAAGCAGTTGCTTCAAATTTCCTAAATATACACAGAACTGATTAAGTTGAATTCATTCAACATGTTTTTATTTTGAGATTGATGTTTAACAGGATGCAGTTGCAACTTTTTAGTTACAGGCAATCAACAACATATCATCATCATCAGTATTTTCTGATGAGCCTGTTTTTACAGGACACTATTAATGTTAACAAGTTAAATTAGTGTCAATTTTTAGCTCGTCTCAAAAGATCAAACTTTATTTTTTTTTTTTATATTTATCACCAGTGCTTTATTTATTTATTCACAATGTGTGTGACTGATTTACTAAAAAAATATATGCTGCATGGGAGAAGGTGACCAACCCTATGAATTACGGTCTATAGCAGACCACACCTAAACCCCAGCTGCCGGGGCACATTGGAGCCAAATGGTTGGGCCAGATTTGACCATAAATTCAAAAATGATGATCGGTTCTGGCTGGGTTCTAGCCAAGCAAAAGGCAGTATTTAATTTTAAACAATATCAGGAATTGTTGTTTTATCTGAGATTACAGTGTAAAATATGATAGACCTATTTTCTTTGTGTGGCTGAATACACTACTTCCTGTTCAGTACTGTTTATCAACGTAAACGTGGCCAATTTAAGTGATGAATACTCACATTTAACAAAATGTGTCATGGAGGACGTTTGAAACTACTCAAAACTATATTGGATAATTGATGGTATGGACACGGAATCACTTCAGAGAAAACAACGTGAATTTTTGAGCTGATAAGCATTTTAAGCTTTCAGGTCAAAACACTTCATCACCATTATGTAATTCTGTTTGTAATAAACTTTTTTTTTTACAGTAAAAGCACGTCATGTACGCTCTACAGTCAGAATCATGCTATTGATTCTTGTACAGATATCTTTGTTGTGTTAAGAACTGACGTTCAATATATTTTCTGACAGTCCTTTTATTAGGATTGCTGTGTATCTAGAAAATAATGAAATGTATAGTGTTCTGAAAATTAGAAAGACCCGGAAAAGTCACTTTAGCTGCATTCAGAACAGCATTTTTTTTAATGGGTAATAGTGTATACTGCTGATTTGTTTTGCGTAATTCAATGGGAAATCCAGTGGATGTTTTCCTGTTTCTTTGGTAAGCACATGTAAGTGTACAACTCAATAAATAAAGAAACAAATACATGTAAAGGCTCCCAGCAGACATAGAAAAAACTCATTTTAACTTAAACTTCCACTGACATGGATACTGAGGTGAAATAAAGCAGTAAGCGAGATAATCAGCTATAGATTGACCTAGAGAGCTGGAGTTAATGTAATGAATTGTCACAAGGGGAACCAAATACATTAAATAAGAAAACTGGTGAAAGGAAACACAAAGGAAAGGAGGGCATGTCCATTAAACCTTCCATCGAGGAACTTGATAAGATTCCCAGTTGCAGCATCAGTGACCACTCTCCTCTTCTCTCCTTCCCTCGCCCTTCCTCACTCTGTCTCTCACCAGAGACCGTCTCCCCCTGATTCCCCAACCTGCAAAGTCCATCAGGACGTAAGAGGAGGGAACCCAGTTACACACATACCTCAGCCCCTGAAAAACAATCCACCTGAACAAAAGAGAGACAGCTGCTCAGGAGCCGGGAACTTAATCTGAAGAGCCTTGATGCAGCCATAAAAGAAAGGAGAGGTGGGGGTGGTTCCTGAGGTATACTCAATCCCTCCAAGAGAAAGGACTTCCTGTGTGTTTTATAGAGTAACGGTGACTGATATTGTCACCCTCATCCCTATATCTGCCATATGCACTTCAATCTGGGAAAGTTTAAGAAAAAAACACAAACTGGGAAACATCCTCCACACCTGGCTGAACAATGACAAAAAGCTGTTCTTGTCCAGCCATCTATAGAAACAGGACAGTTATAGTATATACCGTAAATTCCGGACTATAAGCCGCTACTTTTTTGTCACGTTTTTAACACTGCGGCTTATTTATGGATTTTTCTTGGGGGAGAATGAGCTTGTGCCGCAAAAACATTTGTCCTCGTCACATCGGATCTTAATATCAGTCATTTTGTGCTTCATGCACGCACCCTCATCATGGAAAACACACGGAGAAATACATATGATGCAGCTTTTAAGTTAAAGGCGATCGACCTGGCTGTCAAAGAAGCTAATAGAGCTGCTGCACGTAAAGTTGACACTGACAGCGACAACGAAAAAGAGACTGAGGAAGTGAGTGATGAAGTCATTCTGAGGCAGTGAATGGATGGACTTTTTCTTGTGAATATATTATGGTAATCTTTTTCATCAGCCGTGTTACAAACATGTTCGATAAAGGATTTCCACTAGGCTTCGTATTTGCAGATGTTACCGGTAGCCTACGTATTTAATTCAGTGTTAAAACAATGTTTTTGTGTCACGTCTTTCTGTGTAAATAGCTCTTGTTATAACGTGGACACCTGCGGCTTATAATCAAGTGCGGCTTATATATGTACAAATACATTTATTTACTTATTTTTAGCCGGTGCGGCTTATATCCAGGTGTGCTCAATAGTCTGGAATTTACGGTAAGCAGTAGAGAGAATAACCCACTTTTATATTGGTTACAGTGTCGACATCAGCCACTTTAATATGCAACTTGTCCAATCAATCATTCAAGCCACCCAACAAAATACACCAGCAACAAGGGCAAGAGAGATTACTCTTAAAACAAATAAACCAATGTAAATGTTACATCTGTGAAGGCTTGCATGACACTATGCTGTTAAATCAATTCAGCATGAAGGACCTTCAGAATTCTTGAGATTTGATCAGACCTATTCAATTCAAATTCCTTTCTTGAAAAATACTTTTAAACAATTGTTTGAAGATATTTTGTTTGCTTTATCGCTTCATTTACACTGAGTCTTAATCACCTTAATTATCATTTGAAAACCTTAAGTTATGATATTGAACCGTGACGCCAACTCACAGTAGACAAGGACCTAGGAGGTCATAGCGAACAAAGGTTATGAACTGTACGTCTCCTCCTTATGCAACTCTTAATTGAGACATGTGGAAATATAGCTTATTATAATGGAACGATCTGACTTCAATACTGTGACTAGAGCAGACAGAGAACATCATCCAGTCATTGTCTCCAATTGTCAGGCAGTAATGGTAAGATAAACTCTCAAATGAATGCAGGGTAAATATTGCTTTACTATTGTTCCAAACATTATTACAGACACTCAAGCAGAAAGAGTGCTGACCCCTGCATTCTGCTTAGCTTAAGTGCCTCTTGCAGAAGGCTAGCCTTGCCTGATCTTCTTCACAGCTGCTTGAATGTCGATGACTCGTCTGATGCTCAGCAAGCGCCTCTAACTTGAAAACACAAAACCCCCGATCCCAGGATAGTGTAGTATAGCTGGCAGGTCAGCAGCAACAATGCTGCTCTGCCTTGACATTCTGATCAGTTTTTGGCGTGGATGTATCCATCATGGCAGCTGTTCCTGTGACAACAGCAGTGCTCTGTTGCGTAATGGTCTTTGTAGGTTGACCTCTGACATGCCTTGACCTATGCTCACTCACACAAGTGACTTGGCACAAATTCAGATGCCGAACTACTGTTGTCTGTTTTTAGGTTTACCCCAGAACATGCCCAGGAGGAAAGAAAAGACATCATTATCTACCAGAAGGCTGTCTATTAACATTCTGATACTCACTGAGTAAATAAGTGCTGATGGGTGCTGCCACTGGTGCCCCCCATCCCCCAGCAGGTTTCTGAAAAGTTTGTTTGTTAGAGGAAGTTGGACTTTAAGGAAAGGGGGGCTTTAAAGAGATTTAACCAATGTGAACACAGAAATGGCTTCTGCTTTTGTGTCAAATGCTGCTTTGATTTGTCCTGCTGTGATCCAGATATGTAAACTTAATTTAAGATAATATTTTCTGAGCTGTTGTATGTGCATGATGGCCACTCATACACATGACACAGAGGGTTCTGCATGATTGAAATTTAACCCATTTTGAAAATAGGCCAGAAGTACAATATATAAAGATTGGACACAAGTCCCAAGCTTCAATTCGGAGTGAAGGCTGAAGACTTTGAGGGCCTAGTCAAAGTCTACTGTCAAGTCCCATTTGTCTGTGACTTATAGTTAGCAGACACCAGACCCAATCTCTCCTGTTCAAAGCTATAATATGTACTGAATTGTCAAAATCTATTTATAGAGGGTACAAAGATAAAGTTTTTATATAGTTCATTGAATACTTCATCTTCTAATGTGAGTCTGACAGCCTGTCCTAACAGCATGCAAGTGAGTGTCATTGACAAAATCTATTCTATTGGAGTGTCCAAGCTGTCCCCGAGCAACGCAGCGCAAAGCGGAGCACTGCTTTCAACCCGATGGCCTGTTTCTGTATTCCTCGCTTGCGAAGACGGACGAAGAATGAGTCGCTTTTCTCACTCAGCAGAGCTTGTTTTACAGAGACATTGGTGCATAAAAAAAGTTTTCTTCCGGCTCATCGCAACTGGTTTATTGATGAGAGACAAGACAGAAGTTCTGCTCACCCTTTTAGGGTTCCCTTATAAGAACTCACTCATGAAACATTATCCCTTACATAACAGAATGTGCTTTCCTGTGCATTACATTACAGAAAATTAGATGATGCGTGAACATAGTCTATTTAGTATTAGTCTGCATTTTAAAATGTGTTAAATACTTGATTAATGCTTGGAGTAAATGTTATTATTTAACTTTGCTTTCCAAAAAAGAGGCACCTCGTTTGATTCCCTAAGCAACGCTATATATATATTATATCTCAGCCCATACTTGTAAGTGGTGTTCGTAGCATGTGACGCCGATTTGAGCATGCACCTGTTTTTAAATACACTGTGAACTAATCCATTCCTCATGCAGCCAATGTTAGGGGACTGGTGGTTAATTGTGGGTTTAGCCGCTGGCTCTGACTCACAGAGAACTTTGTGTTTGATGAGGTACAGCTCTGTTAGAATAAGCAAGAGGCACCCAATCACCGACTCCAAAGTAAACACCAGTGCTCATGCCGCATTGTTATGATGGGTATCAGCTGTGCAGCGCTGAAGCACACCAACACAACCATGCACCGATGCTATTGTAAGCTGCTTCATGTCCTACAGGGAAGGTTTAAAGACATTATGCAACAAGATGCTCTTAACTTTAGTTTTCAAGTGCCATGAGTCATGTTACAATAAAGATTATAAACACAAGCTGATGGACTTCAGGTCTTCGCTGTAGGTATTTGGGTGAACATTAATGAAGAATAGTAATGATAAACCTGCAGTTCTTTGGTTATTTTCCACTGCCCTCCCCAGGCACCACAGCAGGAAACCTCTGATATCAATGCATAAAACTAAACAGACAGATCTTGTAGTAAAAGTCTAGATGTCAACAGGCACAAGAAATCAGTAAAGAAATCAAGAAATCTGAGTCTTTTTTTTTTCATTGTGATACACAGATGTTTGTTTTTTTTCCAAGACCAAATTTAAATTACTCTATATTCTCTGAGGACTATGTGATTTCCTGATAATTTTCCTCCAGATACACTTTTTAAGATTTTGGTTGGAATTGTCTTCAAGCTCTGACAGCAATTAATAATTAATGTGCTCTGAAAAAGAAACAAAATCTGTGATTTGTAGCAGTTGTAAACACGTTGAAGACTTTGACGGTTCAAGTTTTATGAACCAACCATGCCTCCCTATGTACTGTATTTATATGAGAGCTTAGATTGGGCTAAACCCTACCCCAGCATGTTATGCCTGAGCCCGACCCATTAACTGTAATTATGAGCCTGAGCCCGATTTAAACCTGATCATTTTTAATAAGCAGGCCATTATAACTGATCTTTTGAACTACAATTCTGAGTTGTTAATTCAGCTTCTGTCTGTGTTGCATGTCTGCACACTGCAGAGCCCCTTTCCCGCTCTCTGCCAGGTTCCCACCAGACTTCTGCCTTTCACTGTCCAATACTTTGCTGATACAGACAGCTCTCCTGTTGCCAAAGCTGCTGCTTTGTGGACCACGTACCCTATCAGCTGCTACATGGTAGGCCTACCATTACCTTGAGTTGATCCTTTGTGTATGAGCGTGTGTGTTATTCCCGCCGCACGCTCTTGTTCGGTTTTCTCAGTTCGAGTTTCTTGTGAGTAACTGTGTGTGCGGCCTGATTGACAGCACATGATTGGCGAGGGAAGTGTCTCACATTGACTGGGTCAGCGCTTCAGCAAGCAGCATGTACTGTACTTAAGTGTCTAAAAAAAACAACAACATACAAACAAACACAAAGACAAGCCCGAATTATGTATTTAAAAACAAAGTCCTTCCTAAGGTCTTGGCTCAGGTTCAGTAGGGTTTGGGTCGGGTTGCAGACTTCTAAATTAAACTTGAACGAACAGACTAAATATTTTCAGCATAATTGTGTAACAAAAAAACAAGTGTCCTGCAACTGTAACGGCATCTCAGAAGGACATGAATGCAATTTATAGGTAAACCAAGTCAAAACTGCTAACATTAGAACTTGTCTTTTCATAAAGTTATAGCTTTCATCATTAGTGAGGCAACGTGTACTCCTATTCAGTTTTGTAACACTGTTCAAATATGGTAGGGGCCCCATACACCCATTGTCTATCATGGTCAGTTGCTGACCATTTAAAAAGCCGTAACATGAAAGTGATTTGTAAGTGTTTTTGTGTTTATAGAAAATCCAAACATGGGAGACATTTTATCACATGGCCATGGTAGATACTTCATTCTGATTGGTCAATCTTGCATGGTATACTAATATATTTAAGAACAGACCGTTGTTAAGTAGGCTATCAGGCTGAAATCAGATAGTCATAATCACATCAAGTCTTTTTTTTTTAACAAATGTAGATGTTTAACAGGGAAAATAATCACATTATAAAGAAAACGTTATCCCTTAATCACTCAAATCTCCCAGAGCTCATGAATTCAAAGAAATGGCCCAGTGATTACATGATACTGGTTCATAACTAGAAGAGAGGGTTACAGTCACTCCAAACACCAGCACTTGAATCACTCAGTGAAAATAAAGGAGAGTTTTTTTCATTGTAAATCTCATTTTAACAATCTAACAAATGCCCATGTGCATGAAACGAACAAATCAAAGCCACATCTAGAAAGGTGTGCGTGACTTTGCAAAGTGTTGAGTTGTATCATAAAAGCAGTCACCACAGTCTTCCGTGCCGCACTGTTTCAGCACAGCAGTATTTTACACCTGCAGCAGACTCTAATGTTACATTGTTTATGCATTAACACATCTGCCACCTGAACTGAAAACCCCTTCCTCCCCACATGGCCGACAGATGTGGGAGCCGAACAACGATTGCTTTTATAGGACATCTGAATATTTGGTATATATGCTGTTGTGTTTTTATGAGACAGTGCTGTGGGCCTTAAGCCTCCATTGTTCTGGCCAGACTCAACACAGCCGCTGTTGTTTTGGATATGCTCTGCTGCCTAGATGGTCTGATTGTAATCTATAATGTTTGTCACTGTTAGTCTATTATCATAAATATTTTCTCTAAAACGTGTTCAAATAGATAACCAAACACTCTTGAAAATGGATTTTATTACTTGGGCGTTATCCCGATCAAATATGTCAACCTTGAAAACTAGTAGATGGATGCGTCTGTGTAAGGTTGTACTACAACTGTTTCTAGTTGCCCTGCACTTAAAAAAAAAAGGTTAAATTTGAATGTGCAGTGATGATTAAAACTTTTTTTTCCCAATGTGGAATTTTAGCAACATAAATGAGCAAAATCTGGTTATTTAAAAAAAAGTTTGGTAGGTTAAACTAAATTTAAGTGAGGAGCCTTTTTTCGTTGTTGTTAGGAGGGATTTTTTGCTGTTATTTTAGAGATAGGATGGTGGATAGAGATGAAGTTAGGGAGAGAGAGAGTGGGGAATAACAAGTGGGAAAGGAGCTACACGTTGGATTTGAACCCAGACCGCCCAATCTTTTCCAGTCTTTAAGCTCTCAGAATGGGGTGCCACACTAACCATAGGCGACCTGTGACCTGTGACCTGTGACGAGCAGTTATTTTGAAAATGTGGTTCAGGCTGTGAAATGGTTACTGTTTGATTTTTTTTTTCAGCACCCATAATTGGTAAGATTTGGGACAAGTTCATGGATGGGATTTGAACAAATGTACAAAGTAAATGGAACTAACCTATAATAGCGAACTTATGAAAGCTGAGAAGCTAAAAATAAATGGTCTCTGCTGAATTTGTCAGTCCATTACGACATTAGTACATTGTGAGGTGATGAGCATGACAGTGCATGACATTGTATGTAGCCTAGTTATTTTTTCCATTCATTTGATTATTTACTGTATATGTAAAACATACTGTAACTGTTATTGAGTCCTAATGTCCAATTTTGTAAAGGCTTACAGACAATACAGTGCTACAAAATAATTAGAAAGTCAGTTGACCATCAATATCTGTGCCAGTTTACCAAGAGGTAGACAGGCTTTTATTCAGGAATATAATTGAATCTAACAATCAAGAATCAAGGGGATAATAAAAGACGCCCCCACACATAAAAACAATCACACACATCCTGTGTAAAGCTTTATAACCATGCGTATCTGCCCTGTCTCTCTTGTACTTAAACAGAAGGCCAGACCAGATGAAGATTCAGCTGGCCCTTTGGGGGGAAGCACTCTGGGTGACCCAGGCCTGGAAGTCAACCTCAGTCAGAAGATCCAAGACGGCTGTCTGCATCATCTATCATTCCTCCACAGTGGAGGACTAAAATATTACAGGGTTACTCCGGATCCTGCTTCACAGAGGCCTGAGGAAATTCTGCAGATGACATCATAAATTCAATAATCTTTCCAAACTAAAGCTGTCTTTAACAAATGGTAAGTTATTTTTAGTTGTATTTATGTGTAAAGAAAGATTTAAACAATTATGAATGGAAACTTTCTGCTGTGGGACCAGATGTAACAAGTCCAAATACAGGAAGTGATGCACAAGGCATCAGGATGAAAAGGATAAAGGGACTGTGGTAAAATGTTCGTACTATATCCGTTTCTCTGTAGCATTGTACTCCCATCATTAGAACGTGTTCAAGTGATAATGGCTGACAGATATTGTAAAGCAAAGAGGAAAAGTAGGGTTTTCAATAAGAAAAATTGAGGCTCATTGTTTCTGGGTTTGTAGGTAAATGCAACACTCCGAATCATTGACAACATATTAGCAGGAAATTGTTTGCTTGTAATCGGGATCAATCTGTGATGTGTAGGCTGCTCCTTTGTTGTGGTTTTGCTTTGTGTTGTAGTAGAGGCCAATCTCATTTTCATCCTCGTACATACTTCCACTAAATGCATGTTCGTTTCACTTCCTCTCCGTTTCGTACGGAAGCTTATTGCATTCATGTCGGTAATTTACTTTTTGCTTGGTTTCTTGTTATTACAACATAAAGATCACGTCTCAGCTCCCTAAGTTCAGAAATTGATTTATGTTCAAAGTAAAACACTCAGTTTCAACGGTTCAGAAAAATGACCATGTGTGTTTGTGTATGTGTATAAGGTTGCCTGGCTGTGGACACACAACTCACAGGTATTGGGTGGAAGTTTGGGGTCACAGCGGTATACAGCTTAAAACAGCGTGGAGTAAAATTGACATCAAAGAACACCAATGCATACAATGTGTACTGGATAGTGAAAACAAATCATAAAAAAAAAAAGTGTCAATCATTTACTCAGAGACATTAAACATTGAATGGGGTCAAATTGAACCCAAAGACAATGTGGGATTAAGCTGTCACCAAAATTAGAAGTCTGTTTCCCTTCTACTTCTCTGTTCTGATAGTTGATTTGGCTACTTTTGAATGATAATCTGATATAAAAACACACACATGGCTATCCATCTTTGACTTTATGTTTTCAATGTTTGAAGCTCTTCAACAACAACAAAAAAAACGGATATATCTTATTAAGAATTAGATGGACTGCTCTGAACTTCTTACACCTATCGATCATATAGCGCTATTGTACATGTGCCTTGAGCTGCTTCTACACCGAGTCGAAAGTCTTGAATATTTCCTGAAATATTTTAAACTTCCAAACTGTCCAAACTGTCCAAAATGTTCACCTGAACTTTATTTTGACTTTGTCTTGACACCCCAAAAGAAAATTCCAGAGTGAAGTCACGGGTGACCTGGTGTAAGGACAGAAGCAGGAAATACGTCAGAAAATTCACCAGAAGGGAGAAGGTTATCAATAGATATTGTGTATAATATGTGACAGCTGAGCAGCGTTATCGTGCATGTGAGGAATCTGCTTTAAACTATTTTATTCAACATTATTTGTTTTTCCACTCTTTCGTCAATTTTGTGAATATGTTGGATTTCATTTAGCATGGTGTGAAAGCAAAACACTGTCATTGCAATGAGGAACTCTATCTTGGATATCCGCAGCATCTAAATCCTTGTGTCCTGCTTTGTCTTGCTACAAAACTGGTTTGATCTTTGCTGTTTTAACAGCAGAAAGAAGTTAAAACAAAGACCATGAAGAAGTAAGTGACAAGGACAATAGATGCATTGAGCCACTTGTTAAGTGCTTCTGCCATCTCTTTTATTACTGATGATCTCAGGTACATGGCTGCCGTCACGTTGACTTTGGAAACAATGAAGTTAGCAGCCTCTGAAGTTTTAAGTTTGTCCATTGGGACATTGTGAATAGAAATTACTTCTCAAGACAGGATTTCATTTGATTTGTAACGTACCTTTATGTTTCAGACATGAGTCAGACTTTTTGGTAATGACTTCAACAATAAGACCCTTTCATAGACTGGTAAGATATGTTTTACATCTCTGCCAGCAAAAAATCATACAAGTCCCATCAAGAGCTGGAGTATAAAGAAGAGCAGGGGTCTCAATTATAAAACAGAGTGTAGAATCCATACTAAAAGTTTGTGCCCAAAACCCTGAAAAGGCACGTGCCAAAAGTAACGATTACGATTTACTGAACCAATTTGTACGCACACTTGCATGCAATGTTCCTTTTATAAATCAAGATCCACCTGGAAATATGCTCACTTCGATCAGCCCCTTGTTGCCTTATCCACGCCCACATTCAACCATGAAACGGCCAACGCAAAGGATCTCAAGAATAAAACTGCATACAAACAAGTGGGCAGATCAGAGGTTTACAGTGCTGGAACAAATGTACAAGAAGAAAAAAATTACAGCTAAACGAGTTGTGCAAAGCATCCTATGTTAACTAACCTGTTTCCTTATTATCCCTTTAAACTTTTCTCTGTAGTGTACTGTGAACTGTATTTGGCCATAAATCCTTTTTTTTTTTTGGTAGGTCTTTACTCATCAACGTAGTTCTGTAATACAAAATGTGATTTAATAGAAAGTAAAGCATGTAAAACTAATAGTACATGGTGATTTCTTTAATTATTGACACAATATATAGCAGCATATTAGAAAACTTGTTAATTTGTAATACAATTTGATTATGGATAACATCAAAAATAAAAAATATTGGACTCATATTACATTCTAATTCAAAATCTAAACGCATTATTGTTGCAAATACAACAACCTGACATCTGAAATAAGGTTGCTAACAAGTGGCTTAATCTGGTTGTCAGGGACATTAAATGTCATCATGCCGAGAACTGTCTCACTAGTTTACATTACAGCATCGAGTCATGTTTTCTAGTGCTTTTGCTAATAGTAGGTTAAAAATCTGTTTACAGGTTTTGCTTGCTTGTCAAACCGCTGATTAGATTGTCTGAACATAATGGTCTTGAAGTCAAAATCATAAAAATGGTGTTCATTTGTGAAGATTATCCTGTTTCATAGCTGATTATGGTCATGGTTGCCACATATCTAAAATGGAAATGACAAAAAGTAAAGCAAACGTGTTTGTTAAAGGTACAAGAATAGCCCCAGCCAACGGGAGGAGGCCTTATTGCTCTGGCATCTCAGGCAATGTCCCCAGAAGAGACAGGCAATTGCAGTCACTCACTCATGATGGTGTCATCAATGAAGTAATGCAACAAGAAGAAAACTCTAACAAATTACTGAGGGAAATCACTGCACAAGCCTGGAATTAAATAAGAGGCAGATATCAGATTCCAAATCAAACTTTCAAGGTCAAGATCTAACTGCATTTCACGAGCTGATTAAGAAGTTCACTTGTTTTCATATCAAACTGCTAAATCTGACATTATTTCATATAACGCTGATAATTATTACACATTTGTTAATGCCAAAACTACACATGCCTTTAACATTATTAATGACATTTTATCTATAACTGTATGTTATTCAGTGTTGTTGTTTGTCTCTCTCTCTAGTCTCTTCCTGTCTTGTCTCTATCTTGTCTCTCGTCTCTTCCGTCAGTGCCATATATCCATCCCGTTTTTTTAAAGCCTAGCACAGTTTCAGCAGATTACTGTTCATCATGAATCCGGTTCTGTTTGAGGTTTCTGCCTCTTAAATTAAGTTGCTTACTTTGCTAAATAGTGTTTAGGATGGATTAATGTTGAGTCTTTATAGATAGTGATTTACTTCTTTCACCCGTTTTTTGTAAAGTGTCTTTAGATAACATTTGTTATGAATTGGCGATAAACAAATAATGATTGATTGATTATTTGTGCATCTACCTTTTATGGTTTAATGTACAGTCTGTCTAATTATTAATAGAACAGGTGATGCAACATTAGTTCTTTGGATTAATGGAAAAAGTGATTCAAGCACATTCTTCCTTTAAAAGTTTTTATACAACCACATCCCTTTGTGTTGTCTGTCTTATAGATATTTTAATCTCAGTTAAGTAACGTTAATTCGGTGTTCATTATAAACACATCATAAAAACACTAGCTATATTCACTCTATAAGTTTGTCAAGCCAATGAGTAGGCTGCTGATTTACTACGAATGATTCATACAGTTCATGAACTGTGTAATGATACTTATGAGGTTGTGAAGACTCTAAATTGAAGTGACATTTAACAGAGCTGCTCAATAAACTGTTCCGCTTCTGAGACGGAGAGGAAAGTGGGTGGGACATCTGAGAACGTTCTCACAGTGTTAAAGCGGGGGGTGGTCCAGAGAGTGTGTGGACAGTAGCAGGACAGAGATTTACAGTAGCTGGCTGAGACTTCCCCCCTCCTACCTGCTGACGTGTGTTATTACAATGTGATTTATCAGCCTCTGACCGGCACAGGTTGATCGCTATAGCAGCATGACCCTGCCTTTTGTCATATCAAGCAAGGCCATGACATGAAAGAAGACAAACACACTGTAATGCGTTATACCCACAGTCTTACAATTATTTTATCATCAAATACTGTATGTTTGTTTTTGTTTTTTTTCATTGAGTATTATTTGCACACAGCTACAACAAAGGAGGGTTTTGAACGTTATACAAAATGATTATCGTCTCTTGGTTACATTTCTGTTACAACTTTGGACCAACCAAAACACTAGGAATAAATGTTTTAAAATGTATTGTACTGGCCTAAATTTAAGAAGAGTTCCTATTTCCAAGACACATTTTAGGAAAAAAAAAACCTTAAAGACCAAACTTTATTTTACAGGAAACAATTTATTTAAAATGATTTATTTAATGAATTGAATTAATGATAGCACTGAATAATGCACATTGTCCTATTAAAATCACATAAATACATCATTTAACACACACTGACTAATTTCCTGTCCTTCTATTGTCCAGTGACGTACGGTTTGGCAAGTGTGGTGGAAATAAGTATTTATGTTATTAGAAAAAACAACGACGCCAGCTGGGGGGCTTTCACCCAAGGAAAAACACAACAAACTATTATTCTTTGTTTCTGATGAGGCAGAGACACATTTAAATTTAAATTGATCAAAGAAAAAAAAATGCAAAATGAGGTAGACTAAAGCTGTGGAGAGGGAAGAATGGTATTTAGAAGGATTATACAACATGAGAATTAAAATAGGTTGTATTTATAACAAGACCTAAAAGGGCCTAATATGAAAGTTAAAATGTGGTTTTAACTCCACAAATACTGCTACCAGTCCCAAATGAACCAAAACAAAACTGAGCTTATGCCAATAATGAAGAGGCATACTACACTGAGGAAGGTGTAGGGGTGATACTACGTTTGCATCACAGCAAAACTCAGCAACTTTGGTGCAGCTGATTTGTCCCCCACTTCTCCTTACTCACATGACCCCTCACCCTGGGTGCCTAGCCTCCCAACTAGGGGCACACTCACACTAGCCCGAGTTGTCCCCGACCATGCTGAAGCACGATTGCCCCCAACCAGCACCGAACCGCAGCACACTTCATCCAACCATGCCTGGGACAAGAATGTGTATACCGTTCTTGAGCAAGGATGAGGGCACTAACACTAGTCAAACCAACTGGACTTTAATGGTGAAGCATGCATAGGAACAATACAGTACATACATGAATTGTCTAGTTTGAATGCGCCCTAAAGCCCCATTTCCATCAAGCAGTTCATCTTAGTATGTTTGTGGCATTTCCATAGGCTAAAGCCGGGAAAAGATCCCCAAATTACTGACCCGTACTCTCCTACTTTTTGGTAAACTTCTGTTGGGGTGCCAAGTATATCGATCTGACCCTAAAAGTTGGGGCAAAACACCGCAGTCCGTTGATTCCTTTGCGACAGCGTCAAAAAAGCCCGGCATGTTTATATACTCAGTCTATTGTTTTTTCGGCTGTATTTCTCCTCGCGGCATACAGCCTTCTCTGAAAGCTGACAAAGTAAATAAATTGCTGGATCTCTTCCATCGTTGGTCATTGTTTACTGTCCCTGCTTTTTCTTCAGTTTCATTCATTGTTTTCCTGGACTATATCAGGTGGATCTGTTTTGGCAAATGGTTTAAAAAGTTTACAGGTTAGGTGGGAGGGGGCTTTTGGAAAACTTGTCTTCACCACAGAGAATGTAATGTTTTTCAGGGGAGAAGAGCTCTATGCTTCTCTGCCACTTCATGAAAACAAAAGAAAAAACTTAAACGCCCTCCTGCATCCTACACATATTACTATTACTGTAACAGAGGCTATTTGGAAACTGAAAGGTTGTCTTATAGGGAGGCTCTCTGAGAAAATCAGGAAACACTTAAACACAAACATCCTTTTCCAAAAGGCAGCCTACAGTCCACCTCATGTTGTGCCACTGCTCTGTGATGGATGGTTCCCAGGCCTGAGGCAATATTAGAGCTGAGCTCAGGGACTCTGGGCCCACCCATACTGTGGGAGCAATATGCCCACTGTTCCTAATGAAGCGTCCTGGAGAACTGAAAATATACACTAAGGAAACAGTACAGAGGTTTACCTCCTTTTCTCTGGGATGGGACAATCACAAAGGTTCACTTTAAGTGGAAGAATGATCTTGAAGGAGACATTAAAAAAATAATAATACACCCCGTGCAATCAGTGCCTCTTTGCACTGCCTCTGTCAATTGTACTTGTTCGTGTTTATGTCTTGTATTATTTAATTAAGTCTTTGTATTTTTTATCCCCCATATTTAATTAATGTAAACTGGCTCATAGCTGTTCATTTTTTCTTTTTTGCTATTGATGTTGTTTATATTCCCTGTTTTACTATAACACCCAAATTTCCCCCTTTGGGGGATCAATAAAGATTATCCTTATCCTTAAGCTGTTGATGGCACTTACTGACATTGGTCTGTTTATTTATAACAGCTTGATCCCAACATTCTGACATATGCATACAATGAGGGATTTGGCAACTTTTTTCATTGTATACAACAGAGTCATACAATATATATATATATATATATATATATATATACAATATACAATATATTCTGAAAAAAATGTGAGTTTCAGTTGTTAAGTAAAAGAAAGAGTTGTTTGTATGCAATAAATCAACTTAGAACATCAAGTTTACTGATGGCAGATGCTGCTGTGTAAGAAGCAACGTGGGGATTTGTATGTTGCTATGGACAACTAAAGCTTGAATTGAATCACCAACCTTTCAATTAGGGAATAAAAGACACCACCACTGGGCCACAGCCAGCCTTAACTGATATTTAAAAAAGATTAATTTAAACTGGTTACGAGAGAATTTGAAATTACAACGTATACCTCTGTACTGTATGCTTCAAAAGTTGATAAGATATTTAGAGAAAGATTTCAATAAAGTAATATTAATGCCTGCTGTTAGTGTAGTGCCAGACAACGCAATTGAAAGCTAACAGATCAGATTTGGTCAGATAACTACAGCAATGCAGTTTCACACATGCAGTAATTTTTAACTTCCATATTAGTAATTACAACTTTATGATAAGAATTTTAAGCAGCTGGTTCAACTGTGAACTCTTGTCCTCTTCCTCAACATACAAGAAGGCATATTTCCCTTTTATAAGTAATTTCCTTGAACCTTTAAATGGTAGAAAACATAATCATGATGGGTTTTTGATTCAGATATATGTATATGTTTTAGATGGAGGGAGGCTGCTGCCTGAACATTTTAAAGCAGTTTGAAACAGTTGTAAGTGTCGGATAAGTATATAGTTGATGAATTGAATGCATTTGTGTGAATCCCATCAAAACTAGAACTTTCAATGTCTTAATTCCCTCTCCTCTGCAGGCTAACACACACACCATCTGCCCAAACATTTCTGCTGCTGTCTCAGACTGTCTGTGAAGTGATTAAAATACATCTGCCAAACCATTCATGATACATGGCTCCCCTTTTACCCACAAGCCTCTTCACCCTACAACCACTTGCCAAGTTCAACTAATGAACTTATTATACCAGTTTGAAAAAATACCTAAATACTTTAAATCCATTTGTGAAAAACCACATGATTGCTCCCAGTGTAGAGCTAGTACTTGAAGCATAAATCTTTAAAAGGTTTGGGCATTGAGGTATTTTTCTGGTCTGGTGTTCTCACATGGGAGCTCAGTGGAATCAGCCATATTTCCTTTTAGGAAGAGTATATATAATTGGGTTTTTTCCAAAGGAGGTAGTTAATAGCATCAGCTGTTTGCATCATTGAATTGATGTTGTGAAAAACAGATGGAACGCTGTGGTAAAACTATCGTATAAAGCTTTTTGGGAAGACCTTGGATTTCCCTGCAATCTTACGACAGTTTTAACTCAGTGAAGTCAAGCAGGGGGTATATGATGTGCAGATGAACCTATATAAATGTCAAAATTATGGTTGAAGTTCATACATAACCATACTAGACCAGAAAATTTTTTATCTGCTTTAATATAACTTTATTTTCTTCCTAAATGTTCCTGCTTCCAGTAATTTTAATAGTCAAGACATTTCATTGGATGTTCAACCAAATTCCAACACCTTGGTGCTTTAACTGTGCCTTCTGATACCTGAATGCTAGCTGAGTAACTGATTAACTGAAATCTTTGACATTTCAAAAGTACCTTTCCCAACGCTAAAACCGAACTGAAACCCAGACTTTCCTATTTATCTCACCTTTTTACAAACCAAAAGATGGTATCAAACGTTTCTTAATTCAGAGAATGTTTTTTTTTCGAAGGGTATTCTCACACCACTGACAAAGCAGCGGAAGCAAATATGGGTCAGGTGCCTTGCTCAAAAACATTTCAGAATTGAGGCTGCAAAAGCATTGGGAGCTATCCTGACCTTCCAGTTGAGAAATGACCAACTCCACCACTGTGCTGGTGACACATGAAGGAAATCCTCCGAAGACCAAACTGTCTCATTTAGTTGGGCATTTGATATTCCTATGTGTATCCTGAAGTAGAACTATTTATGCTTGTTTGCGATTGCCAATAGTGTCAGCAACCGTTTTTTTTTTCCCCCCCGGGGTTGATTAGGCTAAAATAAACTAAACATCCTGTTTTTATTATTTATAATAGTGAAGCTAAAACTCTAACTCACTTAAGAAATATCATTGCAATAACTTCATCTTAGATTGTGCTAACACAGATAGCATTCAGTGTATTCTTCATTTTCATCCTACAGTATAGACCATTGCATGATTATGATCTTTTGAGGGAGAAAAGATGTTAAAAAGTAGGGCAGCAAGACTTTTTTGTTGCTAAGTATCATTGCAATATATATAATTGTCTATATATCTGTATATTTCAAAAGGGCAGAAAAGAATGTTTACAGTCTATGTATGTCAGTGCCATATAGTACATTTGTCTTACGCCTTGTCAGTGTGAAGAAGAGTCACATTACCTCCTTATATCGCTGACAGGTTACATCGAAACATTGGCTCGCATGTACACCAATAAAACATGCTCCAGCAACTAGATAGCCCTGGTTTGGTAGTCATAAGATAAGATTTCTGAACTGCCAATAAACCCAATAAGAAAAACAATTTTGAATGTTTTAAAACAAATTCATCCAGCAAAACATTCTACTGGGTGGATATTAGAAGTGGACATCTGAGGCCTGCTTTTCTCATCTCTTCATCTCAGCAGTTATTCACACCCTCTTCAAGGGCCTGTCTTCAATGTGAGGTATGTCAGACTCGCAGGGTCTTAAAAGTGGGGGGAGGAGCTTGTATATTGCGTCTGTTATGAGTGGTGAAATCCTGCAAGCGGGAACCAGGCAGTGTCTTGAGTCTCTGGGGTTACTTTGTAACCACAACTCTGGCTCAATAACCCTACATACACTTTAATTGGATGTGCCTCTTCAATAATTGACTTGAGATTCCTGTGGGTATGACTTTTGCACATTTACACCCTCAAGTCAACCCAGGACAGTGGTATGACCACATAGTAGAGTTAAGAATAGTTGCATTAACAATTTAAAACAATAATCTCTCAACTATCTCCTTCAGGCCCCCTTCCCACATACATACACATGCTATCATGTGACGCTATTACATAGCTGATGCGGCTATCGGTATCTGGCTTACACACCGCCTACCAAATATGGCAGGGTGGGCTGTTGAAACACAAACAGGATCAGGCTTTACCAGACCAAATCGTACCAAACTGTTCTTATCCATACCGGACCACTGCGTGGAAATGGGGCTATAGAGGCTTGATGCCAGTTAGTGATTTTCTTGGTTTCGTGGGGGGACAGTAGCTCAGTCTGTAGGGACTTGGGCAAGGCCGTAGCCACCATTGAGGACACCGAGGTCATGTCCACGGTATTTTTCCCGTGATTTTCATTTCGAGTTCAAATTTGAATGACAATAAAGAAAGTCTAAGTCTCTAAGGCCTTGTTCACGTTGCACCTCCAAACCAATGTTTTGCTCATCCAGATTGTATGTGGTTTGAGTTTTTGAGATCAGATTTTTCCAAATCTGAATCAAACCCCTTGAGGTGGTTTCAAATCTGATACAATTCGTATTCTTACAGATCCGACCCAATCAGAACGTCTCTGTCACTTCAACGCGTTTTATGCGCCATTTGTAACGTGACACCATCAACAATACCAACAATGACGTAGATCTGTTGGGCCGGAAATTAATTTTGGTCAGTGAAAGAACACAGCAAGAATCAAAACAAACATAGTAAAACAACCCCCAAGACAGACTGCTCCGTAAAATTGTTTGCATCAGAAATAATCACACTTCTGTGTGCTTTTTTTTTTTTTTTGCATTACCTGTTACCATAGAAACCAATGTGGATTAGACCGCGTCAATATGGGTAGGTAGATCTGATCTGGTCAGTTGCGGATTCTGATCAGATTTGGGGAAAATTTGGATTTGGGCAGCAGTCTGAACAAAGCCTAAGTCTAGGTCAAAAGCACAGATGCAGATATTGAAACTTAAAACTTAAAACAACGCCAGAAACTTTTTGCAAATGAGAACTTGCTTAGGGCCCCTGGCCAAGTGGGGGCCCTAAGCAGGATTTTATTTTGGGGCCCCCCTTCCAATAAAATGATAATAATAATGATAATAGAAAATTACAATTACTAACGAATCAAATGAACAGCCTCTATCAACAGTGGAACAATAACTTTACAGATCAAAAGTGGAACAATAAAAACATAGATTGATAGGCTATAAACCTGAGCCAACATATGACCACCAACTGGTCAATTAAAAACTTTTCATTTATTTATTTTTTTGTTTTTTAATAAAGCTGAATATATTCAGTTAACAAGACATTTAATAAATGGTCATCAGGGCAGCTTGAAAATGTAATCTCCAGTCCACATCTCAACACAATTATCATCTGTTCTGTCTCATGATTAGCACAAGCAGACATGCCAGCAGTTGTTTATTTGCCACAAAGTTTCTTCTTTTTTATTTCAACAACATACCCACCTTCAAGTGAAGCACGAGCCTCTTCTTGTTTGGACTTTTTCCCTTTCTTTTGCTAGCTCCCGAATCGTATCGACGTTTGGAAGCCATCTCTCTCTCTCTCTCTCTCTCTCTCTCTCTCTACCTGCAAACAACAGCCTGCCGGCCCATCTGGCCGCTGATTGGTCAGATGGTGATGCTTCGCGCTTTCAAATAGGAATGTATTATCCTTAACATAATCATGCTCTATAAAACAAAAACTCATGAAAAGGGTAAGATAAAACTGACTAGAAACTGGCTGAAATGTAAGGACATGGTCGCCTGTAATGACAGTCCACTACCATGGCAGCTTGTAATTTAGGATACAGTGTTGTAAGGGGGATGCATTTTATTTATCCCAGTCCAAATATGGTCACTTCTGGCTTCAAAAGATAAAAACAAGATTAAAACAGTCATCCTTCCTGATGCAAGGCTTCAAAAGCAGAACTCCCAAACACATCTAGATGTATACATGAACCCCCTGCCTGTGTTACAAATTAGCACATGGGTTGAAACACTCAAATGTATCTGGTTTGTCCAATGTAATTCCTATGTCCACATCAAATAAACTTCAAATAAATAAATGTGACTTTTTGCAGTCTATAATCTCAACACTTCCTCTATCATTGGCTTTAGCCAATAAAACTTTATCTTAGATATTGGAAGTTTCTTTCCATGAAATAAGTGTCAATAGTGTAGAGCAAGCTGTTTAAATTTGAAACAGCCTTTTCATGGCTTCCTACTTTAATCTCCCTCTTGAGTCTGGAGTGCCACAACAGCAGGTCACTTGGTTGGGCTCTGGAGAATTAAGGAAGGCAGAATAAAACAAGAAACAAGTGCTGTGGAGAGGAGAGAGAGAGAATATAACTGAGTGCATTTTTTCAGGGTCAACTTGCCAACAGTTTTTCTTTTCCATTCTAAGCTTTATGCCTTCCTCACTTCTCCCGAGGTACATGATACGGGCTATTGCAAAGGTTAATTAGGGTATCGGATGCTAGTGGCGGAAGCAGCTACAAAGGTCAAGCAGAAAGACAAAAACCTGAGGTGAGTCTGCAGAAAAACTCTATTTCTCTCCAGTTCTCTTGAAAACAGTGGCTTAAATTAGTCATCTGCAAGCATTCATCCACAACCCCTTTAACATCTGTGACCACTGAGCTGCTTTCTTATAGAACGCAGGACTTTGAAGACCATGTGTCTGCTTGAATCATTTCAGAATGAGGAGGAAGACACAAAATGGAGCAACTAAAGTTCAATTTGATCCAGATTGACAGGTCAAAGAGGCAATTACAGGCAGACAGTAAAACCCATTAGGACGCCTTTTCTCTTAAATAAAAATCAGTCTGGCTAATGAGTCCCTATTTTTCTGAAAGTCAGTTGTTACAAGTAAAAAACACATGTACATATTGTATGAGATCTGCAAAGACCAAGACCTCCATGTTACATCTTTATTTCAAGGCAAGCAGGACAGGATTGTTCAGATTTGTCAAGTACTTTAACTTCAACAAACTTCCAGGTTTGTGGAGTTTGTTGGATTTTATGAATTAGAAAAAAATGATCTGTCTTTGTTATTAATGGCTCTAACTAGCTGAAGAAATCTGGGCTTAATGTCTTTAGTGATCTGAATTGGAGTATTATTGTCATGATAGTTTTGTCCTAAATAGCAGGTAGATTCATCCATTCATTGTTTATCACAAATGTATTTATTTGCCGGTCAGTGAAAAGAAAGAGATTGCTGGATAGCCTCCAAACAACTTATGGCAGAAGATAGTGACAACAATGTTTTTTTTTCAAATTACTCACACGTCACATGTTTCTCACTCACTGGAAGTTTCGGCAAACAAGTGATAATCAGCTATGACCAGAAGCTCTCTGAGCTCGTTTCAGTAAGGGATAATGTTTAGTGAGAGGCTCGTCATCGTGGAGTGTGTCTTGCTCACCCCGAAGCGGTTCCTCTGTGACAACTCATTCACTATTCAGTTATATACACAACTACTTACTTAAGAAATCAATAATTAGACAAATTGTATTTTTTCAAAAATCAAAGGAAAAATGTGTCTGCCAAAAATAAAGTCAGCTGGAATCTTCACACATTAGACACGATTATTTAGTACCATACCCGAGAAGGATTGCTATGAAGTGAAAGGAACCGTTTAGAATGTCGTTGTATCCAGGTCCACTTTTTTGTTTGGTTGCTTTCACATCTCATGAATTGTGCCTGAGACCACCTCTTCAAGTAGACTCGGGTACAGTATGTAAAGTACAGTACGTTTGCATTCACACTGATCAAACAAACTAGACTTTGCAGTCATGCGTGCTCCATAGTGTGAAACCACCCTAAGAGCTGCATTCACAGAGATAGTGCAGTCTGTAACCTTTTTAAAAAATGGGCCGCCCCTTATATAAACTTCCTATATAAATAAGTAGAATACTGGTTTGTGGATCATCAAAGAAATTGGATAAAAAATTTTCATCATCTTCACTTTTTTCACTGAAGCGTAAAAAATGAGGAGCCCACCTTTCACATCAGACCAGAACTTTCCGTCTCTACAGATCAATGTGCAGATGGAAACCAGGTTTGTTTCCGCTCTTCTCGGCTGTCGATCTAGTCTGTTGATTCACTTTGATGAGTTCTGTTCCATGAGATAATGTTGAGCTCAGGCTGCTGACACACCTCAGGTGTTTGACTCACCTGCCGAGTTCCAGGCTGCTTGCACAAAGTGCGAGGCTCAGGCACTCTGTGGGCATGTAATAATGCTCGCCTGTTTTAGAAGGGGGGATGGCTGTCAGAGGAAGGCCAGACTGATTGTTAGAGCCAGGAATGACAGGGATGCTTTTATGGAAAAGTGATTTAAATTCCCTGGCTTCACATTTTGAAGTATGCAGGAATTTCCTTTTGCAAATTAGACAAAATTTATTTGGTTTACATATTTAGTGAAGGTAGCCTTATATTTAGAGGTTTAAAAAATGTTTTTTAAAAACATTTGCCACAATTTTAGTCAAGACGTTAGTTCTATTAGTTATGATAAGATGTTACTTTAATTCTATGATTTGAAATCCTTATTTATTGTTATTCTGTTGCACAGTTGTATCTATTAATAATGTCTTTAAATTGTGTGAAACTGAGAGGGTCAAACTTTAACAAAGAGTACAAGGTCCTTTCATTTTTAAGATTCCCTTGGAGGATTGGTGAATTTCGGGGCCTTGATGATGTTTCACAATATTAAATATGGTGCACTATTGTGGCTTTATGTGGCGAAGGACACTTGAAGTTGCTCACACGGGCTACCAATGTAGATTGTAGTTTAAGTGCATTTGCTGACAGTTGCTCTTGCTCATTTTCAATATTTCACCATCTTCTTCAAGACCTTAGCCTTGAAATTCTCTGCACTTCATGTGCTTATTAATTCTTATCTACCCATTGTTAATATGTGTATTCATTACTATCACTATCTCTATTACATCTATATGTTATTTTTTCTCCTAGGGATGAATAAAGTGTCTCCGATTCCTAAATATCAACCTACAATTTTTCCAATTAAATATACAAATTAAGAGACACACAAGGGGATTTGTGGGTTTTGTCAAATGCACACACTCTTTGTGCATTTGGGGTTCAGAGGAACTGCTTTGCTTTTGATGGTTCCACCTGCAGTCCCAACCACCCCTGAGTATCAGATATCTCGTAGCTACAGCAGCTTAAAAAAAGACTGTACATTCTAACTTTGAACTATGATAACTGAGGGGACTTCCTCTTTAGATCAGCGTATTCATGTTCATGTTTCAGGTTTCAGGGGTTTTAAATATGGGGATAAGTATTTATACTTTAAGTGCAATTAAAGCTTCAGTTAGCAGGGAAACAGCTGAAAGAAAGGAAGTGCTCTATGAGTAATGAGTAAAACACGACAGTGGCTTTTTCTACTGTCTTACTACCTATCCTATGTCATAAAAAAGCTCCACATCAACCGACCGCTATCACAACAAGTGTCTGTGTCCTTTAGAAGAAGAGTTTTATATGACCTCGACCGCTCTACAATGTACCCATTTGGATACAATTCGATGTAAAGCTCCACTCAAATATATTAAATACAAAAAAATGCATGAATGACCCTATTAATGTGAAGTGACTGGGAATTATCAGCTCTCTGGATTTGGGGAAATTAGTTGGGATGATGAAAGAAAAGGGTTTGGACTGGCAGGTATTCTGGAGTGAAGGGACATGGTTTTATTGCAGGGGCAGAAGGGAATGGCTGGATGTGAATGTGATATCATTTGGACATGGCTCAAGCAGGATGGCATCTGGTGGACTGGAAGAGAATGGCAGTGAATGACAGAGGGGCAGAATGTAAGACAGTTGCTGCCCTGATCAACTTTACTTGAATATCTTTTATCTGAAAGAAAGGAATGGATGTTATAAATGTGGTTTGCATTTCAGGGTAAAATCTGCCAATAACCATTCGTTTCTTAAGCAAAATTCTGAAGCCCAGTGATGTAAATACTGTCTCGAGTAACTCTCTGTCAACCTATAAACAAGCAAAGTGATGGAGCTAAGGCACCTTTAACTTCCCGGAAAACAGCTACAATGCTCCAATCTGTGGGGCAACTTCCCATTTCCCTTCAGATGCATAAATCCTAGCTCAAAAAAAATCAATATGTGTTATAAGAAAGAGTAATCCCCTGTTCAGAATAAGACATGGCTATTGGCTTTTAGACCAAAGTCATTCATCTCTACGAGCACATTTTATTTCTGCTGTAAATATGGGCATTTGAACAGAGGACTTTATGGGGGTTTGTTGTCTGGAGCCCATTTCACAAAGACACTCAAGGGACGGCGGTTATTGGCTCATTCGCGGTGGCTTCACTTTTTAAACACAGGTTGGCTCAGTCAGAACAGACTAATTTGTTACATCCTCTTGGGATCAGTGATACCAGCAGGTGATAATAGACTCCTGATACTAGCTTCAGCATTGCTCTGCTATCCTATATACATAGTATGCATGTGCCCGCATACCACATTAGATGGGCTGATTTATGAGAGCACTGAGACTGTAGAAAAAAAACATAAGATTACAGGCTGAAAGTTCTGTGCAGCTGAGGACTGCAAGACTGTGGTAATTATGGAAGGGTGTATTGTTAGAGGTAATATGAGACAGTCAAAATTGTTCATTTTATTATTTTTCTGAAATTATCAAAAAGCAGCTTTAACTTTAATATCCTTGTCCTTTAAATGCCAGTCATCTTTCCAAAAATTATAATACTCCTACAGTACTTTCAAGAACCTAAAGAGATCTTTTAAAACGCACTTCCATTCACTTCTGTCACTTTTATTTCTCAATTAAGTTGCGACTGTGACATGCTCAACATTGTCATGCCATGTGGGAGTTTTGGGGAGGGGCTGTCAAAAGCACAGCGCCCCCATGACCCAAAGTTTGCCAAGGTGACATTCCAGCCCAGGTTAGCACAAGGGCTCTTCAGTTTTGAACGGAAGTGCTGATGGAGGAAGGGACAGGTGTTTTTACCCCCCCCCCCCCCCCCCCCCCCCCCCCCGCACACAGTTGTATCCATTAATCAAGTGCTAGTAAGGCCCCTAGCGACCATGAGTGTGGCACAGTGACTGTTTTTAGAGCAACAGCACAGTATAAACGTTTCTAAGGCTGGGGCTTAAGCGTGTGGATTGCAACATATGACGTGTCAGGCCACATTATGCAAAACCGCAATACAAAACACTTCATCACAGCCGTGCAGAGAAGGGAACATGATCAGGCTGAGGACAGGGGGCTTAGACTGAACCAAGCGGAAGCCCACCTCATCCCACACTTTCTTTCTGTGCTCTCACCAAGCATTTGACTTTCTCCTGGATTGTCAGGGGGTTGTGTTGTGGTTGAACTGTTTCGTGCAGCAGTAGATTCTGTGAAAGTCTATAGTCCTACAACAAAGCAACTATTGTAAATACATGAGGTTTACTAAGGAGCTTTCTGTAAATTAACTTGTTTCAAGTCATGCCTGTGTGTATGTATATACATATATATATGAAATTTCTATTTTGTAGAGATTTTTTAAAATGAAGACAAAACAATAATAATGAGTTAGACTTTCATTGCACTTTTCTAAGTACTCAGGATGAGATTAGAGTTTGAGAGTGGTTGTAGTACATGTTGAAGAGGATAAGAATTAGAATAATCTAACTGGACCTGCTGTTGGAGCTAGGACTCTTTCTCCACAAACACTAAAGAGATAAGGTGTGACACAGATGATCCTGGACCGGCTGACCCGAGGCTCTGTGGTGTTGAAGGAGTTACTTTGGAGCTTCTTTGCCGCCTAGTCAAGAACTGAGATCCTGTTTCAGTAGAGGGGAGAGACTGTGTGCAACAGGATGCTCACAATAAATTCATGGAAGCAAAATAAGATTTTTGTTTTCACTTGCTATTCCTGTCTATGTGAAAAACAATGTATAATATCTGAAGGTCTAATCTTAACATTTCATTCAATTAAAGCATTAAAAAGAGAACTTAAGTATGACTTGGATCGTAATTATTAAAATAGAATTTGACATTTTTAGGCATTGACCTTACGTTGTATCCTAATGGTAGACGATTTCTCATTTCTACTGCTGTCTACACCTTGTCTTTTTTCCTGTCACAGTTTTTATTTTCTTAAGCACAATTGATGGTTGGCTTTTTAAAGCTTTATGGTATGACAGACTGAGCCACTCTTTACCTTCTCAGAAATGGTGTTATGGGTGAAAGTTGCATCTACCAGTCCATTAAACTTTATATCAGCTCTTTTTTTTTTCTTGCTGTGTGCTCATCGTCTCAATGCACCATTCAAGCAGCTTGGCTTACATGCACGGGGAGCACATGAACTCAACAAGGTTTTTTCGAGCTCTTGCCACATGCCACTAGGATCCACCTCCTGGTAGCTCATACTCTTCCCACGGTGACTTGTTGCCTCTTTTGCAGCTCTATTTAAGACGGCAGAGGCTTACTTTTTATTTGATCATGTTTGCAGAACGCAGTACTGTTACAGCTATGTCTCCCTGTGCCGTTTGTCTCCTCTCCCCTTCTGCTGTCTCCAGCCCAAGTGAAGCTACTACTTAAACAACAAGGTTCACCTGGGTTCCAGAGCTGGCTTCAGAAAGAGAGGCTTTGGAGTTAGGACTGTTCTGCCTCTCAAATCGGGGATTGTGTTTTTTTTGTGTCAAGTTAAATTATTATAACATTTAGTTTGTCTGTTAATAAATCCATTGGTGTGACTTCAGGGTGGTGTATAGTGTGTCTTTGGGGCTATTTGTCAGTTCGTTGTTAGCCCCATAGGGCCGCCTAATGGTAGGATGTAACAACATATTTAGAGTGTACCAGACTGATCTGGGGTCGTTGGGGTTATTGGTGTCATCCATGCTGTTGACAGTGGTATGGTCAAGACTGTGTCATGGAGTACAAACTGAATGGAGCCCTCTGGTTGGGCCGACCATTCCTTGTACAACAAGATACAAGCATGGTTGCTCTTATACTGACATTGCTTTCATTCAAAAACTGCTACATACAAATCAGTTCATTTATCCTGTGGTAAATTTAAAATGTCGATGGATTTCTTGCATAAACTACTCAAGATACGCCTGAATGAAGTCTCCACAAACTATAGTATAAGCACAGCCTTAGATACGCTGGTCTTGATTGTCTGTGAAGGAATGTAAATTGCTGTGATAGTAAACAATATTCCTCTCTAGACAATGCTGAGCGTTTGATTGACTTAAGCTCTGGAGTATAACTGCAGAAACAGGATAATCGCCTGTGTCCACTCAGGTGTGCAGTGCCAATTTTTAATCCAAAAACAATGCAGTGCAACATTTTCAGTACTCAGCATCCTGAGCCCCGAAAAAACCTTGTTGTTGGCTGTTTGTTGTCCCTGTGCAGAGCGCAACTTTTGAAATAAAGTTATAGAATATTGTATTGAATAAAGGAAACGTCAAGTGCCAATTAAAACTGACCTTAGAGTGAGGGAAGCAGACTTTTGTGACCTAGCTACAAATCCTAATTCACAAAGTCTGAGCTGGTTGAACACACAAGGCTCAACAAAACATGTAACATAGAACATGTTTCGGTTTAACAAATTATATTAAAGCCCTGCATAGGTCAAATGTTGGGAGGATGACAGAAAAGATCCATTTTGAAACACCTGCTGTGTCAGTGAAAAGTTTCAGGAGAATTTTAAGACTTTGGGTCAATGCTTTTTTCAAGTATTGTATATATCTTTAATAAATCAAAACTTTTACTATTATGCATTCAGTTGATTGAAGGGGTTGAAATGTATAGTAATCAAAGATTTTTAAATTTATGTTGCATTCTTTCCTTAAGCTCTGTTTTAATGTTTGTATGTCTGTAAAGCACTGTGAATTGCCTGTGAATAAACTTGCCTTGCCTTGATCAAAATGTTTTTAATGAAAACAATTTATCTAAAAAAAAAATACAAAATAGGATTCAACAAAAGCTCAGACTCTGGATCAGATTCTGATCAAATTAGGAAACCTTTTTAGACATTATACCTACTGCAGAGCCTCTATATTTACCTGGTATTGTTGTGATACCCAGCTCACCAGATATGGGCTTCAAAGGGATGCCCACTGAAGACTCAAGCATGCCAACACAGCCTTTGAAACCCAACACTGTTATGTGATGTTGTTGGGGTGACTGTCCATCATCATGACTCATAAACAAACAGCCCCAAATACGGTAAAGCATGTGATATGGAGGAACTGTTGAACCGACACTTACATTTAATTACACCGAATTAACAAATGTGTCAGATGAGAGGAGATTGAGATGGTTGCGCTAACTTTTCAGCCACCTGCTGCAGGACAAATACTCTGCAACTGTTTTTAATCCCTGTACACGTCTCCTCGGGGCTGATTGCTAAGGACAACTAGAGAGCAGGCAGGACTGTGTTTGCTTCGTACAAACACGTCCATTCAATAAGAGAAAGCCTAAATTCCACTGAAAATACTGCTCAAATGAGAAATCTGATTTACACAACACAACCAGTGTGTGTGTCAAGTAATTTCACTTTTGACCTGCTGGTGTCTCACTCTTAGATGTGTGGAATAAGTTGATCACTATTGTAACCATCTCTGCTGAAATGACTGCTCTTGTTTATTTGAATATCAATCAAAAAATCAAAGTTTATTTCTAGAGCACATTTAAAACAGCCTTGGTTAACCAAAGTGCTGCTCTGGCAGAAGTCACACAAAAGACAATAAAAACAATTAAAATACAATAAATAGGAAAATGAAATAAAAAGATGTCAAAATGTCAAGCTCAGTTTGTATTAAAAGCTAAAGCAAAGAGCTGGGTTTTCAGCAGTGATTTGAAATTGTCAGTGGTTGGAGCAATATTCAATTTTCATCTTTAGAAAAAACGGAAGAGTCTTTAAAACCTTTAACGCATGATTATAACGTGTCAAAGGTTTACTTCAGCACTGAAGCAACAAGCACAACAACCTTTATGTCTGTTAGGACGCACTCAAACTGGGCAATCCATATCATGCTCAAGCACGCTTCACTGCTAAAGTCCTGTTTGTTTGACGAGTGCGAGTCCTCCGATCTGTGCTCAAGCTCGATATCGGTCTTGACGAGTGTCGAACAAGTGTGTTGGCATGGTACAGTTCATGAACAAACAAGTATGATTACACTTAGTTGACAGATTGTAAAAATCGAAAAATTGTAGTGTTCAGGCTGTATCTGACTAAAACCGCTAAAAAAAATAAATAAATCAGCCACAAAGTAAGTACAATCGTTTACTTGTTCTCCGTGTTGTTTTCCGATATGTGGACATGGTTCTCTTTATTTTCAAGTCTGTCTGGTAAAGTCAGCACAGCTCATGGTCACGTAAAGCCGCTGGCTCGATCTGAGGCGGACTGGGGTTGCTGTTCTGGCTTTCACTCTTTGCCTACGGACAAAGACTTAGAGTCCCTTTGCTGCTAGGAATTTCTAAGATGGCAATTCTTTCTGGAAGAAATCTCAGAATCAGTTGAGAAAACAACCTTAAATAGAGCACTCTGGCTTTAGTGGGAGTGGCCTGTGGTAATGTGCATTCTGGGAGTTGTTGTCTTTCATTAACATGAGCCAGAAAGACACTTTCTGCCTTTTCTCGGTTAAGAAGTACAAAATGTATTTCACATTTGAACTAAAAATATGACCCAATGTCAATACAGACTCATGTTTCAATAGGTGAAGTATCCCTTTCAATTGGAGTGTACACCTACTGATGGGACTTTTTACTTTGTTTATTAGTCCGCCATAGCCAGACGTTCTGAGTATACAGTAGGTAATCAAACTACAAAATTTAGTTGTGAATAAATTAGAAAATGAACAAAACTAAAACAACAAACATATGACTGAACACAGCTGTGCTAGTAGTCAGTACAGAAGCACTCCCTCTTGTCTGATGTTGTTGAAGTAAAAGGGCGGATGGATGAAAATAGTAACAGATGTGTCTCGATAGATTTCTCCCTTTCAAGGCTTCTTCTGACAAATCGAGTTTGATTGTGTGAGGAAGTGTTTCAGGATTTCCACAGCAGATTGGTGGTACGCAGATTATTCTGCTGTGTGTTTCCATAATATCATGACAGTCAGGGACACTCAGTCTGGACTGTGGTTAATACTGACAGCAGATGCTACCAGGCTGAAAAAAAAAAAGAGCCACATCTGCGTCACTTCTCATATTCCCTCTCATCTTAAATCTTTTCATCTCTGAAAGAAAACTCCAGTGCTCACTCCAGATAGTGCCTGGTCCCAGTTCATCAGACTGGAAAACTGTTCTATTCAATTCTATATAATCTGTTTACACAGATTGACTAACTGTACCTGGTACAGTTTTTATTTTTATTAAGTTGGGAGAGTGATTGTTTAGGGAAAACAAAGTCAAAATATGCAGTCAAAGGTCTGTCCATTCATTTTATCTGACTATTAAATGATTGGATGGCTTACCTTCCTCAACATACTGAATTATCCTTGTGCACATACTGCACATGACAAAAATACATTAATAATTTAACATTTATCTCCCTTGTCAAACAACAAAACTCATCTTCTATTTCAGGTTTAGTCAGACATATTTATTACTATTGACAGAGCTGTTTCCCCTCTGCTTCCAGTCTTTCTGTAATCACATTTGGGTTATAGTTCTGGATCATCTCTTTGCCTTAGAAAGAACCCACAAAGCTGTTATGCAGGCCTCCTAACTGTCTCAAAACTCAAGCGTACAAGTATAAGGGTGGTATCTATATTTTGATTTACATTTCGTAAAGATGGGGGATATTGTGCTCCTTGAAGATTTACTATACACAGTGCCTGTAGAGGAAACCAGTGCTCTTGGGTACAGATCAGTTAGATTTTTTGACAATAGGAAAACCAGCAGTGTTGTTAAGGTTGGTAAAAATTCCAGAATGAACATGGATGTAAAATATAAATCTATCTGTAAATCATTTTATAATTTAAACTGTGTAAAACCAGTTGGGAGATTCAATGACAGACATATCAAACCACAAGATGTACAAAAAAACCAAACATGTGAACAGCCCTTTATTTCTATTTTCACCTGCATGCTCTGCAGTATACGGGTCAATGCCGTACACAGTGGTAACTTAATGAGGTAACCTGGGCTAAGTGCTTCCACAGGCTGCTGCCTGCTTGTTTGCCACTGATGGGAACATGAAGATTTGGCTGCTCAACAAACATCTGTATTTGTATGAGTGCTATTCTGTAAGTCACAGCAGTAAATTTTCTCTTTTCTGTTTTTTCACAGACACACATTCACCATGGTCAGAGTGCTTGGCCGACCCACAGTGCTGCATGTCATGATTGATGAACATGACTTCTTTTCCAGATGGATGCCTGACTGCTGCAGGATCTTACCTGCTGCCACAACTCAAGTCTGTTGGAGGAGCTACAAAAGCACTCGATCATTGTGTGTGTTCACATGTGTGCTTTGCCCTCACGTGGCAAAGAGGAGCAGGTTGGTAGACAGCTTTCAGCACTGGCTCTCTTTGAGCTTTGTGTGAATGGTGGGAGGTTTTTTTTGATGCATTTGCTTTCTATAAGCAGCAGATGGTTGAGTCAGCACATATATTTCAATATGTGAGGATAAAAGACAGGTAAATCATGAGGGCTTTAAGATGTAACAGTATTCTTCTGTTTGAAAATCACAGCTGTTTTTTATTGCGTGACTCAACTTCCCCTTTTTAATCAGTGGTTATACATGTAATGAGTTACAAATGCAGACACAGCTTGAAATAGCATGCTGAACCATTTAATAAGTCAAAACTATGCTTTCAAGTGGATTTACAATATAAATTAAATCCACGGGAATATGTGGAAATATGTAACTTTTTTGCATTTCTTGCTTTATGTAAACAATGAATGAAACCGTGTTTTATAGAGTCCTGGCAGGAAAGAGGATAAGCTCATGAAATCCTATTAGGCCATGCCAGCACACTGTTGAGTCTCTCATCACTAATTACCCAGTGTCATGGAAAACACAGTCTTTAGGAAACACGCTGTCAACACCTCGCCAGGGAGCATGACAGCCAGAAAATTGGGCTCTTATTCAAAAATGTGTGACACTCAAAGAGTGTGGTTCACAGGTGGGGAGCGCTCATCATTAATTCATTTTACATGCCAGGCGGGCAGTTTGCCTTTCTCTGAAGTCTGCTCCAGTACTGAATTAGCACTTTGCAGGAAGTTGGTTTGGGGCCTGCAGAATGGAAACACAACAATCCCCCTGCTCCCAAAAGAGAGTATAGACTGAGGGAGGAGGTCGGGGGGAATTGTACCGTGACATGGATTTAATTCCATGTGAACTTCGGAGGATTACCAGATTGTTACTTTTCCATAAACATCATTGATAAAATAGTTACTGTATAGCTCTCTGACCATGATGTTTAAGAAGTGAAAACTCAAAACAATGGGGGTTATACAGGGTCGCAACCAGCCTTGTGTGACCATTTAGATTGAGCTCTTTTGTCACGGTTAGTGAAGAAAGTAAATCAGAAGACAATCTGGATGTTGATTCTTTTTATGGACCACATAGTTATGACACTAAATAGTTAAAATAACCTGTGTTACAGTAGTTATAATTACAAGCTTTTGCTCATGTACACATGAATATAAGTTTGTCATATAAGTTAGCCTATGTAACTGGTGGAATTCTGCGTTGTGTGAAATTTATGCTGTGACACCGGGGTTCTTTAAACTCTTTAATCTGGCAGGCTGGCAACAGAAAATCACAGACAAAATTCCAAATTAACTTCTCAGTCCACTCCAGATTCTCTCCCAAAGGAATTTGTTAACAAAAAAAAAAAAAAAAAGGATGAGGAGAGGCGGCAAAACGAATACATAACCAAAGAAGAAGAAAACAAAGGAAAGAGGGGCTGCGGACAACAAAACAAGACTTAATAGACAATTGCCAGGTAATTTTGTGTAATTATAAGAACCGTCCGTCCGTCCGTCCTACCAGAGATGCACGGAGGGATTTGAGGAAACGAAGCCAAGAGAGGAACGAGGCAATCTGTTTTAAGAGACATGAAACTTCCTTTCCTCTGTAGCGTCATGTGTCCGTTTGTGATGATGATGTCAGCTGATCACTGCTCAGCTATAAGTCGCTTGTAACAGCTGTTCATATCCACACAAATATCCGCTGTATTAGTTTATTTTTGTATTATTTTAATTACTAAAATGTAGCTCTATACGGTAGCACCGGAGAATAACATGTTCATCACATTCAAACTGAAAGATGGATGTGGATTCCAGGTTGCAACAATCATTTTCTCACAGCCTTGCATGCTATACCATTTTTAAATTACATTAGTCCCCTTCAGGACAGAGTAAGACTACTTGCACATAGAACAGTCTGTGGTCTGTGACCAGCTGACAGTAAAGGTGTTAAAAGAAGAAAGTTTTATTTGCAGCATGTGTCCAACTCTTCATAATTAATGCACAGAAAAAAAAATCTTCCGCTGGCTTCAAAGAGTCAACCCCTTTCCCCCCAAAATGGTGCCCTCTACTGCTACTCCCAGACAGTTCTGGATTTGGCAAAACGGAGCTGTCATGACCACCACAAAGACTCAATTTGCAACCAAAGCTTTGGGTCAAATGAGGAAATAATCACAGAGGTTAGAGGGCCTTAGAAACTTTTTTTACTGGGCTATATAATTTGCATTGTGAAATGTAAAGAAAGGACAAAGCTAAGCTCTTTTGTGGTTTGTGTCAGAGTTGAACCCCAGCTTTTTGGCATTTTATCTCTGTTCTGTTTTGTACACATTAAACTTGCGCATTTCATAAACAGAGACCTTCCTCTCTGTTGACAAGTTTAGATTGTCTGAGAGGTTGGTGTCGATCAGAGCAGACCCCTGAGCTTGGAGTGCTGGGAAATTAGGGGTCGTCTTCCCAGAGGCTAAGCAGGACAGTTTGGTCTCCTCATGGTTGCATAGCAGGAATCAGGTTACATTCAAAACATAACTATCATATCCAGATGCCCATTCATTTGGGTGTCACAGCATTCCACTTTCATGTTGAAGGGGCATAAATTACAACTTCTGTCAAACCAGGATGACACAAAATACAGGCGAAGGACAGCAAATGTAATAGATTGAATACTTTAAATTGATACGCTGATTTGTGTTTTTGTAAAATATACGACCACTGATTTTCATCAGCTCTTTACCAATGAGGGGTTTCTCTGTTGAATACTGCTTTTCCCAGAAAAGCTGTGTATAATAAAACACAATTTAAAGCCACTGAGACTATAACAGCCATGCACAAGTACTGTATATTCACATGGGTGAGCAGCACAGAAGGTGTAATATGGCAGGTGCATTTCACTAATGCAATCACAGACAAATATAACTACCACCAGGTGGAGCAAACACATCTTTAGCCGCAGTCAGAGATGGATCAAAACAGTTTTCAGTTTTCTGAGATGCGTCATCCCCTTTTGACGTTTTTTAATTTTTAGGCTTTTTGTGCCTTTATTGGAGGGACAGTGGAAAGAGAAGGAAATCAGAGAAAGAGAGAGAGTGTGGGGATTGACATGTGGGGAAAGGAGTCGCAGGCTGGATTCGAGCCTGAGCCATCCACGTTGAGGACTATAGTCTCCATGTATAGGACGCACGCATCCCTCTTTTTATGTTCAAATAATGTCTGTATTCTTGACCATGCTGTGCAATAGTGGATTATTAGGCCAATGTTAATAATATAATGCAGTGTTTATTCTAAACCAGTCTAGAAGTCATGGAAAAATTACGGAAAAAAAAAAAAAAGATTCCTTCATTTTTTTCATGAAAACACCACTGTAATCTCTTCAGCTCTTACACTATGCGAGCGAGGCTACAAACATGCTTTTAAGTATGATTTGGCTTCACAGCTGCCATGGTAGTGCCTGCTTGGTTACAACCAACTTCTTCTGCAGACGCTCACCATATTACTGCAGGGTCCGAAATTACCTTTTGCACTCTGTGGCTAACGTGGCAGGTAGCGGGCCAGACATATTTTTTAACTGCTGAAATAACACATTGTGTTTTTGTGTCATATACAATCCCGTTACTGTACATTTAATTGAAAAAGCATTATGTTCTGTTGAAACAATCACAGATTCAATCATTTTATCAGAGCAGAAAATTGAGATGTTTAAAAATGTATTTGCTGGCCTTTACTTTTTGAATAGGTACGTAGAAGTTATCGTGTGGTGTGGAGAGGGACAGCTAAAAGCGCAATGAAGACAGAAAGGGAAGGGGGTTGAGGTGATTTAATGTGGGTTTTATAACTAGTAAAGTATTAGATTTTTCTTTTAAATAAAACTTCCTGTTTTCAGTCAAACTCAGTGGAATTCAAGTCTTTTATTTTAATTTAAAAAAAAAAAAACCTTCTACTGGGTGAACATGCATTGTTTTCAGCCATGGATTGGATCATTGGTGGCAATGTGTGCTTCCAAACTGTCTTTTACAGGAACAGGAAGTGCACATGGTATGTCTATGTGTTGCCAAGTTTAAATACCAGCACTAAAAATACCCAGCTGGAATGCAGGATTTGGCAGCAGGGACAGGTCAGTGGCTCGGGCTTTGTCGCCACTCTCAGGACCTATTTTCACACAAGAGGGCCGGCAGTCCATCAGACGGAAACCTGAAGCCGGCTCCTTGATTCAGCTCCAGTTCTTTTTATTTTATTCTGACACACTTTTCAGGAGGTACTTGAGCAGATGAAGGGGTGTTATGTCTGTGGTCATTGATGAAAATCCTCGACAAGGCTCCCCCCCCCCCCCCTTCTGTCTGCCACACAGCAGCCCTCAGCCGTCTGGTAGCTAAAAATATCTAGAATAGGTATCAAGGCCTGGACGGCCCAGCAGATCATGTTGTTCAAAGTTAAGACTACACTTCCTGCTCCACCCCCTCCACTACATCCTGTCATCTCAGTGAGTTCTCCTCCAAAGAACAACACTTCTTTACATTCAGGTGACAAAGGCTTCACATTGCCACAGGACTTACAACAGGAGAGAGTCAGGTGATGTTTTTATAGAGTCTGCAGATAGAGGCGTTCAGGGTGGAGGGTAAAGGGCAACAAAACACAACATAAAACTTTTACTAGGAAACAGCCGTCTTCCAAACATGATTGTTCCTTTTAGTCCGAACAAAAATGTTATATAACTTAAACTGCAAGCCATACAAGGAATATTTTCCCCTCTTACAGCAGTTTTGGAAATAATTATAAAATACATGAAATGTATCTTTTTTTTGTGGGGGGGTGATGGTGGTGGGGGAAATCCTCATGAACCTTTTCCTGGATATCTAGAACTTGATATGTAGATGCAGAGGAGAGGTGTGAAACCTAAAAAGAGACCTGGTCTGCTTGGCTGTTCTGCGAAGATGACTGAGAACCAGGAGTCGTAGGCAGGAGTTTTCTAGAGCTAATTTTGTCCCAGGGTCTACCTGAAGTCAGACAGAGACATAGGAAGGGCACACATTGGGTTGGATTGCCTATTTCTTAAGTATATGCAATAATAACCACACATTCTGATTAAACTTCTTCCCACACTGCTGTAAGAACACTTTTCACCCATAAACCTGTTGAATAACTACTGTTGAGAACTGGAAAGCTTTATGTTCCACTTGTCATCCGTTTAACTCGACAGGCTTGTTATGAAGAGCCAAGGTGAAATGGTTGGGTAGCAGTGGGTTTGTGGACACTGATTTATAACAAACTTTGTGGGATAGAAATCTGCACACCATCTGCCAAGTTGTGACTTGAATAATAAATGCACACTGGTCATTCATGCTCATGGAGTAATGATTACAATCGTGAAGTGATTTTGGCCTGTGTTTCATTTTGTGACCATTTCTCATTTACCGCTGAATCATGAGCGATTGTTGTTGTGAATTAAGTTCATATTTCATTTCCAACCCGGTCTCGCAGCACTCTTGTGCAACAGTCCTGAACTCAAAATATATAGACTTATACATGGAAAACAATCTTCATGTTATTCTTTGTCAGTCAGCATAGATAGCATATAGATTTATGTTCATTTGAAACATATGTACACCCCAACATGAAGAAACATTTATAAGGCAACACTACATGATGCCAGAGAGCTTGGGTGGCAAGCAGGGGCTCATATGCAAGATATGCATCAAGGAGCCAAAAGTTCTGCTGCAAAAAAAAAAAAAAAAAAAAAAAGACCACCACTCTTCCTACTCTTCCTTTATTGTCATTTCCAGCATATGGGAATGTACAGTATATGCTTTTGAGCTAAATGTACACAAAATAGAAAAATGTTGCTTCTTTATGTCAGGGAGCGATCATAAGCAAGGAAGTGAGCAATTAGTGTCTGGAAACGGGTGAGAGATGAGTCTGATGAGCAGTTCATTGGAGTTTTAAGTGTGTTGGTAACTGACACTATATATTTTTTTGCAAATAGAGCAATGGTCAAAATGACAATCTATAGATTTCAATCATACAATAGATGGATAGTAACTGTTAAGAGAGTTATTTACCCCCTTGCTGCTTCTGGTTATGCTTTTCTAATCTATTCTGCTTATTTTGATCTCAGGTTCTATCACTCTTTCCCTCAAAGGTATCATTTCCATGCAGCTTCAATGCAAAAGCTCATTCTAGAGACACAAACAGATTTCTGGTGAAGCAATCTGTGCGCAGTCTCAGCTCAAGGAGAAGCGCAGTTGTTCAGAGTCAAGGTGAAGTTTGACAGGGGTAATACGGTTGAGGATGTTACCCTCATCATGCCATTAACTATCCTTCATTGTTTAAGCGATGAGAACATGGAAGAGTCAATGAGCGTCACGCAGGGTATATCAATACACAGTAAATTAACTGGAGGTCTTGAGGAGTTTCTCAGTGACACAAATTAGAAAGTGTTAAGTATATTAAGAGATTCTAAAAAGTCAACATTTCACACAAAAATAATTACATTAAAATACACTAGATGATGTCCTTAGCCACACTATTTATGGTAGTTCTGAAACTTGTCAGATATGCCATAATAAATCTGCCACTCAATTTACTGAACTCTGTTCATGAAGCGGGATAAATATAAACACCTCACTGGTTTGGTGGTAAAGAGCTAAGGCTACTATATGAGATGAAATTTAAATAACTTGATAAAATGCATTTAGCAATAGCAATTATCCAGCTAGTGTAAAGACTATCTTAAAATTAAAGTTTGCTTGAATTAATTATCTGCTATTGAAGCAGTTTATCTTCTCCACTGTAACTTTTGTTAAATGATACTAAGTGCTACACTAATGATCGATTAATGTTGGTTCTTTGTGATAGCAATGAGTAAGGTCTTTTACCTGCTTTTTGTAAAGTGTCTCGAGATAACACTTGTTCTGAATTGATTGAGTATAACCTCCAGCAGTAAACATCATCAGTGCTTGGACCAGTTTCTGTTTCAACAGTGACCATAACTGGCGTCAGCTATTCTGCAACTTAAAAATAAATAAATAAATCAGGTCTAACCTGGAGACCCCCTCACCCCCCACCTGTCCGACAGGTATGGTCTCCCACTGTGAGGTTCATATGTTAACAGCCAGGTCAGGTGAATACTCTGCACAGTCCTCCTGAAATAAACTACCGTAGGTATTTTCAGAAGCGCATTTGTGAAAACAGCTTTAGGAACAAATCGTTGCTATGGTCTGTGATTGAAGTGATATTTATGTCCTTTAAAAGTGCAATATTGTTTGAAACAGATTAGGTTCTCATTGAGAGATAGGAGTTATTGTTTGTGTGCACTTTTTCCCACTTATAAAAACAGCTGTGATAACTTTTTGTACATTGATTGTTGCTTAATAGTTTTTATCACCCATAGGGCATCAATAAAGTTATATCCTATCAAGACACCGCGGCAAATAAATGGATAAACCATTTGCGCAAGACTGCAAAGCTTTGATAACGCTCCAAATTATTCCAAAATAAGGTTTGATCATTACCTAACATGAGTCACGAATGCCTGGGAAAAGTGGGCCAAACAGACACCAAGTAAACAGATTGCTTTTCCAGCTGCCTCTTAACTGTGCCACCTGAGTGTGGTTTGGAAGATGACTTTTCAAGGGGCTGCTCTGCTGGGAAACGGCTCTGAGCCAATCCCACATGCTGCTTCTGATGGGTTTGTCACACAGGGCCGGGGTTAACCCATGCTGGATATCCAAATAGGATCCATCTGACTTTAATTATGGCAAGCATCACAATACCACAGGATGTTAGGAAGATCAAACACATGGATCTGGCTTATGGTTCTGCTAACACACTTTAATACGTGCAGATAAATGTAGTCACGTAACTGTAAAAAGAATTGACCTTGTAAGTGGATATATTTCACATCAATAAATCATTAGCACATTAATGTTCAGAGATTAGAGTAAAGATGGCCAGTAATAGTGTTTTGCACAACATTAAAGTTACAGAGGCGTACTCTTTATGTCTGTCTCCCCACATCTCTGGGACCTTTCAGAACTTTGGTTGCCGTCCCTCTTCCAGAAACAGGATCCATTGACATAAAATGGTTGCCACAATCCATTTCCTTTGCCTCTCCCGCTGGTGATGCTCCACTTCCTGCTCAGTACAGAGCAGCAAACAGACAAGATGGTGAGCTTTATTTCAATAGAGAACGTTTTACCATGTACAATTGGAGAAAACTTTAACAAGAGAATGATTGATACATTATGATGGGTTCACCTGAGTTTATAGAAAAACATGCATTGTTTAAACATACTTATTTTAGCTGACTCACTTAGCCACATCCACTATATCTCATGAACTATTTGTAATTGAAAGTTCAATAAGGTGTGAATGAAAAGTATTAGTTTTTTCTTAAGGATCATCTCTGTCTGATTTGCCATTTGGCTTATTCCAACCTCTCCCAGCACCTGAACAAAAGTACCTCTGCCATACCCTATTCCCCGCTGCTACCTCCCAGACTCTGAAAAAAAACCTGCCCAGACTCTCGCTCTCCCTCCCCAAAGGTACTGCAAGGGGCAGGATATGGAAAAGCTGCAGGTAGAGGTGTCAACAATGCAGAGAGCACTCATTATAATCAGGCAGGTTTAATGCCACATTAGAGGAAGACAGAGTTTATTTGTCGTGTCAAAAGTCAAATTCATTTTCTGGATTACTGTCCGATGTATGACGACAGAAGGGATGTTTTTTTTTAAAAAAGAAATGTCCTCAATTTAAATTTCTTTTGGCGGGACGATCGTGAAAAATTTGAGTTGCATTTAAAAGGAACCTTTGTTTTAGGAGATTTTATGCCTGGGGTAGACAGAATACACTGTTTAAGACTGAACTGTGACAGGAGCCTGCAACTTTCTAATGTTATGAAGTGGTAAATGTAAACCACTGCAACTGAATTTCTCATATTCAGTCTCATAAGAACTCGACGGTTGGGCACTGTGTGCATGACACTAAAATACATTTTGTAAAATAAATCTTACCGTTTAAAGTCTGGCCTATCAAATCAACTGCTATAGCAAAAACTCACTTTTAATTCAATGTTATTAAGGTTTTGAGAGAACCTGGAAAGGCTACCTTCTCAGCAGGATCACAAGCAGGTGCAGGGGCTTGTTTCTGGCTAGCTTTGCACAGGTGGACCAGACAGGCCACCACACAGTTGTCCTGAATAACTTGAGGAGTCAGGACTTTGCCATCTGGTCAGCGGAGGGGGAAGTCTATGGGTGAGTTCAATATCATAATATTTTAATGTATCATTTTGAAAGGGGTTTGCTTCATACCCATATGGAACCGAACAACACTGTTTGTGTACTCGTCTCTCATTCAGATCACTAAACTGCCAGTATATAAGGCCATAACCAGAAAACAGCTCTGACTTACACCAAACAGCTGTGATTATGGGAGTGCACCCAAACTCCAGCAAGACTCCCATGATTTAGAAGGTGTAGAAAATTTCGACTTTGAAATCGCTTGAAAACTCAGGATAAAGAGTATTACACAGAGAACAAACAAAGAATCAGATATGCTGCCGTTGGCTCTGCAGGGGTTCTTGTATTCATTGGGATCAATTGTTTGGCAGTTTATTCTGTTATTTTGTGTTTTACTGTATTTTTAAGCCCCAGCCTCCCTGTGTATGATTATCTTACGGCTATTTAGTCATCTGTATTCTATGACCTTGTTCGAGTGTGGCCAATATACCAGTGTGCAGCCCTCACCAACACCTTTAACACCATTCTCCGTCAAACCACCGGTATCCATAAACTTAGAAAACGGCAGAACAGAACTTAGAACCTACGAGTCCAGAGCCCCAGTATCCCTCAGGATGTTTACAGGCACTCCAATAACACTTCCTGGTACAGAAACAAAACCACCCCAAATGAAAGATGCCTAAGAAGCCATAACATCTGGTTCACTAACATAAGGAACAAGAGCGTCAGAGACACTGACAGTAACAACAGAAGCCACAGTAGCAGCAGTCTTGACATATGGTTTTACCCATTTATGGTCCGTTCGAGACTTGAACGGATCAACTTTACCAGAACGCATCAGATCATCTGAAGCAGCCTCGAAATGTTCTTCTCTCCAGCCAACATCCTCATGCCCATCCTCACGCACTCTAGGAAATTACTCATATGGAGCAACTCGTATCTCATATCATCTGCTGAGGCCACAGCTTCACCAGCAGTTGTAACCTTCTTTTCATTAAAAAATGAAGCAACCTGACTTGTAAGCACATTCTGAATTTACTCCAAAATTATTAACTTACACAAGTCATCTCAATAAGTCATTAAGAGCCGTCAACCAATGTTAAATGCGTAGACAAATATCATGGACAAACAACACAAGGATTCTATGTGCGTACACTGAGGACAAAACTCGGTCAGTGTGAAGATTCCCCGTTAACTACTCAAAAGAAATCTTCTGATCCAACTCCTCCCTAGTCTTCATGTGGTTACTGGTGGTGGGTTTTTATACACTAAAGATCAGTGGCCCAGTTGAGCGACGAGCAGGCGAGTAACCACGGACATGCTCCCAAGCAAAGCTTTACCCACTTTCAGCCCAGCAAAACAAAGATTCCAGCTCAACGCACCCATAGGAGTACGTGGCTACAGACTACAAGAGAAAACTACACACCTCACTGAACATACAGTATGCACACAAGAACCTTCTGCCGGTTACTGATTCACCTGGTTTGAGCATAAACAAAACAGGATCCAAAGAAATGCACCACCTCTACAAGGTAAACAAACAATTATGCACTTCCAAAAACTGCCAAAACAGAGCAAACTAATCCCCTTTAAATCATAATTATTCACACCAGAGTGAACAAAAGATTACCAAAACGCCACAAATGACAAACTGATGGAGACGAGGTTTATAAAAGAAAATGAATGTATTACAACAAAAAAAAATGTGTTAACAAATGAGCAAAGTTATGAGGTGTGCTAGTCTGTATTATCAGTAGTAAGAATGTGTGAACGCATTATGCATGAAGTTGACGTGTACCAACAAAAATAATAATATTCAAGCATCGATCCAGCAGAGAGATCAGAGAGAGACTGCTGCTGCTGCTCAGGAGGACTGGGAGACGCCACGCATCTGCAGACTTTGAATTTCTTCATATCGATGTGCCTAAAAACGCGCAAGACACAAAAGGAAACACTAAAGAGCATGCAAACCAGAAAATTAATAATGTGACCCCTTTGAAGGTGCATATAAACTGCACGTTGTAAACTTCACTAAACAGAAATCATCACAAAGGAAGACAATTTAAAACTTTTCTGTATTCTGGATATTATTGTAATGAATAAACAATGTCTGATAAATACATCATAAATACAATGAATATTGTCAAAAGTCATTGTGTACACACCGGACAGATCCCTGAGATCTCCAAATAAAGGACTCCTCACTCTACCAAGAAATCACTTCAAATCAGCCTGCAGTCACTCTTGTAAAAGCAGCATAAAAACATCTTTTTGCACAAGGTTTTAGTAAGGTTTGCATTATTTTAGAATATTAACTTTGTATACGTTATGTTTTTGCAGTAAGCCTTTGTTTTATTATGTAATACTTTCTTATTTAAGATGCTCTTACATTGTGTCATCTTTGTTATTCTTCTGTTTAAAAGCACATTAAGTCTGCGCCTGTTGTATGAAATGTGCTATATAAATAAACTTGACCATAATAATTATGGCAGAATTACAAAAGATCATGGTTTGGACTTTTAAAAAAAAAAAAAAAAAGGTAATATTATAATGACTATCAAATTAAACAAAGTGGTCTCCCCGGTTTAAGAGATACAGCCTGACGATCACACTGAGTGAGCTTGCAGAAGAAGACCGTTCCACATAACCATGCCCATCAGTTTTGGAAGGACTTTAGGAAGTACCTTTAATCCCCAGCCCTCTCCGTTTACACTTAGTGAACTTGAAAGGACTGCCCTTAACAAAACATGAATGTTGCACCAATTATATATGGTAATAATTTTGGAAACACAATTCCAAGTTACACATGGACTGCATGCCTGCAAAAACGAGCATGTGATTAAGAGATAATGAGTCATTCCTAGCGTTCGGTGACATTTGAGTCCCCATGACATATTATGGTGTATTTTGTTTAAAACTGGGTCAATACTCTTTTTGAAACGTTTTTCTTCAAGTATAAATCTTACTCTACCATAGAAAAAAAGGATATATCCTCAGAATTGATTGTTTTAAATTAAATGTTCTCATGTTAGTGAAGGGCAGGTTAAAATGCCATGTCCCCAGTCATGTTTACGCAACTAAAATTGCATAAATATGGCATAAATATAAAAAAAAATTGAGATTTCTTTTTATTGGTATATAGTCTTTTTTTAAATGTTGCTCATCATATAATAGTTTTTGTCATTTATATAATTTTAATGCATAAAATCATTAAAAGACACTGTGTCCCTGAATTGACTGTCCACCCTGTTACTCTGGTGAGAGTCCCTTTGGACGAGCCCCCTAAATGTTCCCATGGTAACAGAACTCTTAGGCTATGCTCTCAAGAAGTGATACATTTTTGGAGGGAAACATCAACAAGAAGCCAAGTGAGTATCACTCTTTTATCAACCTTTTTTTCAATGTTTTAGAATTGTTTATAGATGTGGTAAAGCATAACATGTCCACTCTGTTACCCTTATATTTAGTGGAAAACAGTATTTTTTTGTGGTATTGAAAATATTGCTGATAAATATGTACAAAATACTCCTTAATGGTCGTTTTGTATTAGGTTGTTTTCCTTCATAGGGGTAGAAATGGCTAGGTTTAGGATAAAATGTCCCCCCTGTTACCGTCCACCCTGTTACTGTTATGATCAGTAACAGGGTGGACACGGTGAATGAATTTGTGTTTACAGCATGTTTTGACATTTGTTATAAGTGTATTATGTATTATCTATTATAATCATTATTTAAAAATCTATTATTTAAATCAGTATACATGTATTTGTTAGAAAAATGGCACCAATGTCTGCTGCGGAAAAGCAGCAGCGTTACAGGGCACGTTGTGATGCAGACCCTGTGAAAAGGTTAAATTACCTCAAAACAGAGAGGGAGAAATGGAGATGGGACAGGGAGGAAGGAAGGAAAAAGAAAATATCAGAACAAATGCCTTATCAAGGAGCCACTACCTCTGAATAAGAGGTCATTCAAGCTTGAGAAGAAACTATGGAGTTTCTTAGAAAAGAATCTTGGGATCTGGTTAGGAAAATAGTTAGCGTTTCCTCAAACATCTGTTGGTTAGTAACAGTAATTTTTCTTCCTATGTTGTTTAATGGGTAGGGAGTAAATATGAAGTTTGAGGTGGAAAGGTTCCTGTTTTGGTCAGGCGGTGGGGTAGATGAATTGTATTTCTTTAATAATAGGAACTTATTTGGTAATTTTGTTTATTTGTTAAGATCCCCAGTAGCTTCTGTGTTAAACAGTAGCTACTCTTCCTGGGGTCTCCATATTTTCATTGACAATATTTCATTAAATGGTGCATGTGTGTGTGTGTGTCCACCCTGTTACCCATGTGTTTTTGGGATATTAATAAAATAAAATACAACAATATGATGTTTATCTTTGTGGTTATTTGCAGGGAATAAATTGGTGAAATACAATCAATTAAAACATTTTTCAAATTCCATCAAACTTCCTTTTATTTCTAAAAGACTTATGTAAGAATTACGTTTTACGTCAAGCTATAACAGCTTTTTCAAGATAAAGCTTGTTCAAGAAGAACAATGCTTACAATGCTTTTCCAGTGTAAAGAAAGGGACATTTGAGCTTTAAGAAAATGTAATTAAGAATATGACTGGGTTTTCAAAACAATACGTAATAGAGATGATCATGTCTGGTAACAGGGTGGACATTTGACCTCTGTCACACGGAAAGAATCTATCTAAAATTAATAGATTATAATATCCTGAGCTGGACTAATATCATTTTCTGATAGTTTATAAAGCCCTCCTTCAGATCAAATGTTGAAATCATGAACATTTTGACATTTTTTTTGAAAAGGTATCGAGCTGAAATGGCACCGAATAGCAGGAATGACTCTAATACGTTTTTACAGAAACCAAGAGCTAAAGCTTTGCAACAAATTAGCTTTAACCATAGCAGTAAATGACAGGTATCATATTTCCTGCTCCAACGGCTGTGCAAGTGGTCTTTGTTGTACCAAGTTGAACATTTCACAGATTAGCTCCATTGCACTCACCCTGACCCTGCAGGGACCGGATCACACAGCAGAGTACAAAAGCTCTGTCACCCCCTAAGCTGTCATGATATTTGTCCATAAAAAGGCAGCAGAGGAAAGGCAGGGTTTCCCCTCTCAAGTCAGACGTGTGTAAGTGACGACTCGGTCTGGGGAGAAGGATTGTAGGAAGTCCCACCCGACCATCAGCGGGGTCACTTTCCCAGGGTGAAAAAAAAAATAATAATAAATTAGGATGAGTAATTTAGTGCACCGACAATTATGAGAGCACCTAAATTTATCTCATATAAGTCCAACGTATGACTTTACTGATAATGGCTTTACACAGAAGTTGAAATACAGATTTTGTATTTACTGCCTCAAATGCATACAAGTCGTCTTACAATCTGGCTGCAAATGCAAAGAAAAGCATCTTCCAACCACAACCTGACACCCACATACGTTTGTCAAATAGTGTTTCGAATTGAAGCAGATGCCGATTACTTGCAGCCACTACTGGCCAAATAAACGCTCTAACAAATGTGACGGAGCGGCTCCATCACGGAGTGTAGACGCACACACCAACACACACGCGGACACGTACACTGCCACACACACACGCGCACCAAACTTTCCCCTCTGCCACTGCTCCTTATCACGCAATTAAACATATCATCTTCCTCCTTTCCCTTCCCGTTCCATAGCGCGACCAAGGGTCTCATACATTTAAATCACCATTCAGGGCGTTGGATGCACGCTCCGTGGCGTCCCGTTCGGATGAAACAGAGGCGGTACATTTCCGCCAGGTAAATAGGTGGACGTGGCGCCCAATCACAACCACGTGATTTAGAAATATACGAATCATAATGCCCGGTGGGAGGGGTTTTTTCCTTTAAAAGGAAGGCTGTGTGGGACCTTCAGGACAGAGAAGGCAAGTTACAGAGAAGGTAACATCTCGTGGACGAATGTTTTTTTTTGAACTACTCATGTTGGAGATTTGTGCTGTAAATATTGTTTTTGTAAATATTTTTTTTTCTATTTTTTTTTGTTTTGGATTTTTCACATTTTTTTGTAAATATTGTGCACTTGTGGAGGCCGGTGAAGAATAAATCCACCAAACACAGTCTTCGACTACGCCTGTGTGTTTTTTCAAACTTTCTTTTCGGGTGTGTAATAAGAGAACCCCGCCACATATGGTGTCAGAAGTGGGATGGCTAGTCGCAAGAAGCTTGTCCGGCCCCAAAAACAGCGCACAGGACTGCGGTCCCAGCGGCGAGAGCAGTTTGAAGAGGTAACTGCCAAGACAGACCCGGCTTGGGACACAGTGCCAACGTCCTCAGAGGAGGACAGTGAGGAGTACCGGTCCTGGAAGGCTCCAGCAGCTCCTAAAGGACCTGCAGATGCAGGGGGTGAACTGGTGGCGATGATGAGAGACTTTTTGGCAGCACAGCAAAGGAGAGAGGAGGGTCTGTTGACAGAGATCCAAGGTCTAAGGGCTTCTCTCCCAGGGGCTGAGCAGCCATGTCGACCTGTGCCCCAGACCCGACAGACGGTGGCACCACAGGGGCAGAGCAGGCCGGCCCAGGTCACTTCTCCAAATACGGCCATGGCGAGCAGTCCAAGATTTGAACTGCCCACCCCAGCACCCCGCCGAGGACAGCGAGATTCAACATCGGAGGCTCCCACTTTTCAGTCTCAGGAGGCCAGTAGTAGACCTGACCAGCCGAGGCCAGAGTGGAGGCACTACCAAGACCCCAAAATTCCACAATATCAGATGGGGGAAGACATTGAGAACTTTTTACTGAGATTTGAACGAATAGCCAAGACCTGGAAATGGCCAGAGTGTGAATGGGCCTGTCGTCTCGTGCCACTGCTAACTGGTAAGGCACTGGAGGCCTACATAGCGATGGATGAAGAGAGGGCTCACTGCTACACTGACCTGAGAGCAGCTCTGCTCTTAAAATTCGACATCTCTCCAGAGACGTACCGGCAGCAGTTCCGTTCCACCGCTGTTCCCCCTGGTGAGAACCCCACCGAGACCTACCATCGACTGAAGGGGCTCTACCGACGCTGGATCCGGCCCGAGCAGCACACCAAGGAGGAGATTGGGGAAGCCATCGTCTTGGAGCAGCTACTCCGGGTACTTCCAACGGAGGTGAGGACCTGGGTGAAGGAGCACGAACCAGTTGAGGGACTCTCAGCTGCCAGGCTTGCGCTACAGTACCTCAACGCCCGGAGAGGTGGACCAGTGTCACGTCCTACCAGTGCTACACACCGACCAGCTTTCCAACAGCAACCATCACGGCCTGCAAGGGGGGAGAGATACCAGGAACCTGCACGTGACCCCATCTCTGCCCCAAACCAGCAAGAGTTGGGTAAGGACTTTGTTTGCTTTTATTGCCAGCAGCCAGGCCACAAAGCTTCTGTGTGTCCCGTACGCAAAGCTAAGGTCACCGGCGCTTGTTACGCACCCCGGTCAGAAGTGGGCCCTGAGGCTGACATGGAGGTGAAGACGCAACACAAAACTGTTACCATCAGTGGTCAAAAGGTGACAGCCCTGTTAGACTCCGGTAGTTACATGTCCCTGGTTAAAAGTACTCTGGTGCCAGTCGGTGCGGTGGACTACCGCAGACAGGCGGACATCACGTGTATTCATGGAGACAGACATTTGTACCCAAAAACGGATGTAATTGTGATTATTGATGAACAATCTTACCTGCTGACTGTTGGGGTGGTAGAGAACTTACCTGTTGACGCCATCTTGGGTTGGGATTTACCTGTGCTAACAGACTTGTTGCAGAAGAAAGAACTGTCCGAGCAAAGTGACTCTGGGAAGGTGGGAGATATGAATGTAAATGTTTCTTGTCCGGTAATCACCAGAGCCCAAGCAAAAGCTGGTGTCCAACCGCTACCAGACCTCGACAGTAGTCTGTGTGAGGGTGGCACTAAGGGGCCGAGAAAATCACGTCGACAACGACGCTTTGAGAAGCAGCTAAGGCTCGATTCTCCAAACAAACCAAGTTTGGTGGGGGATGATATTTGGGATGTGCCTGACAATATTTCAGGATTGCAAAAGGAAGATGCTACTTTGAAGCCATTGTTCTCCAAAGTAGTGAAGGACACCAGTGGGGATTGTGTGGGGAAAGAGATGTTCATTGTTGACAATGATGTGCTTTATGGTGTGTGTAATGAAGACAAACGCCTTGTTATCCCAGCTAGTTGTAGAGCCCTTGTCATGCACCTAGCACACACACTCCCATGGGCTGGACACCTTGGCCGCCATAAAACCTACCTTCGTGTTAGTTCCCGGTTTTATTGGCCTTCTATGTACACTGACATTCAGAAATATTGCGCCACATGCCCTACATGCCAGAAAACATGCACTGCCCGCAAATCTGACCGAGCTTTTCTGCAGCCTCTTCCTGTAATCTCCACACCATTTCGCAGGATCGCCATGGACATCGTGGGCCCTCTGGTGAGAAGCAGCGGAGGTCATCAGTATATCCTAGTTATCTGCGACTATGCAACACGGTTTCCAGAGGCTTTTCCCCTGCGCACCATCACTGCTCCAGCAGTAGTGCGTGCGTTGGTCCAGCTATTCTCCAGGGTGGGGATACCAGACGAGATACTCACCGATCAGGGAACCAACTTTACCTCCAGACTCATGCAGCTCCTCTATAAGCAGTTGGGCATCAAGGCTATCAAGACCACCCCATACCACCCACAAACTGACGGTCTGGTCGAGCGGTTTAACCAAACACTGAAGAGGATGCTCCAGAAGTTTGTGGATGATACTGGAAAGGACTGGGATCGCTGGTTGCCATTCCTGCTGTTTGCCTACAGGGAGGTACCTCAAGCTTCAACAGGCTTCTCTCCATTTGAGCTCCTGTATGGTTGGGATGTACAGGGACCATTGGATCTGCTCCGTAAGGGTTGGGAAACTCCGTCAACCACTGCTGACGACAGAGGGGTGATCCAGTTTGTGCTGGAGATGAGGAATCGGCTTGTTAAGTACCAGGAGGAGGCAGAGGTCAACCTGCGAGAGGCCCAGAAGAGCCAGAAGACGTGGTACGACCAACAGGCTCGACATCGGGAGTTCCAGCCTGACCAGAAAGTCCTACTGCTTCTTCCTTCCTCCAACAGCAAGCTCCTAGCAAAATGGCAAGGCCCATACACCATCACCCGGAAAATGGGCCCAGTCACCTATGAGGTTTACCATCCGGAGAAGAAACGGCAAAAACAGACCTACCATGTAAACCTTCTCAAAGAGTGGAAGGAGCGCCAAGTGGATTCTCCAGGGATGGCTCTGCTGGCAAGAAAGGTGAATCTTGAGGAAGAAGAGGAGATGGGTCCAACGCTTCCAGTAACGTCTGTTTCTCCTGTGTTGGTACATCTGACTCCCGAACGAGCATCAGAGCTTCTGAAGGTCTTCAAGGAGACGTCTTCACTTTTCACTGCTAATCCAGGGAAAACCACAGTGGTTGAGCACGTCATTCGGCTGAAAGAGGGACAAGCCATTCGTCAACGTCCCTACAGAGTCCCGCAAAATCTGGTGACAAAACTGAAGCAGGAGGTAGAGGAAATGTTACGACTGGGAGTGATTGAGCCATCCAACTCAGAGTGGTGCAGTCCGGTGGTCATTGTTTTCAAAAAGGACGGGTCTCTCCGCATCTGCATTGACTTCAGGAAACTCAATGCAATTTCCCAGTTTGATGCCTACCCAATGCCAAGGATCGATGATCTGCTGGAACAAATTGGAGCAGCAAAGTTCATCACCACCTTGGACTTGTGTAAAGGATACTGGCAAGTGCCCCTTGAAGAGTCAAGCCGACCCTACACCGCATTCCGAACACCAGCTGGTCTCTTCCAATTCACTGTGATGCCCTTTGGTCTTCATGGAGCTCCAGCCACGTTCCAGAGACTGATGGACCGAGTCCTCCAGGATTGTGGACACTGCAGCGCTGCCTATCTAGACGACGTGGTCATCTACAGCCATACTTGGGAGGATCATATGCAACATTTGTCGTTGGTTCTTGGGAAAATCCAGCAGGCTGGGCTGACCCTCAACCCCGCAAAGTGTGAGTGGGCACAGCAAGAAACAAGGTACCTTGGTTACCTACTGGGTCGAGGGGAGGTGCGGCCGCAAGTGGATAAGGTTGAAGCTATCCAGAATTGCCCTCGACCTCGCACCAAGAAGGAGGTACGGTCTTTTCTTGGACTGGTTGGCTGGTACAGGAGGTTTGTGCCCCAGTTCGCAACAATCGCTGCACCAATCACAGCACTGACCAGAAAGGACCAGAGGAATCCGGTTACGTGGACGGATGATTGTGAGACAGCATTCAACACCCTCAAAGCCCACCTGTGCTCGTCCCCTGTCCTCAAAAGCCCCGACTTCAATCGACGATTTCTGGTACAGGTGGATGCCTCTGCAGTCGGCCTTGGAGCAGTTCTGGCTCAGGGAGATCTGGGAGAAGAGCATCCAATTCTGTATCTGAGCCGCAAGTTACAGCCACGTGAGACCAGGTATTCCACGGTGGAGAAGGAGGGCCTGGCCATTAAGTGGGCACTGGAGAGCCTACGATACTACCTACTTGGACGGGAGTTTGATCTTGAAACAGACCACAGAGCTCTAACATGGATCAACTCAATGAAGGACCACAACAGTCGCCTGACCAGATGGTATCTTTCACTCCAGCCATTCAAGTTCACCATCCGACACCGATCAGGAAAATCCAATGTGGTGGCTGACTACCTTTCCAGGTTGCCGCACATCGTCAACCTCCAGGAGGAGGGGGATGATGTGACGGAGCGGCTCCATCACGGAGTGTAGACGCACACACCAACACACACGCGGACACGTACACTGCCACACACACACGCGCACCAAACTTTCCCCTCTGCCAATGCTCCTTATCACGCAATTAAACATATCATCTTCCTCCTTTCCCTTCCCGTTCCATAGCGCGACCAAGGGTCTCATACATTTAAATCACCATTCAGGGCGTTGGATGCACGCTCCGTGGCGTCCCGTTCGGATGAAACAGAGGCGGTACATTTCCGCCAGGTAAATAGGTGGACGTGGCGCCCAATCACAACCACGTGATTTAGAAATATACGAATCATAATGCCCGGTGGGAGGGGTTTTTTCCTTTAAAAGGAAGGCTGTGTGGGACCTTCAGGACAGAGAAGGCAAGTTACAGAGAAGGTAACATCTCGTGGACGAATGTTTTTTTTTGAACTACTCATGTTGGAGATTTGTGCTGTAAATATTGTTTTTGTAAATATTTTTTTTTCTATTTTTTTTTGTTTTGGATTTTTCACATTTTTTTGTAAATATTGTGCACTTGTGGAGGCCGGTGAAGAATAAATCCACCAAACACAGTCTTCGACTACGCCTGTGTGTTTTTTCAAACTTTCTTTTCGGGTGTGTAATAAGAGAACCCCGCCACACAAGTCAGCAGTCCATAATTGTTATATACAGCAAAGTCAGTAGAAAACTACGAAACAATTGTTTAGCTGGACCTCTTGCAGTATGTGAAACTAACTCCAGAGGGACAGATGCAAGCACAAAGTCATTCACACACATGACCCCCTCTAGGTATACATAATGAAGAAACAGTTCGGGGTCATACGTATACAAACTGTCACAGTTGCAGTGTTTGCATCTGTGTGAAAAGGGCACACTACACAGAAAATGTCATTGCATTTTGTGTAAAAAGCTTAAACCTCACCAGTTAGCAGAATGAAAGGGGTCAAAGACGTACAGCTGGCTCATTGCATTGTGTGGTCTGGAAATGTTCTGAAAACGAAAAAGATTTAGCATCAAGACATTCTAGGGTGTACTGAAATACAACCTCTTAACTTTTGCTGTATTTTTAATTGCTGTAATCTTTCCCTTTAGTAAATTTTATTTCTTAGGTATGGATGCAATATATAGAAAACAGCTCTCCAATGCAAGTAAGCAGAAGCTAATTTGCAACACTCATCCCTAGTCCTGAATGAAACAATACCGTATGATGTATGCTCTCGATGTCTACATAAATAACACTTGGAATAAAAAAAGCCAAAACAAGGTGTTGAAGGCACATTGTCAAATACAGAGCACATCAAATGAAAACATCTTTTTGATCAGAAATACGAGCACCTGGATGGAGGACTGAGGAATAATGGCCAGACATGACATGTCTCTGTTGCTTGGATACAAGCTCATATTAGAATAAACAAAGTGGTCACTAAAATGCTAAATTATTACCCCAGATATCACAAAAGGCCTTGGGATAACATGGAAACACCATCTGAGCCTGAAAATAAACTGACATGCTGGAGCTTTTCCTTTATCCTCAGTGGATGCTCATTTGTCACAGTGCCTTCATAATCATGGTTTGAAAAGCTCATGAGGCCGCTTCATCAGATGAGGCGGAGCATTTTGGCAGAAATATTAATGGATATAATCAGGGGAGATGGAGGATGAGAAGAAGTAATAGACCTGCAGCTCAAAGGTGTGTGGAAAGCACACAATTTGTGTTGTACTCGGGGTTCCCAAACTTTCCATTTCACAATCCCAAAAATAAAGCTGCCAGACACATGGGACCCCACTGTGGGGAGATCTGGGGAGCAGGGTTCCATCAGCCAACTATTCCCCACTTCATTCTTAAACCTTAAGCCATTTCAACCTCAAATGAAAGCTGTACTCACCAGCATCCACACCAAACAAATGCCAGAGTCCTGTGTCATGCACCCAGGTGCTTCAAATAAGCTGGTCTGATTAGTGAGCAGGGGGGGAGGGGACAGGTGAGAGGCTGCATTCAAGGGCTGCATGTTTGGAGTCTTCCTCACCATGATGTCTTATTGTACCAGCTACAGGTAACAGTGGTGTGTGTGATGCATGTGGGTGACATCATTTTAACTTCAGAACTTTGTTTGAATTGAGGTGATATCTTACATAGCCTACCTTATCTTTACATTTCAATATCGTGGCTATTAGGATTATTTCACCACAGAGAAAGCAAAGGGAAAAGATTTTTAGATGAGCTTTTTGTTGTCCATTTTCTTAAAACTGTCGTTTCACTACGGCAACCCACGTCACTAACCTCCGCCATCACCTTTCCCTAAGTCCTTAATGAATTCTCCTAACACCTTTCCTTAACCCCATGACGTTTGCTTTGGTAATTGGTATACTTGTGGTCTTCCATCTTCGCCACTTCCTTAAGAGCCAGGCTGTGACAATGGAAGGATGGATGGAGTCATGTAAGAGAAAGAAGTTTCAATAAAAGAGTACTATAAAGTAAAATGCACAACATGAAACTTCCATAACTTTCACATCGAGTGGGTATTTTTCTACCATTCCATCTCTTTGGCTTATTGTCTGCAGCTTGAATGTTTTTTTAGTAATAAGATCTTTAAATTCTTCACAGCTCAATCAGCAGCATTTGTTCCGTAGCCCTCTCTGTGACTCATTCCATCGTCCCTTCATTAATCCATTCATTTGGGTTTCTTCTAAACCTTAGGTACGGTCACAAAGCGAGACTAGGCAAGCCTGTCTGGAGTCAGTTCTGATTTGATAAGGCTGGATTGCGTTCATGGAACGTTTTGAGGCTTAATTGGGAGATGGTGTTAGATTCAGTCTGACTTCAGGTAAGTTTGGCTTTTTTTTTTTTTGCTACGTTAATGGAATACAACCATTTTTAAATATAGATATCCAGGCTGGCTTCACACACTCAAAATAAGATGTCTTCCATCCAATATGAAATGTCTCTTGCAGCCATAAAAATAGCAGAAGGTAATCAAACAAAAGATAATTAACCAGACTGCTGGTCTCACACACCTTATACACTGTTTTCTGTCCTCTTGGGCCAATCAGAGATGCGCTCTGTAATCAGTGCCACACTGACTTCAGGTTTTCAATCAATATCACCTCCCCTTGGACTGAATGAGACTCAAGCATGATGATTGAACACAAGATAATGCTCATGAAAATGTCCCACAAAGGATATATATCATAGACACACATCATTTAAACATTCCCTTTTATTTTACTTTAAACAGAAGATGAAGTTTACGTCTACCCAAACCCATATTAACTAAAGTGACATTTGAAGAACAGAGTGATCCACACACATTTTTATATCAACATTGACCTGTGAGCTGGAGGAAAGTGTACCCTCTTCTTTTCCTAAACAATACATATTTATTAAAAAGAATCAGCAGGAGAGACAGCCAGCTCCATGGCAATAGGTCATTCGTGTAGGTCAGAGTATTTTATAGATTTTTCTACATTTATAACTCGGAATTACAAATGACATTTTCAGGAAAAAAAATATGCCCTGTTTTTCTGAACTAAGAGAGACAAGTGTCTCTGTAGACCACTAAAAGTAGCAAACGTTCCTGCAGTGTTAAGATGAACCCACTTTTATTCTGGAATGGGTTTGAAACATGGGTATTTATGTTTTTTGTAACATAGATTAGATGTTGTTAATGTGTTGACTTTTTGCAGGGAAATAAGATCTTTGCAGTTCAGACACAAAACCACACTCTGGATGATCAGTCGAGGTGTCTCTTTAAATAACTGTGTGAGACAACAAGACCATTGCTGAACATACTGGATTTCTGCCACATTATCCTATTGACACAAAAGTTTTAATAATTTTATTTTCTCATGTGAAAACACTTCTGAAGGTATAAATATCGAATTTCTGTCAGGCCAACAGGGTACTCCGAGCACACATAGGTGCATATGGTTGCAAAATAATAATGAAAGTCTGTGGCACAAGACTTTTAATGTGTTTCGCCTGCAGGTGCTGGGCGAAGCCCCAGGATGCTTTGTTCGCTTAAAATGAAATATAGTAAAGTTATTTTCTGTGTGCCATGGACTTTTGATTTACCAAATGTATGTATGTAAGTTTGGGGAAAGACCTTACATTTGCCTACATTACCATGACCGCTCCCTTGTCTTAAAGGAGCAATATGTAACTCTGAAATATTGTGTTCAATAAGGGTGGTGCAATCCAAACTCAAAAGATTGGAGAGAGCTGCTGTTCATGAAAACAAGTTCTCAACTCTCAGGTAATGATCCTTGTAAAGCCGGATAACTGAGACAGTGTTGGCATACTGTTTCGCTCAATCAACATCTTTTTGTTTTACACCTGGTGTTTTTCTATGTTTGGGTTGTTGGGAATAGAAATAGGATACAGGGAGAGTTGATTTTGTAATTATATTTTATAAATTCAAATTGTAAGTCGTCAGAAATATTTACTTTAACTGGTTATTTGAGCCCAAAACTAAACAGTCAAGGATCAAACGCACACACACGTAGGAGGATAGAGTTCTTCAAATACTTTCCTCAGTACACTACTGAGTAAATTTCCCACTAAACTTTATTCCGTTCTGATCCAGAGTGGCCCAGTTTGTTTTTTATGAAATAAGATTTGTTGTCTTTTCCCCTTCTGAGACGAAGTTAGGGCTTGCACATCATATCCTGTAAATTAACACTTTCATGTCCAGCTTCTTTCAATCCAAACTCACTGTGTCATATTAATTAGAATACATACTCTGCACAACACACGCGGCAATTCTTCCTCTTGCAGCAGAGCCACGAGAACCAGGTCGAGTCTTTTCATTACTTTCGACAAAGGCTTGTTTAGACTGTATCCAGCTGTTTTCTCCATCACCACAGTGCATGCTGACTCAGTGTCCATGCCCTCCTTTTAATCCAAGAGGCTTAGGGCCCCCCCTTTCCCTGAAGTAGAAGTGAGGCTGCAGAATCCATCCGCCCTGCCTGTCTGATGGAGGATTCTGAAGTAAGCAGTGTCTGCTGACCCCTCTGATCACATCCCAATGGTGGAGGTCATTAAAGAGGATCCAGGATCCTGCAGAGCCCCACACAGTGACAGAACAAAATAAACAGAAGGGCCTGCCCAGTTGGATACAGGAACATCTGGAGAGACATGGTTAAACAATTCAACTTATCCCAGCTGTACCAATCAATTCCATCATATTTTAGGCAGTGGACTATCTATCTGTCCCTCGACCCATCCATCATCAACTTCTGAGGTTGGGAGGAGTGTTGCTTGGTTGTTTCAATAAATCCACTTGAATTTGATCCAAAAATGGTAGGTTGTCCTGCCCAAAAATGTGCATCTGACAGACAAGAAACAGAATAGGGAAGTAAATGTCATTAAAACAGTCCTCACACCTTTCCTACACCACTACTGGTTTGTTTTATTTGAAATCACTGTCAGTCGTTGACATAAAGAACACTTGGTTACAGTTAGAGAAAGGTTGCACATATTGATAGGAAAGCAGCTTTTATTCTCTAAAGGAGACGGGAAATGAACAGCTTTAATGGAAATAAACACTCGTTTCTTATCCATCCACTTGACCCCCTCCCTGTGTGAACTAGTACCCTTTGTTGCTTCAGTGTTCATATCTCATATCTCAAGTGTTTTCCTAAATGACTGATTCATTGTTTTTTAATCTAATTCTTTATTTAAAAACCTTTAGGGAGAGAAAACCTATGCACAAAAGCGAAACATGAAAACTGAAATGATTTACCACACACAGATTATTAAGGGTGTTAGAGGCTGTAAAACACAGAGGTTCTTGACCTTAGGAGAAGCTATTCTAAAAGTATTTTTTTTTGTTAATCTTAACAATCTCCAGACACACTCATGTACTTCTTATTTTCACCTTTCCCTTAAATAGTCTCCTATAAGAAGCATAATCAATCATTCATTCAGTCCAAAATCAGATGAGATGAGCAGAACATTCTATTTTTGGGCCGATGTTTTTAGCAGGGTTGCAGATTTGGTCTTTACTCCAGGCAGTCATGTAGTGCCCTTTAGTGGTGAGAGTGAGGTACAACAACAAGTAAGCCATACTGCCGAATTTGATTTTTTACAATCCTATCTCGTTTAACCGTTAATTATTTTAGAATATAACTTTAATCTGATCTACTTCACTCATTTGAAAATTTCAGGACCCAAGGACGCTTGACATGGTGGAGGGACCAAACAAATCCTATCAAAAGGATGGGAGACCGACCGAGAGGCAAAGTTAAGTAAGGTTGTGGAGTACAGACTGTGCCAGAGAAGTGTTTTGAATTTGTCAAAAGATTGGGCATTGGCGATGTCTGAGGGGAGAGTGTTCCAGAGGGTTCAATTCAATTCAATTAAAAAACGTTATTTGTCCCCAGGGGGCAATTCAAAGACACACAGAGCAGTAAATGAACAGCAGTGCAGCTATACTAAAAATGTAACCAAAGACAAAGATTCAACAAAAGAATAAAGTGTCAAGATTCAAGTACGAAGTTTAAATAAAAAAATTCAATGTTAAATACAAAAGAAGGTATAAGTGGACTAAAGATGTAAACAGACAGAGGGTGGGGGCTGTGACATTGAAGGCCCTGTCTCCATAGGTACATAGTCTGCTGTGTGTGGACAGCAAGCCAGTGACCGAGGACCGGAAGTTTCTGGATGCGTTGTGCGGTTGAATGAGATCAGAGAGGTAGTGAGAAGCTACGGGCATGGAGGGACTTATAAGTGAGGAGGAGTATTTATAACGACAAACTTTAGCCAAAATGTAAAAAAACCCCAAAACAAAACAAAAAACAAACCACAAGAACACTCAATCCCTGACTGAGAGGCGTACGGCACAGCACACTCCAAAGCATCGGCCATTTGTTTGCGAGCAGCGTTCCACCAACAGTTGTTCAATCAGAGGATTCACCGGCATGACTCGAAGGCTACAGAAGAGGGTAGGGGACAAACAGCACAGGATACTACACAAAGGAGCAGGATAGCACTACATATTCCATGTTAAAGCACCAAACATAGAAACAAACGTTTGAACAATAGCTAACATTAACATTCAATTATTCACTAAATCGTCTCCTATAGTTTGTGATTTCCACAATACGTGGCATGCTAAAGTTTATTCTTATCCTTATAAATAGCTTCCAAGCTAATGCTAATTTACTTACCATATTGTGACAATATACAAAGTTTACACTCAACAAATCATTGGTTTAATTTTATAAATGTAATGTACTGATGTACATTAGAAACACACTATTCCTTCTTGGAACACAAATAGGAAACGTGAAACTCAACAATATTGAGCTTATTTGAGCTTCCACTCCATGAATGAAGTCAGAGGTCGCCTGAATAGCAGTGGTAGAAGGAAGTGTTCGTTTTCTTCTCGTGATAAAGGGTTTGTTAGTTTGGTTCAAACAGGATTGTTGGCGACCTTACAGACCTACAAAACCAGTTCATCCCAAAATAGATATGGCACGTTGCTGCTGACTGCATTCACAATTGAATTCATGTTGAAGAAATGACCCAACGGCACCCAACCCAGAGGCAAAATGTTTTTTTTAAATCAACTTTGTTCACCAAAATACTCCCCGTGTTCACATATCAATACTCCGGTTCTCAGAAGAGGGCCATACATAAAGAGGTCTGTAGAGGATATAAAGGCAGACAAACAGTAAAACCAAGTCAACAAGCTAAACATATCCAAGCAAGCTCAAACAGATGAGCTGCAAAAATCCTATATTTGTACAATAAAGCAAAGACAAATCTACACTTCACTTACTGTGGCAATGGAGAGAGAAAAAAACTAAGTGTACATTGTGTTTCACTGAAATACATACAGGCTTTTATTTAAGAGGTTTAGGTCTGTATTGCATTCTTTCATAGCTGTATTTTATCACGAAGAAAATTGTTCTAGGACTGGTTGTTTTGTTGTTGTTTGCTCAGAACTTGTTTCAAGTGGAGGCTAATTCTTGTTTTATTTTTTACATGGGATGCCTTTTGTTAATATTTCGAATGTGTTCATAATCACCAGGAGAGATGTTTTACTTCTTAGTAATGAAGAGTTACTTCTTTGGATTGCCTCAACAGATCTGGCTCAAATAGCTATACGGCCTAATCGTTAGGGGGGTGAATGCACCACATCAAAATCAATAAAAGTGCCTGTTTTCCACTTTAGGTCTCAGATTGTTATTTTAAGTGTCTGTCTGACAACATTATGGAATGCAATAAAGGAAGAGCATCTGGCTGGCATTTCCCTTCATAGATCTATTGGGCATATCAAATACAAAGTCAAGTGATCTGATTGGCTGCCGGGACTCTTTCTTTCCTCCGTGATCCCTTTTATGATGCATCAAAGAGGCTGCCAGGATAATCTGTCTGATTCACTTCCCACAGTCTGCATGTTCAATTACTGTTTCGCCAGGCTACCTGTTAGACTTGGAAATATGCAGAAAAACTGGCAGAGAGGCAGGGCAAGATGATTTCAAATAAAGCCCACATATTAAAAGGCCTTGTAGAGGTCAGTTTATGGTACCACTGCATCTACAACAGCGTATATATATATATATATATATATATATATATATATATATATATATATATACGCTGTTTATTTTTTTTCATCGATCATAAAACACCTTCACCTCTAAGCATATCGTGTTTCTTTCAACCAACATTGTCCCTCTTGAAGCCATGTTAGGGGGGCGTTTGCAATGAATTTTCCCTCCATTGAATTTTTCCCCTCAGCAGCATCAGTAGCACTGAGCCAGCCTCCGACCAGACTACGCTGTTCCTGCTTGCTGTATGTGTGTGTGTGTGTGTTTTTTTTTCTAAGGTTAGGAAGCAAGATTACGCACAAGGACAGCGAATAAACAGAACCAAAACAAAGCGCGCCGTCTTTCACCGTGGGGGATCCCGTGTTTCCTGAAGGAGAATCTCTGGCACGCGCAGATTCACGTGAAAGAAGTGCAAAACAGGTATAAACTTGGAGGGGGTTTTTCATTTTTCATGCCTCGTCGCATATCCGGATAAACTGGGGGGGCGCTTTACTTTCCATGTCTGTTGTAATTACACACATGCAGAGGATTGGAGGCTACATGAAAAACGAAGGGGGCGGGCGGGGTTTGGGAAAAGAAATGGGGTCGTTGTGCTTAATCTCTCTATTGTACGTTTACAAGCACGAATGTGGAGTGAATGATTTTACTAGCTAAAACATGTCGACCTGGTTTAACCTAGCTAACATTAACCCTGAGCTGTATGCGTGTCCCTCAACATGTTTGAGCTGATGAATATCCCCTCTATATGTCAGCTATTGTCGCTGTGACAGTTGTTGGAATTGTGAATAAAAATCCAGTTTTATGTCTGCACAGCGACGTTAAAGAGCTTCTAGTTGTTTGGCTGTAAGGCTACGTACAGTACAGTAACGAGAGGCTTCATGGCCCCGGTCATTCCCGTCTTTTCACATTCGGCTCATGCGCCGAACACCTCACTTCACAAACACACACTCACCATATCCCTCCACCTCCCGTGTTCCCGTGTGTTAATTAGTGCATACATCCACATTATACGTGAGTCTGAGCGGCGCTGCTGCAGGCCGCAGCCTATCAGAGCGCTCATTGCTGGAACTTGTTTACATGGAGACCTCGGGGAGAGGGGGGGGGGGGGGGGCTAACCTTTTCCACCATACGCTGTCAGTATGGTGGATGTGACGTCTTTATGTTTTATTTTATTTTGTTATTCTAGAGATGGTAATGTTGTCTTTCTCATGCATATGTATTGAAAATGAAACTCCATCACTGATCAAATACAAACAAAATATTTAATTATAAATTATAAAATAAATATATTTTTGTTTAAACTAATTTATCGATTAAATAAATCATTATACAAATCCATGTATCTCAAACCTTAACAAATAACGCCAGAAATATAGTTTTTTCCCTGTGAAAATAAAAAGGTTTGACAATATACCAATGTTTGTTTCTGTGTTAGTATGAATTTAAATGTAAAGCATTTTGTTGTTTTAACCTCTTTGTGGCTGTGCTTTCTACAGCAGGATGTCAGCCAGAGGAGGAAAGAAGAAGGCCACCAAGCTGTCCCGCTCAGCCCGGGCGGGTGTCATCTTCCCTGTAGGAAGGATGATGAGATACCTGCGCATTGGCACGCACAAATACCGCATCGGTATGGGGGCTCCTGTCTACATGGCAGCAGTCATAGAGTACCTGGCAGGTATAGTTCAAGCTTTATACCAGTTGCCGTGACAATGTTTTAAATAAGTGTCAACAAGTTGCGCAAAAAACAAATCCATGATTTCATTGTTGATTGATGGCAATTCAAATAGTAATTGATATGAATTGAATATAATGCAAAACAACATAAAATGCTAATGTTGATTGATTTATAATGCTTTATTATATTATTTGTGTAAGTATTTCATTATATCTAAATGAAGCATCTTAGACAAAACAAAGCTAATCCTTTAAAAAAAAAAACCCGACACCTACAAAGCATTATGTTTAAAAGTTAATTGTAGCACAAGCTCTGTTACTTAGGTACAGGTAAAAGTCTTTAATAACTATCATAATATTAGATGGTGATATATTAATGGGGTGAGTTACTTCTGATTCACTTTACATAATAGCAACCTCTGCCATCAGTGTGTGAATGGGTAGGTGTGATCTGTGGTGTGAAAGCTCAGATGATTTTACCATGTACATGAATCAAACCAATCAGCGGGCCATCTCACATTCCCTCGAAGAGTCAGATGCATCTGCCAGCGGGCGCGTTGCTAATTACAACGGTGGATTTAAGTTTGTATTGTAGATAGGCCGAACTCTGGCCCGCTCGTTTCACTTCTCTGCTTTCTTTGTGTCCCTAAACAAACAAGAACACACACAGGACACTGTATGAAATATGTGAGCGAATGAAAGTGACATTTTCCACAACATTAGAAACACATGGACACCATTAAACAGATCTGTTCAGTAATGTTGTTTGTGCTTAAGATGAAATAAACGGAGGCTGTAAACATTTATTTACTCATTACTGGAATCTTTGGCTACATTCTCCTATTCTGCCTAATGCACTCAGGACAGTCTTATATCTGTGGGCTCTATTGTCAGAGGCACTCAGATATTAATACGATGTATTATAAGTCCAACTCTCTGTAGCATGAGAGTGTGTGTGCTTCTGCATGCGTTTGTGTGTGTCTCAGACAGAACGTGCGCTCGTAGGAGGTCGGCGAAACAAACAGAAACAAAAGCTTTCCCTCCCAGCCCTCCTCTCCGTTTAAACACTTCATGTGAATGTGTCAGCAAATGTGCTGATAATAAACTGTGGAGTAGGTGCCCTGTTGTGCATCCTGCGCGTGGATTAAGATCAGCAGACGAGCGCTGTGCACTGCGATGCCCTGCCTTTTTAAAGTGTCCTCTTGATATCTGGAACACACCGGGACACAGACTTCAGACTTTCAGCAGGTTTTAGATGGTTAGAGGCGCAGTCAACAAACACACCACCAGACACAAATGGGAGCCTGGTTAATTTGCTATTTAAACAACGTGAGCTCTGGGCATTTAAATGACAAATGTGTCAGGAGGAAAACCTGCTCTGCACAGGTGTACCACTGCATAAGGCCCTGCATGTTTGATATATATCTTTCAAAACTTTCTTTTGTCTTTTCTCAGCTGAGATCTTGGAGTTGGCAGGAAACGCTGCACGGGACAACAAGAAAGGCAGAATCACTCCGAGGCACATCAAGCTAGCTGTAGCCAATGACGAGGAGCTCAACCAGGTAATGCAGTGCGATGAATACTCTAGTTGTTTGTAGAGCTACGTATGAAGTCAGAGACAGTTCAGAGGGTGAGATCATTACAATAGAGGAAAGAGGTAAAAAGTGAGCAGAAGCTTAATAGAGATGCTGGTAATCCATCAAGACCTTCTTTTTTTTTTTTTTTTTAAGATTTATTTTTGGCCTTTTTTTGCCTTTATTGTAGAGGGAGGACAGTGGATAGAGTCGGAAAGGGGGAGAGAGAGTGGGGAGAGACATGCGGGAAATGGCCACAGGCCGGACGCGAACCCGGGCCGCCCGCGCACGAGGACTAAGCCTCCCATCAAGACCTTCTTATTACGTTCCAAAACATTTTTATAAAAAAAAAAAAAAAAAAAACTTCAAATGTCGAAACCTATAAATGCACAGTAATACACTGAGACTTGAAGTGTTGTTAGAGACATTGGCACGTGGCTCTCTCTCTCTCTCTCTCTGCCATCAGTGTCTGGTGGATCAGGTCGCCTGGTGCTTCAGACGCACCTGTAGCTCCAACATGACAAACTCATGAAGAGTGAGCCACGTTAGGCCTCTCAGCACATTCAAATACGGAGAAAGCATGAACAGTGTTTGGCTGTGTTCACGAATGATTTGGTATCGATGATTGTTTCATCAGTTGTAAGTTTGTGATTTGTGTGTGTGTGTGTGAGGCCTGTGTGGTTGATTGTGAAGGTGTTTGGGCTCCAAGCAGAGGGTGTGTTGTTGGAACATGCCAAAGAGAACAGCCTCTTTGGGATTACATTTATGTTAAATACGTGATATATTTTTTTAACTATTTGTTTCTGAAACTTTTTCTCTTCAGCTCCTGCGGGGGGTTACCATATCGAATGGGGGGGTCTTGCCTCGGATCCACCCAGAGCTACTGTCCAAGAAGAGGGGGGGCCGGGTGAAAGTGGACAGCCAGGCGTCCGTCCCAGAGAAAGAGGAACGCTCAAAGAGCAAGAAACCCGTCAAATCCTTCAAAAAGGTTAAAGGCAAAAGAGGCCGAAAGCCAAAGGTCAGTCAACTCGTCGACGTGGACAGAATGTAAGTGTGGAAGGGAGGGGGGAGACCAGTAATACAGCCCCCCCCCCCTTAAGATGCAAAGGACATTCTTTTAAGATCTGACCTCAAGGTCAAGAACGTACTTAAAGCCCCCAACATAAGAGCCTGACTGTCTCTGCACCTCTCCAATACGAATTATTCAAAAAATATTTTTCCCAAAAATGGTGAATCTGCTCAGTGGGCCTCTACGATTGGAGACTCTTATTGGATGTCTGTACTCAGTCAGTAATGAGGTGGGAAACCTAGCTAAGTTTGGTTGAACTGTTCCTTTTTTTTTTTTTCTGTCCTGCACAGAACGCAGACAGCGAGTCTGTACCAAACTCCACAGTAGAAGACGGTCCAGGAGAAGGATTCACCATCCTGTCAGCAAAGAGCCTCTTCCTTGGACAGAAGGTAACAGCCCCGTATATTTGAAATTTGAGACGTGCGTTTCCTTGCACTGAGCTGATGACTTTATGAATCCACAGCTTTCACTAACAGAGAGTGAAATCGGTAAAATTGGATCGATCAAGGTGGAGGGGATAATTAACCCAACAAATGCAGAAATGGACCTCAAAGACGGAGTGGGTGAGAAGGACTTTTTAAAAAAAAGTTTTTTTTCGGTATTTCTTATGAGTCACTTCCTTTTTAGCATTCAGTTGTGAGCTCACCTACTGCTCTGCTCTGCTCTCTGGTAGGCACCGCCCTGGAGAAAGCAGGAGGCCGAGAGTTCCAGGATACAGTCAAGGAGCTACGAAAAGCACAAGGACCTTTGGAGGTGGCATCAGGTACACAATGTCATGTGACAGAAACCTATGATCCGAAAACCGTGAGATGTGTGATCCGTTGCACCTCGACTGAGATTAAAAATCAGATTCTGACGCGTTTTCCAAACATCAAAACATACCTCTGACACATCCAGAGACCTGAGCAGTGTGTAGAGTTTAAAGTGCCGTACGTCTGTCTTTGCACCCTGCAGTGGCAGTGAGTCAGGCCAGTGGGATGGCAGCCCGCTTCGTCATCCACTGTAACGTCCCTCAGTGGGGTTCAGAGAAGTGCGAGGACCAGCTGGAGAAGACGGTGGAGAACTGCCTCTCCGCAGCGGAGGAGAAGAAGCTCAAGTCCGTGGCTTTTCCTTCACTTCCTGCCGGACGGTGAGCTCCACTCTCACTCAAAACAAAGAAGTTAAGATGTTCACGTGTCAGCCAGTACTACTCTGTCAATTCGTCCATTTAGGTTTGACATGCAGCTCAATAGGGATCACATACTGGTACTTCTTACTTGAAGTTTAAAGAAACGGCTGCTTGACGGAGACTCTCGGCTCTTAGATATTTTACACTCGGCCATTATTTATTTGCCGCTGATTCATAACAAGTGTCATCTCGAGACGCTTTAAAGAAAGAGCAGGTAAGAGACTTTACTCGTTGAGAAAAATTGGGACTGGCTAAGATGCAGGAAGGATTTCTCCTTTGTATCCCTCGTGTTCCTGTTGTCCACATTTACTTGCCGCTGAGGTGGAGGTCGGAGCAGGCCGTGCATGAATGAGGACGACGGCGGTGGCTGGTTTTAATAAATGGATTACGAGTGGGGAAGAAAAGATTGAATGGTTAATGAGCCCTGGCAACATTTACGTAATCAGATGAACATCAAAAAAAACATTTCCTTTACCCTGGTGGGAAAGATGAAAAGGAAGAATAAGTCAAATTTTCACTGTCATATAAGAGCTTTATACTGTTGGTAATTAAAACATGAACTATGAAACCTCAGGGCGCACTCATACTAGGGAAGTTGTCCTGTACTGTGCTTCAGTACGTACGGCAGAAACAGCCAGAGCACTGCATGAAGGCTGTCAGCGTCGTGTACCCGCGTGCTCGTGCATGAAGTAGCACACCTCTCGGAAGTGTGCCAAGGAAGTGGACTTAAGAGGCGAAGTGCTTCGACATGGTACGGATTACCAGTGTGATTTCAGTCTCACAGAAAGGGCCTAATAACATAAAGGACAGCATCACTGCCAAACGCCAAAGTCCCACAATAATACATAAAACTAACCAATCGAAGCAGCATAAGACGAACAACTCCGTCGTTCTGCTGAGTAAATACACATTCAGGGAGGGATCCTTTCTCTAAGGCTGTCAGACAATCTGAGCCTGTCAGTATTAAACACGAGCATCCTGGTGGACTTTGTTCAGGCACATTTATCCTGAAAGGATGGGTCTGTGTTCTGGACCTTATTACCAACTTTTGACCATGTTGAAAAAGGCCGGATGACCTTTCAGAGTCTCCTGTGCTGTGAGGAGTGTTAAGAGTGACTCTAAGCTGCCCAATCTGCTCAGAAGACGATCAGGGCCGCCTTGATTTGAAATCAGGCATCCTGTTGAGTGGTGAGAAAATTGAGGACGGACTCTGTGAATTGTCACGTGGGACAGAACAATCGCAAACCAGGAAGCAAGCGGACTGAAGCAGGAAGTACAACAAACATAACCATGGCGATGACAGCAAACGCAAAGCAGATAGTTAGATGGATGTCATAAATTCAAGATCAACTTGAGGATTTGTGGCATGTTCTTTAAAACAAACAGTGAATGTACGAGCTAACAGCTAGCCAATTTTAGCTTGACCGCCATGTTCTTTTTTTTTTACTCTTCAGTAGAATTGACAACGCAACACGACAATCTCACATTTTTCCAAATCGTTTAAGATTTTAAAACGTTTTTCAGCGTGCATGCAGCTTTAACGGTGAGAATAGGGACTCTTGTGGTCTCACCATTATGATTTCAATCAGTGTTGCTTTTAGCTGCAGACCATGTGAGGAGATCTTCACCAGAATATAATGCTCACTTCTCTTGTTTTCCCGCTGACTCTCACAGGAACGGTTTCCCAAAGCAAACAGCCGCCCAGCTCATCCTCAAGGCCATCTCCAACCATTTTGTGTCGTCCACCAGCTCCTCTCTGAAGAACATTTACTTTGTGTTGTTTGACAGTGAGAGCATTGGGATTTACCTTCAGGAAATGGCCAAGCTGGACACCAAGTGAGGATCCCTGTTGAAGGAGTTTGTTTTTCTAACTGTTGTTTGTCGCCGCTGGTATAGCTAGGTGGTCTGACAGTAGGGGTTTTTCATGTGGAATCTGTCTTTGGTTTAAGAGAAAAAAAAAATATTTGTGAGTGGAGTGCTCTTCACATTTGTTTCATTGTTCCTTCAAAATATTATAATTCTTTTTAGGTGAAATAATTTAAATCTGAACAGTTTATGGGTCCTTGTTTCATTGATGTTTTTACATTCCATGTACGATTATAACAGTTTTATTTTTCCCTGCCTCTGTAGTTTCTGATACAGTTAGTTTACTAAAAATCTGTGGTTCTCGTTCTGCTTTGAAATAAAAACTCGGTTGTTTTACACCAGAGACCTGCTCTGATTTTCAACACTTATTCGTTTCTTCTTTTGAGAAGTAAAAAAAAAAAAAAAAAAAAGCACAATCTTATTCAACTTCAATCTCAAATTTTACAGCGCTGTAAAAACAAGAAGTTGGTGAGAATAATTAGCGCAAGAAGTGTTATGATCTGCCCTTAAATACAGGTGGCCAGATGGACAGAACATATTAAGTCCAGTAATGTAAGCCATCACAGTCAAGGGAAACTGCTGAGAGATGAGGAAGACCCCAGCCATCAGAGGTGTTAAAGAACTCAACAGCTGTGACAGCGCTCAGTTGAACTCTGCTGTCTGCACTTATTGACTCTCTTGAGCAAAATAATGCATCTTCAAAAAGTTCACCAGCCATCGCTAAAGCCAACTTCCTGACCGTCACAGGATGAGTTAAAGGACAAACACGTAACATGCATACGAAGTGGAGTGCCCGACAGATCAATATTCGACTATTTGAATTTTTTTCCTCATATGTACTGATGAATGCTTAGCTTAAAGTGATGACAACTTCTTATATCAAACCATCAATGGTTCAGAGTGACTTCATTTTTTAAAATTTGATATACCGTACTTTGTTCATGCGCTGGTGGGAAATTCTGGTTTGCACTGATTTTAAGGGACATGCTTCTCACAGACATGCTCAAACAGGATCTGGGGACATGCATTTATAGAGATGTCAGAGTGCGGTGGCAGCCCACAGGAGGCACCCCCTGAGCTGGTGGGGGGTTCAGTGCCTTGCACAAGGGCACCTCAGCAGTGCTGGATCAGTGGTCTGGCACTTCTCCAGCTACCAGACTAACTACCAGATTTTTTTCTCCACCTGGTTTCCAACCCGAGTCCCTACAGACTGAACCACTGCCGCCCCTTTCTTCATGTCGGAGGGAAAAAAAATTCCTGTCCTTTTGGTTGTTCACACAGTGACTGAATCACCTGGAGGGAAAAGATTCTAACTTGGCACAAATGATGAACTTATTAAATAAATGTTAATAAGGGTTAAAGGTCAAGGTCTCTGTGACCTTGCATCACTCCCATTCTTGTGAAGAAAATATGTCTTACCTGGAGGGCTTTTTGTTACCTTTGGTATATTTCTTCTTTTGACACGCGTGAAAAAAAGTCCAGAAGGAGAGGAAGAGACGATCTCTAACCTGACTCAGAATCACTGACCCCTCAGGCTTTCACCACGTCAGCTGTGCAGTGAGCGAGTCTGTGAGGGCTTCAGATGGAATCAAAAATGAGGAATCAGATACAACGTTATGATCTCATTTAGTGACTGGAACTAAAACTCTTCCTCAACCAAAAAGAAAGAAAGGCCACCTCTATTGTGCTTTTGTATTACTTTTATTACAGTGTTTGTGTATATATTAGAAAAACTATCAAAACGAGGGCTGGACAAACGTGTCTCCATGTAACCAAGTTTGCAAAGAACTCTGGGTAAGTCTCAAAGGAATGTGTCGAAATGCATCATGAGGGTTCTCGTGCACCCAGTGATTGGACTGTGGGAGATCACTAAACCCTCACACACTTCCCCAGACCTGGGGTGGGGTGGGGTGGGGGCAAAGCAGTCACCTCCTGCTAAGTGCTAGAGCTAGCTCTTTAACTGAGTGAATTGCAAAATAGAGCAGCAAGAAATTCAGTCAGTCTCAAAGATGTCCGGAGTAGATCCTGAAGTTCGGACTGATTCAAAAATCTGTGAATCCCGAATTGTTTTGAATCGAATCGTGACACACCTAAAGATTCCCAGCTCTGGTTGAACAATAAGGAAGCTAGTTGATGAAACTCACCTTTTAAAACATGTTTGAAGAGGTTTGGAGCCATAGAGAAGACCTTGAAGTAAAACGTCCTTTTTAGGTCAAATAACACGACAAAGCGAAGGAGGCGCCCGTTCTTTACATTATATTTATTACATAGTAAAAAGTACTTTACCTTGCATTTATATATACACATAATGTTCATGTCATTTCCTGTTCAAGCAAGAATCAACTCCTGATATATATATGGAAGAGTCCCATACAACAAAAAAGACGCAGCTCACTGACTGTCTCATGTTGGTGGCTCTATAAGGCTGTAGTGTTACCTGACTGACTGACACACACGCGCACACACGCACACAAACACACACACACACACTGTATCTACAGTATGTATATTAGACTGCGGCAGAATCATCCATCGCTGCTTTCTGAACACAATAAATAACATTAAACATCACTGAGACGATCTCAGGGCCACTTTGAATGGATGCTTTGCCGCCTGTGCGCATGTACACGTATCACTCCAGGTCACATATTTGGCATTAAAACGGTGAATTAGTCTTCATCAGTTTGTCAGGTTCATGTCATTGTACACAAGGCACAGTCAGCATGCAAGAATGTCAGCAGGTTTCTATGGAAACAAACTCTAGCAATGTAATACCCGACTGTGAAAGGTAACCGTAACTCAGTATTCTGAACACCTCCGAAGTTATAGCAAAGAAGGACTTCATTTTAAAACCATCTGAAGATAGATTTCCTGCCAAATCAGCGTTTTAATATTTGACCTTTGTTCTTCGAGACGGCCTCTGCATTTAGTGAAGTTCATTCTGATGCTATTTGAAGGAGACAGCGAACACTTCCAGGCTTCTGGTGTAGTGAATGGCTTTTACAGATTACAAACAAAAAGACTTTGTGTGTGCTGTCATGGTTCACAGCCTGACTCGAGGCCAACTCTATTTTGAACAGTGGTCAACACATTTGGGCTCGTTCCTTTGAGTGAGAAACTGCTGCCAGGTGATAGGCGTGTTTTCAGAAGGTCAGATGGAGCTGTTACTACCTCGGGGTTGGGGGCTTTAATCAATATAATGCATCACATTTCATCTTCGAACATTTTAGCTAGTTGCACAGAAGGTTTCTCAGAATGCTACAAACGTGATGGTTGATTTAGACTCAGACTAAAAGCAAACTCACTATTGATACCAACACTTTTCCTCTCGCCTACAGACATTATGTACATTTGGGACACTGTTCCTTGTTATGTTTAATATGCCTGATATACAAGAGTATCCTTAGAAACCCAAATATTCAGACTTGGATTTGTTCTGCTGAGATTTGTGCGTGCTGTTCTCTTTACGTTTGGCGGTTTATCTGAAACAAGTTCTGAAATAACACCATTCAAAATGAAACGCTGAAGTATTCATGCTACAAGAGGAGAGAAGGATGGTTTCAAAGTCAAACAAAAATAAAATGTTATGCGATAAATTCATTGATCAATTCAAACATGACATAATCAGTCATCATTCACATCAGCAGTCAGGTGTTCACTTCCTCCCACTGCAGCGTCCGGAGGTGTCCTTGTGATATGATGAGCTAGAAGTTATCAGTTACATCGAGAGCGCCTCCGGCTCCGGAGATTAATCACGTGTGGACCGATGTACGCACTGACCAGCACAAACATAAACTGACATCACAGATTTGTTATCAGAAAGCATAAACGTGCCTGTTATGATCTCTAACTCTCCTGTGTAGAGGGGAACGGACTCGCTCAATCATCTACACGTGGGAATGTTGCAGACGTGAGGTAAAGCTCAGGATGAATTGAAAAGAAACAACAGCCCAGAGAGTGTGTTTGAGGAGCTCAGAGAAGACCTGTGCCTCTGACACACATACTAACTCGATTATTGATTCTATCGGGTCTGTTTGGAACATCTGATCTTTAAATCAATAACATGCAGTATCTTATATCCAAATAACCAACTCGTGTGCCCCCGCCTCTTATCTCCAAACACATATGAAACAGTGAGATGTAGTTCAGGAGGTCAGCCTGGGCTTATCAGGTACAAATCTGGGATTGGGGGGGGTTACTGGACTTAATGTAGGTCAAGCCCACTTTTCTCAGGTACGTTCAGAAGTCTTTAGTATCAGATTTTAATACAACAAACAAAATACAAATACTCGACCTATCTACTCAAGCCTTTCTTACTGATCTGAATTTCTTTTTGCTGTTGTTGTTATATATATATATACACACACACATATATATATACACACACATATATATATATATACATACATATATATACAACAACAACAAAAAGAAATAATATATATAATGTAATGATTCTAAAAACTGGAAAGTTAAACATTCCCAATGTACAACATAATGTCTCAGAGTTACAACCAAGGCTGCAGATAGAACTTGGTACTTATTGTATTCTTATCTAATAACTTCCGGGTGGGGTCTTTGTTTTGAATTTTCTCGCCTAAATATCAGGACAAGGTGAACCACTAATTGCATTTTTTTTCATCTTATCTCCTTGTACATTAAACACAGTTTTCGCTGAAGTCTCACAGGTCCAGATGTTCAGGGGGCCGGAGGTCTGGATAGATAACAGATTTGTGCGGAGGTGGTTGCGGGTACTTCTCTTACTTGACCTCGTCAGACGGGCTTGTAGGTCGAGGACCTGATAGAAGCGGTACAGGGGACGTGGCCTCGATGAGGGCGGGGTTCAGGATGATTGGCAGGGACATGGGTGGGACTCCCACCTGCAGTGGAGAGGCGAGTGGCTGCAGGATGAGGGGGGACTGGCTCAGGGGGGAAGAAACTTGGGCAGGGGACGTGGTTAACGGCACCGGCATGGGGGACACTGAGGGAGGGACTGGAGACGATCGGTCTGATCCTGGAAAACAGAAACAAAAAACAACAACACGTCAACCCAATATCACATATAGACCGTAACAATTCAGAACATATGCACAATGAATGATCAAGCTGTGGACAGAAAATATGATGATAAAATGCTCAAACAAGACATCACTTTGATCTGCATGAAAGAAGACATTCCCTCTGCTCACTCTCAGTGTCTGCAGCTTCCAGGTCAAAGCCTGACACAGAGACTGTGGAGCATGCACGGATGCTGAGGCTAGTTTGGAGCCCATTATGGTGTAAACATGCAACTCCCAACCACATTATCTAGCTGATTTAGTTCAACCCCAAGAAATTGGACTTAGTTTGCTTTCGGGTTTTTACTTTTTTTAACACCATGTAAAGGTACTGGGTGCTTTACCGTTGGCACTGGCTTGTTGGGGTTCCTGTGGGGACGCTGGCCTACTGGGGGTCTTTGTATCTGCAGGGGCTGGAGAGGGTGGCTGGGCAGGTGGTTGTGACACCTGAGGGGATGGAGGCCGGCCTGCTGGAGGCTGCACAGGCTCAGCTGGAGGGCTGGGTACTGGTTCTAGAAACATGACAGCAAAATAACATGTAAGTTGTCCTCTTAAGAATGAACAATGTTAGCAAAGCAGAGAATGAAGCATAAACACTCCTTCACCCCTGCATGTCTACCATCTACCTGGTATGACTGTCTGTTTGAAGAGCTCCTCCCTCAGGTGAGGAAGGAAGCAGACGATTCGTTCCCATGTTATTTCCCAGAGGTCTGAGTATCCCGTCCTGGAGTCAGCGCTGTGGAAGATCCCTGCGGTGTCCATCACCAGCAGCATGTTCTTCAGAGACTCTGGGATAGCTTCCAACTATACACGCAAACACAAAGGAAGCACAAGAGGAGGTCAGAAGGTCAGTCACTACCAGCCACAAGTACATCTACTGTAAACGTTTGTTTACCACATGTGGAGCGGGAAAAAAAAATTCTGGAATTGACCACTCAGACAATCTGTATAATCAGGCTTTGATCAGCATTAACTCATGCATCCCACTGCTATGTGAGTATCCTCACTAGTAAGTCGCTGGATCCTGCGTGCATGTACTTGTCCATGAAATCCAGAATGGTAAGCCAGAGGGCAGCGAAGGTGGGCAGAGACAGAAGAGGAGAGAGGTGCTGAAGGAAAACCTGGACACAAGACAAACTCTTTGTTAGCTTCAAGGGAAAAAAAAACCAAAAACACTTTTCTTGGCTGTGAAGACTAGAGTGTTCATGCTGCAGAGTTTTATTCTTTCCCTGCTGGGTAACAGAGTCTGCACGCTTTACACCAATATAAATCTCTGTGTTTGAATACATGCATAATAATGTCATTCATAAAAATAATAAACTGAACACACAGTTTGTAATGCTTTGTCACACTCTGACAAGAACCAGTTTCACAGTGATGCACTTTATTTATTTGGAAGGAAAAAGAACTGATAATGTCAAGTTAATAACTAAAAGGTGACACTAAATCTTTCCCAGCACAGAGCTGCAGGATGAACATATTCACCAAAGGAAATGTAAAAGCTTTATGGGTCTGTATTAAACATGGCGATACAAATAGTCTGATGGTTTGAACTGTAATGTTCATCACATATTTAATGTCTGTTTTTTGGTGTGTGCTGAAATGCGTGATGTGCTGAACCTTTGACAGGAGTGTGCAGGCTCTCATTCTGGTCTCCTCCATACCGCCCACATCTGCTGGGCTGATGTTGTCAAGCAGCTTCGTCAACAGAGGGAAAAGCACCTGCAAACGAACACGCACAAAGTTTAATGACAAACTTCTCTAATCATGGCGAACAGACCGGTGTTTAAATGAACACAGGTGTCCCGACAGATCAAATGAAATGAAAGAATTCCTATTCTAATTAAACCGTCTGACCACATCCACACATGTTCACGCTGGCCTGTGTGTCTCTCTCTCTGCCTCTCTCTCTCACCTTGTTGAAGCACGATTCCCACTCAGTTGCGTCAAGTGTCTGCAGATCGTGGACCAGCAGCGCCCTCTGGAGGTAGGTGAGGGCCTGCATGCGAACTTGACGTCTGGCGTCACAGCACAGCCAAGCAATGCCTGGAGTGGAAAATGGTATCAATGACATGACGTGCTGTGGAGATTTATACTGACCTAATTAATCTGCTCCCGGTGAACTGACTGACACAGACTACCCAGCTGAAAGCATGTTGTACACACATAAGGCCAGAGTGCGGTTTAAAACAAGGTCAAAGACGTTATTTAAATCAGCGACTTGTAATGGGCAGCATTACACAGTGTATGTCCTGCATACTGTAGAGGTGTGTACCTTGCAGAAGCGGGCACCAGCAGCTGGTCCACAGGGTCTGGGAGTCGGCCTCGATCTTCTTGCCTGCAGCCTCTAGATGGCGCTGCTCCTCTGCCCAGGAGCTGTAGATGCTGGCAGCCCGGGTGTGTAGTGTGTGCATCAGGTCTAACAGCTGCATGGCCACAAACACCAACACACATGTTCATAATGCGAGTCTTGAATTAGTGTCTGATTAAAACTTTTAAAGTGTTTCACTAACCACGAGCAACAAGCACACTATGATTGTGTCCTTTGATATTTCAAACAAAAAGATGATGGGCTTTATATCATGTGGCCATCAACAGCAGCTGTTTGACAACAACCCAACAAAAGAGTCAAGCTTTGTCTGTATGAATGTCAAGAAAGGGGAAAAAAAAGGGTTCACAGCTCAAAGTTAAAGGACTATACCAGTGTATTATTACCTTTACCTAATGTCTTCTTTCAACACATACCAGACTCTCCTCCTCTCATCAGAATTATAACATATTCATTTACCTGTCTTCAGACAGAGAGTGAGGTGAGATGATTGACATCTTGTAGGTCATTGGGATAAATATTAACCACAAGGTCGCTACACGCTAAAAACATGTTCAACTCAATGAGCATGAACAGACTGAACATCACGCTTATTTAAAGGTGCAAAATACACTTTACTATGTGTTTTACTTATATGCGACTCTAGTCTGTCTACAAACTCCCCAATTATGAGAAGAGTCCATCCTCTCCGTCTTTTGCCTGCTCCACTTTTCAGAAATTGTGTGTTCAAACAGGCAGTTAGGAGATTTTACCATTGTGACATCACAAAGGGCAGTAACCCCTCCCCCTTTTGTTCTGGCTTCTGAGTCTGCCTTCTCACTGTAAACAATAGGGCATGATGCTAGAAAGCCCGAGCCACCCAAGCCCTTGGAGAGAGCGGTGTGGTCAGGCGCGTGCGCATTTAAAGCTACAGACACAGAAACAGTCTGTTTGGAGCAGGGCTGAAATACAGAGGCTTAAAGGCTTAATAAATGACAGGCTCAGAGTGGAGTTTCAGACCCTGTGTCTGTCTTCATCACACACAGTCTCGGCCTGTAAAATAAATATACACTGGTATCATTCTTTAACCTTTTATCCCAAACCAAACAGTACAGGACCATTGGGATACAATTAGGAGGGGTGTAATGCTCTGCTCAAACAATGAAACTTATCTAGCAGACACGACAGATGTAAGCAAACATTTACAACAACATTTTCCTCGTAGTCATGATATCAAGTTACACCCGTCCTTAGTGTCCCTTTGAGAGCCAAAGCCATGCTTTCCCAGAAACATCTCGATGCCACAATCACTGTTTAGGGTTAACAGTATGTGATTTTAACTTAACTGTTTTAGTGCTTTATGGACTAAATTCAGCTACACTTAACAAAAAAAAAAAAAACACGTGGAAGAATCAAGATGTTTTTAGGATGACTGTGCTCGAATCAACAGAAGAGAGAAGGGTAAAGAGTGCCGCTGTACTTACATCCTGACTAACCTGTAATGACACCGTGTGGTAGCTGGCAGGGACACCTTCGTCCTCTTCATCATCGCTGTGGGAGCGTGATGGACGCTGGTTGGATGCCCGGCTGCCACCTCGTCTGGTGCTGCCTGCACTCTCTTTCTCCCTTCCCCCTGCCTTCCTCCTCATCCGGGACTTGTCATATTTGTGGCTCTTCTTCTTGTCATGGTTGCGATAACCTGACGAAGCAAAGTATCCAAATAAGAGCCGGTGACTTTATCTTTGTCAACTTGACCAGATGTCTTTACTGATTGTTTCATCGCTCTGATTTGCTGAATTTGGAAAACCAACAATTATTTTAGCAAAATTAAAAGAGATTACTGAGAAGCGTTTAAAGATGGTGATGGCTGTCTGTAGATTGTTCTGTGGATTTTGAAAGAAAAACTATACACCTTTTTTTTTTTTATTGCTGGCTTCTGAACTCTCTCCCACAAAGCTTTACAGAGTGAAATGTAGGAATCTGAACCCTCTACTGCCCCAGCTACATGAAACAATACTTGTTGCACACTGTGACTGATTGACCTGCCTACAGTGCCGCTGTGCCATTGTCCTACACATGGTTATTCAAACTAGTGTTGTAGCAAAGACAACAATAACCAAGACCAAAGTGCTCAGAGACAAAGACCAAGATGGAGACATAAAATGTTTCACTTTCAGGATGGAGACGGAGCGTGTCAGCCGCTTAGGCCGTAATACCAGGAAGATTGCGGCGATAACTTGGGGATAAAAAAAAAAAGTGATAAAAGTTGATTTACCTAATAGGTTGAAGCGTTTTTAGTCTATTCACAGTGACGACGTGTAAAAATAGCCTGTCAAAGGTTTTGGTGTCCGCCCCAGTCTTAAGTCAAGACAAAACAGCGTAAAAATGCGACACAAGACTCGAAAGCTTCAAAAAGCAGTCTCGAGGTCAATTTTGAGATTGAGAACACGACCTCGAACACTAAACTGACTTATCCTATGCTACCAGCATGCAGCTGTTGCTTGTGCCTCTGAGTTAAGTGCGTTGTGCCATTATCATGCAAAAGACAAATTCAAATTCCCCAAAACTTTATTTATCCCCAGGGGGCAATTCAAACTTCTTAGTAATCTTTCAAACACCTGTGACAATGGAAAATGAAGTCAGACCACAGAGGCCTAACAGTGTATTAAAGGTTTTGCATTTACTATTCGTGTCTCATACAGATTAGCACCATCCTCAGCCCATTACTTTGATCGACCCATCTCTTTTGTTCGTCTGTGTAAAGCTCTGTTGACAGAATGTATCCAATCGCCTGCAGCAACAGGATCAAATGAATAGGCCATCATTAGTGCCAAAACACAAGTGCACCACTGCCATTTGCAGCCTTAATCCCCGTCTGTAGATCACAAACGCATCAGGGAGAAATGAATGGAAAAGGGAGGAGAGTAGGTTAGAGGGGCAGATGAGGAGACGGATAAAAAAGAAAGGAGAGGAAGAGGGGGAAGAATGTAGGGCAGGACACGTTGAGGTCAAAACATGACAGAGGATGAAAACAAAGGTAGACAGGTAAAGCAGAAGCACTGGGCTGTATAACACTAGATTTTTTAAAAAGTCATTCAAATAAATCAAATCAAATAAAACATAAATAAATAAATCTCTTCCCTGGAATTATAAGAGCTAAACATTTTTTTTTTTTTAAATGACAAGATTGACTGATTTCTGACTGTTTCGCCTTATACTTTTATTATCCTGTCCCAAGGGTGTTCAATCAAAGACGTAATCTAAGACGTAGTACCATCATGGACAGCTCCACTCACACAGGAGTGACATAATACAAAATGAAAATTAATCTTCTCATTGTCTATTAGGTTTAATTCCAAAGACCGAGGGAGTCGTCCCCATATTCACACTTCTCCTTTGTCGTTTTGTCTCGCTGCACCGTAAGAGACAACGATAACGCACACACATTCGCTGAACCGTACGTGCTTGTTAGCTGTTTAATATTTCCAGAGGTTTGTGTTTAATGTAGGTTAGGTTGATGTTGTCATATCAGGGGACATTATGGTGTGAAGTGTTGCAGTGTTTTATATTACAGCCTGTTCTACTGGGATTTCTTTTAGAGCTTCCTTAAAGGTGCTATATGTAACTTTCAAAAATACTGCGTTTGTAGAGATATCGCATGGCCGTCAGGCAAACTGCACCCGCCCCTCAAACAATGGATAATTAATGGAATCATGTTTCCAGAGGAGGTAAGTGGTAATACACGTCTCGTATACACGTCTCATTCTCCATTCTGCAAACGACAGTCTCAGCAGGCACTGCCTGAGAGACGGAGTGTGTGCCGCTTGTGAGAGCTCCAAGGACGGATAGAAGTGTGTGGAAGGCGGCCTCTGGCTGTGCAGGTGAAGGCTGGGAGTGTGTGATGAGTTTGTCGTCTGTACTGTTGATTTCTGTGAGCGGAGTGAAGAGGACGTAGATAAAATGACACAGGCTGAAGCTTTGCCGGAAAATTGGACCCGATTCCTTCTTTATACAGGCCACACAGAAAGTAAACTTCGCCTTACATCAGTTAGACGTTCGCCTATCAGTGAGGGATAAAAAATTATTATGTAAAAAGTTATATAATATAACTTGTACCTATGTATAAATCATTTGGCCATGGGGTAGTTCACCTGACGCCAATGCAGTATCGCTACAAATGCAGTAATTTTTAAAGTTACATAAAGCCCCTTTAACAAAAAAAGTGAAGCGTTAAGCCTGCTTGTTTTGTTGCTTGGTGTATCTGGTGAAAATAACTTGATATGATGCATCATGACCATCACGTCTTTTTTGCCGTCAATCTGAAAAAGAAATCAAACAAATCTTTGGTCCAATCTGAATCATCTGATTTGTGATCCGGTGCATCATCGGTGCCTTCAGTATCTAGGAAACGTAGTCCCTTAAAAACCTCTAAAAATGAAATCTCTCCTCGTCTCACCTCCGTTGAGGCTGGCCTCCACAAACACTCGTATGGCTCGAACACACAGCTCAAAGTTGTCCGGCGTGACGTGAGCGGCGTCGCGCACGATGAAAGAGAGCGTTTCCACACACTTGATGAGAGACTTGGTGTCGTGCTGGCCCAGGTCCTGACCCAGAGTCAGACTGTACTGGTTAACTAGTGGGTGGTTCAGCTGAGCTTTAGAGCCCAATGTTGGGATCTTACTGGTCTCCAGGTCATCTCTGCCAACCTGGAGAAGAAACCAAATGACAGCAGAAAACCAGGAATCAAACATCCATCTAATGGTTCAAGTGATATCAAATAAATAAATAACACATTAAAGGATCTAATTTGACATTTGAAGTGTTGTTACTTCTCAAAGAATCAAAACCATTCATGAAGGACTGAGATGATGTTGAATGACACGTGTGAAGATGTGGGTGCGTGTGTTTGTTCTGACCACGAGCCATCCACTGCTGGCTACGTCCACGTCCGTGGTGGAGCGAGGGATCCTGGCCTTGCCGTGATCGGTGTAGACCTCGGAGTCAGAGGTGTAGCCGCGGTCTAAACCTGCTTCACTTGGATGATGAGACTGCAGCTCGCTATCTGACTGAGCGCCTGAAGACACACGAAGCAAAAAGAAATGAACAAATCCTTTATATTCTTTGACTGTTCTGTTAGACGAGTTCCCATGATGCATCACTGTTTACTCTGTGTCAGATCTTCATCAAGAACTCGCTGCATTTCTTTAGAAAAGTGCCCTACTGAGAAACTCTTCGCTGTAAATGTAGAGGATAAATGTAGAACAGCATGTTTGATGGAAGTTTGCTTTACAATGCTCTCGTCGGTGTTGAAGTTTTGTACCCTCAGAAACAAAGTCCGGATGCTGAGAGGAATACTGAACCTGTGTCGTTGTCAGCGTTGGTGGAGGCGAGCTGAAAAGAGGCGTGAGGTTTCACTCCCGCTCCGATGCACTCCAGCAGAGAGAAGAGCGTGTACCAGTCGTCTGTACAGTGGATGTTGGCTGCGTTGGTTTTCAGCAGCTCGTGGAGGCCGTACGCCACCTCCCTGGTGACCCGGGACAAGACGTGTGGCTTCATCATCAGCAGGTGTCGCAGAGAGAGGAGAACCTGTGGGTGCATGCAGAGGGAGGGAATAAGTATGGTAATCCAGCTGTTATCAATACTGATTTATAATGTTCATTCTTTAACTCTAATTTGACTCATTTTAATAACGGTCACATGACCGGGGAAAGAGTTCCCCACCTTTCTGAAAACATCGAGTTACCTGTATCCTACTTTTACACGATGAGTCCTCATAGTTGATTACACACAGAAACAGGTGGAGATGTGTGGCAGATGTCTCTGCGTTAAATGTGTCATGGTGTGAAAGATGTAGGACACTCATCTAACATGAGGTCAGATCAGCACACGACTCGCAGAGTCTTTGTTTAGAAACAAAGGGAGGAGCTTTTATTACAGAAGTGTTAGCATGGACATGAAACATCAACCCCCCCGAACATCCATGTGAGTGACACGAGTATGACCTGTGGAAGGTTTTCAACATCAAACTGACTGCGAGGGGATCAAAGTAAGGACAATAACATGCCTCCCCCTCCTGTCTCGTGTCAGTGACTCTTTAAGACTGTAAGATGAGCTAAGTGAGCCTGCTGACAGACGCTTCACCTGTCACAAATCTCAACAAACTAAAGCATTAACATTTGAAGGCTTTTTTTTTCTCCTCCTGAGCATTTAGGATGAAGGACCGTGTTTGGAAAAGGATGTATAACATTTTTCTACTCAATGCATTGGCTCACTCTTAATTCCTAAAAAACTAAGATCAACCATGTCCTCTGATGTGTCATTATTTTCTGAGTCTCGGGATCAGTGGGAGCTCAAAGGTGACTGTTAATGCGAGCTCCAGCCTGAGGAACCATCTGAGTGACAGGGCCGATTTTATGTGCGTGCGGAGGTGGCCTTTAACATTCATTCAGGTCTTTTCATGAAGTTGTGAATGGGCTTTAGGAATACATTTGACATGATCAGTCAACAAGACACCTACTACTTATAGGAAAGCATATAAGGCCTCATGCACTGACGGTAGAATTGTAAAGCTGTAGCTCGCTAATGAATGGGCGATGAAGAGGACATGTTGGCCAATAGAAGAGCTGGAACAAACCGATACAAACGTTTGCTCAGGAGGACGGGGCAGTGGGACTGTGTGAGAAGTGTGTATTCAGCAACATGCCGAAATAAATATTCTTGTGAAATAATAAGCAGTTTTGATTCGCTGCATTTGTTGTCAATCAAAAATACTTAAATAAGTAAAAATTATAAATTATGTATGAGACATGAATAAGTATAAATTTTAAATGTGTGTGTGTGTACCTGAGAGCTTATGTCCTCCCGTCTCAACAGACGGATTGCGAGTCGTAGAAGCCCCACCACAGCCCTCTCTACAAGGAAGCAGCTCTCATGTGCGTGAACACAGAGGTGGCAGAGACGGTCCCGTACCGTCTGCCACACACATGACACACGGTCTCTGCACACACAAACAGAGAGCGACATGTTTGTTGACAAAGAAATCCCACACACAAAACAGTGCTGTGAAGTAATCCTTGACATATTTCCAATATTACCTATTCTCCAGAACGATGCGCAGCAACATCTCCAAGCAGAAGGCAGCATCCTCTTCATCATACGTCTCTTCATCTGGGGTGACTGATATCAGAGCCTGAGGAGGAGACAATCATCTGTTTTCTCTGTTGCTTGTATCAATGACTGAACCATGACCAAGCTCATATGATTGACAACAATCACCACTACCCATACTAAGTCTGAAGCAGGTAAAGTCAGTACAGGACACGAAAAGCTAAAAGGTGCCAAGACATGTTGGTAAGAAGTCACCATTACCTTCATTAGCTCCTGAAGAGACTCCAGCTGCAGGAACTTACTCTCTGTGATCAGCTTTTCTGGGTCACATTGCTGAAAAGAGAGAAAAATAACATATCCAAATGATGATTCTATATCACAGTGAAAACGGTCTGAACGGGTGAAACCACAAGCATTGTATCGGTTTAACAGAGAACACAGAAAAGTATGTGATCTAATAAATTTAAACAACTGAAGAAACTACCTAAAGCACGATAAAGTATGTTAGAAATCTTGTCATAAAAACAAACCCCCTCAGGATTCATGTTCTACATGTATGAAGAACAGAACAACACATCCACATAAGGAGACTCTACATTTTACAGGCTGTAAATTCCTGAATAAGGAAACAAACAATCCTGTTTCAGTTTTATAGACAAGACATCATGTGTACATCATTTGTAGTATGATTAGGATTCAAAACAGTGCATTTAAAATCTTACGATATAGTTTTTAGCAAGATGATTTGAAAATGTTTAGAAAGACCAAGAATTGATTAGGGAAGGAAATCCATTTTATTTTCATTTTCTAAAGCAAAAAGTGTGTTGGCTAAAACACTTTTAAAATGTGAAAAGGGTTGTACTGTACATCATAAATTTTTCGTTTTGTTTACCTTTATACAGAGAATGGCGGCCTGCTTGGCCTCCTGGTTTTCCGTGGACGGTCCTCTGAGTCCTGACTGCTCGGCTCCGCTCAGGGTCAACCAGTTAACAAAGCTCAGCACTGCTGACTCTCCGCTGTCATGCAACAGAGAATAAAAATGTATTCATGTTTGTACACTTTTGGTCAGATTGTTTCACTGAGTTTAATCACATCATCACAGAGAGATGGACTCTTCCTCTAAAAAGAAAGACTTAAACGCAGATCAGATCTATGCGTACCGATTTGAAGGTGTTTCCTCTCTTTGAAGTGAAATTTTTCCGGTTGGTTCCACAAAGTCCTCCACCTGAGGAAACAATTGTTTTAGTACTGGACAGAAGTAAAGTATGTAAAAGACAGTCTCTACAAAGCAGAAACTACAACCCCCAGGATTTATCTACTGTCTTTATTTTTAAAAGCAGACATGAATCATTCACTGACAGAATGTCCAAAAATGTTTGGAAAGTAGAAAACAAGTCGTGACCTCGACCATGGCTTTGGGGAGCAGCTCGGCTCGAAACAGTTGCAGCATTGAGTCCATGATGTTCTTCCAGCCCTCCCTCAAGATGTTGCCGTGCCGATGGGCGAGGTCAAACACGGTCTTGGCTGCTGTCTGTGCCTTAATGTTGCTGCCAAACACTGTAGGGAGGTTTTCTACAGACTGCAGGGAGAGGGGACACACCAAAACTCAGTGAGCAGACATTCTGACACAGTCACTGTTCTTATACTCTGATTCTGACTGTTCTTATACATGATCACTGATCTGATTCTGACTGTTCTTATACATGATCACTGATCTGATTCTGATTGTTCTTATACATGATCACTCGTCTGATTCTGACTGTTCTTATACATGATCACTCGTCTGATTCTGACTGTTCTTATACATGATCACTGATCTGATTCTGACTGTTCTTATACATGATCACTGATCTGATTCTGACTGTTCTTATACATGATCACTGATCTGATTCTGACTGTTCTTATACATGATCACTGATGTGATTCTGACTGTTGTGATACATGATCACTGATCTGATTCTGACTGTTCTTATACATGATCACTGATGTGATTCTGACTGTTCTTATACATGATCAGTCGTCTGATTCTGACTGTTCTTATACATGATCACTGATCTGATTCTGACTGTTTTTATTCATGATCAATGATCTGATTCTGACTGTTCTTATACATGATCACTAATCTGATTCTGACTGACTTGAATAGAATTCAGTTTACATACACCACAACCATGTTTTTATTCATGTACAGAGGGTTAAAGTAGGGAGAGAGCATGTTTGAGGATGTTTTAGAGAGTGTTACTGTAATGTAATATTAGATTAATCCAGCCAGGGGCTGTTGGACCGTTCACTTACCTCACTGCTCAGAGTGGTAAACTTGCAGAGGGAGATGATCAAATTGTCAAAAACATCACTGAAGCCATAGTGAGCTGCTATCATTGCACATTTCCTGCAAAGAAAAAAAACAGATGGCATTCTTAAAGATTTGAGAATGTGTCTACTGTTGTGAACAAGGGGGATTAAGAATAGTCAGACAAACCCAGGCCCTGTTCAGTGACCAATCAGCAAAACACCTGCACTTTTTCAAGCAGTCATTGTGAAACCAGGACTGTGTTTTTTCTTTTTCTTCATAAATTTATTTTGGGCTTTTTATGCCTTTTGTTTAGAAATAGGACAGTGGATAGAGTTGGAAATTGGGGAGAGACAGTCAGGAATGACATGAAGGAAATGAGTCACAGGTCAGTCCTGCACCCAGACCGCCCAGCCCAAGGACCAGGTGTGCGCACTAACAGCAAGGCTACCGGCGCTACCAGACCTGTGCTGAATTTGTTACTTTGGTTGCTTGATTAGAAATGTGATAATATTTCTGGAGCAGAAGCAGTGTACTTTTTTGAAAAAGCTGTGATAAATTAAAGCCAGAAGAAACCTGTGATTAATCAGGAAAAATGACCTAAGGGAAATACAGTTTGTTAAAGACAATTGGATGCATGTTGTTTTACTCTACATTTAGGTACTCGTTGAAAGCATCTGCCTTTTTTACCACCTTAGCTGCTGAATAAGTGAAACCGTGTACCTGAAGCCAGTGATTGCCTTCTGGAGGATGTTGTCATCCATACTCTTATCAAAGACATAGGAGAGGGCAGCGATTGTGGGACCCCAGGTCATGGTGAACAGGTCATGGTCATAGCTGCCAGGTGGCTGGCGAAGGAAAACTCCCTCAGACGTGGCCCCACGGTGTAGCAATACACTCCACACGTAGTTCTCCTTCACCAACCCAGTCTGCTCATCCGGCATCACAATCTCCTCTCCCCTACAGATTTAAACAACACACAGATCAGCTGTAACATCAGCCCCCTTCAAAACTCAGGTAATGAAAAGGACATGATGCCTAAGTGTTACCTGTAAAAACTAATAACCTTTATTTCACAACTTCTTGAGGACGTTTATCTTGTAAATAAAGCAAAAATTCTCAAACTTGAAATGCCTTGATAGAAGCAGCCTTAGAAATTGCATAAGTGATAAGTGTCAAATTTGCTGAAGTTTGAATGAGTAGATGAAGAAACTAAATAACCTGTTTGCAGAGATATTAGCATTGTAAAATCCTTAGGACACACTGAACACTTTAGAAAGAGTGTCATCATTCAATCGTCCAGCAGAGTGCTCCCTTCCTCTGCAGTTTAACCCACCATCAGCTCTCTGTAGAACAGGGAGCAGGGATCTACGGAGGAGCAGGCATGCTGCCCACACTTCATTGTGTTTGCACTTCATTATAGCGTTGAACTGTTTTTAATACTACTAATTGTTTGCACAGATGGAAGTCTTCAGAGTACAGCAAGCTTCATCTCAATGGCCAACAGGGAATCTCGAAACACGTTGCAGGATCATAACAGGAAAAATGAGTCAAAACTCATGTGGCACAATAAAAATAAAGTCACTGTATTTTATTGTGAGCGAACAACATGTTTTGTGTTTAGCTTCCTCAGGTTTGCCCAAAGTCAAACAAAAGTTATTTTCAGAGCGCCACAGAGTTGGGATTCATTCTTTTGAGTACACTTGATCACCGAAAAGATCTATTTCATTCGATTAAAAAAAAATTCAACAACATATAACAAAGCTATGAAAATTGATTCTTCTTGCCTAAACTCTCCAGAGTGCAGTGTTGGGTTTGTTGGTTGGACGACAAACAAAAAGATCTCAAAAGGTGAGAAACAGTTAAATAATATTAGTGCCTTTTGTTTTTGATAGAAAGGACAAAAACTTTATAACCAGTAACCAACAGGGCTGTCAGTTTTCTGTTTAAGATTTGAAAGGTTATTCTTTCGTTGAGTCAGAGAATGATGATGAGGTCAATCCTTCAGCGAGCAGCTTACTTGATAGCAACATAGATGTCCTCCAACATGTCCTGGTCAAAGTCTTTGTTTCCATTTACTCCCTTCAGATTTTTCTTGAATTGCTGTTTAAAGAAAAAAAAAAAAAACACAGTTCAATCAGTTGTGAACAAATCGACTAGTCGGTTTCCTCACAGAAATGTTATTTAAACACCACTAACGTGCCAGTCAGTAGCTTTATACACCAAAGCCTCTGGCATCCGGTGCTTCATTAACGGATCAACAATTAAAACACGCTCGTTATGTGTTACTTAATATGCTTAAGTTGCAGCAGTAGAGAAAGCAGGGATTAGAGCCCAGAGCCTGCTGTAAATAAACAGAGCCGCACTGCGATGAGTGACAGCCTCAAGGCTCGGTCTCGTGGCGGGGTTTGTCCTACTAGCAGGTTAGAAAAGGTTGAAACAAGAGCTTCTCTGCAGGGACACAGAAAATAAACACCGGCAGCGAGAGAGCCCGAGAAAGCATGAGGGTACAGGATCAGACATCTATTGGACTTGCTCATATCGGGGGCATACACATTCTTACACTGGCACATAAATAGAGCTTCTTGCTTGGTATCACAAAGTGCTACTGCTAAGGAACAGTAGCTGTAGCAACAACAAGCTTTCCAAATCAACGCCTTGCTGTGTTTTATGGACATAATCCCTCTGACCTCACCTGCACCTCCCTAAACATACAAAAACTCGCAGTCAGATCCTTGAGAATAGGATCTCATTTACACACGGTGATGCTAGGCATAGTTGTCTCATTTCAAAAATAACGACACTGCCAACACATGCTGTGGCGAATACTACAAATTGCAAACTGCTAAGTAACTGAAGTGCTCGGCGCCACTTTTATGAGGCCTCTCCGCACTATTGTGTTGAAGCCTCTGCCTGTTGTCTGAGCCCTGAGGTCAACGAGCTTTCTTCACAACACCGCGAGTGACCTTTGGAGAATGTACAGGGATATTTAAAACAACGTAAAACAGCAGCTGTATGATGCGGTATGCTCGATCTGTTCGACAATTTACGAGTACATAAAATACAGTGAGAGAGAAAGAGAGAAAGAGCAAGCGCTTGCTACTGTTGTCAGTGAGAGTGGCCCACCCACAAGCTGCCCCAGAGACCCTGTTTAGTCTTCGTCAGCTGTCAATCAAAGGCAGGGAAAACACACACACACACACACACACACACACACACACACACACACACACACACACACACACACACACACACACACACACACACACACACACACACACACACACACACACACACACACACACACACACACACACACACACACACACACACACACACACACACACACACACACCGCCTGTTCGGGATGAGTTCACCTCTTAGACGGACCACCACTGGCTACAGCTGTTCACTGTGGGTTCTCTGAGCCGCCAAGCCTCACCAGTGCAAAAGCTAACACTAACAGAGGAATGTAGTACATTCAGACACACAAATGGCGGCATATCCAAGATGCTTCGACACTTTTTTTTTTTTTTGGGTCCTTTCAGAATCTGAACACTTGCATTCGTTTATCAGTAAGATCATTCTGTTGTCTATTATGAGGCAGCTCTTTTAAAAACAGCACTGCTGAAACAGAGATAAATTCACTATTTTAGTAAACGGAGGATGAAAAAGATCTATCTGAAGCCAGAGAAAGTTATCATTAAGTTATTAAAACAACATTTTGTTTCCATTTCTTAAAGCCCAGAGTTGTCTTCATTTGACTTTAACCTGCTCCTTTGTCACAAAATGACATATGGTAGTGCTGGTTTAGCTCCCATGAAGAGATCCTGACCTGTTTGTTGCAGGTCATCCCCTACTCCCATTCCTTACATTTCCTGTCACTCTAGAGTCAAAGCCCAAACACAATATCCTCGTGGTTTTCTATCTTAACATAAAAACTGAATCAGATCGACATTCTGTTTTTTGTTATTATTCTTACAGGCAGTAATTTCATGAATAAATTAAAATTACGTAAGAACAGATCGGAAACATAGTTGGGCAGCCCGCCAGGTATCGTCTGTGTGTGAAACAGTGCAAAGATGAGACTTGGTCTTAAGTAAGCACAGTCTGTTCACTGGGCCTCTGCCCCTGATGAACCCCACACACCGTTGTGCCTTCATCCCGGTTTATGTCAGACAAAGATCTCCACCACTCACCTCTATGGTCATGGGTATGTTCTGCTTGCGGACATTGTGGTTATGCTGGTCAGTGTTCAGCATGATCACAGCGTAGGCTAAGGCGAACCCTGCGTCGTTGGTCATGAAAGGAGAGCCGTTGACTTTCTGCGAACACACAGAGTAAACACGAGTGTTACCACGAGTAGACTGGAAAACATCAAGCACAAAACCAGGGAACTGTAGTCCTCTGTTTTACAGAACAGCTCTCGTTGTTTGGATCACCTGACCTTGCATATACGGCTGATATTCCAGAGTGGAAAACTCATTTACAGTGTCAGTGACTAAAATGACTCATCGGCTCTTTCAAGGCCTCTATTTCTACGAGCGCAGTCTAAGAAAAGAGCATTACTAGGAATAGTTTCCACATGGCTCCTCCTGCTATTTTAAGGACTCAAATGTCCCCTCGCTCCAGTTTGTCCTTTGTCCATCGTTGAGGATATATATGTGTGTGTGTGTGTGTGTGTGTGTGTGTGTGTGTGTGTGTGTGTGTGTGTGTGTGTGTGTGTGTGTCTGCTTTAACACTTGTGTCATCGTACAACAATAATCTAGAGGGTCAATCATGCGACAGTGTTTTAGATTTCGCTTTGCTGGTTGGAGGTGGCAGATATGGTGTGTGCAGCAGGTCGGAGTAAGCAAATCAAATGTTTACAGAGGTGGAACAAAGAAGTCGTTGTTTATTAAACCACTAAAGAGTATGTGACGTGAAGGTTGGGGAAAAAAGACGATTCACATGGGGCTTCATATAACATGGTCACTTCATTATGGTCACTTCATTAAATCGTGTTTTATCGTCTATTAGTAAGAGAACGGTTAACTGATGTTAAAAATTAGACTTTCACTGTCCATCTGTGTTGCCTGTATAACTTTTTATTTTTGAAGAACCCGGGTTCGATTCTCCATGAAAGCTGCAGGAAGTGACGTTCGATGCGTGTTTTCGATGTCCTCCTCACACAGAGCAACCGTTGTGTCTGACTGGATGGAGAATGTAACTGAGATGGAATCTGTTATTACAAAATAAACGACCGGCCTTTAACGCAACACAGACTCCACGTTAGCACAAGAAAGCAAAAAAAGGTTTTATCTGTAGAAATCCGTCGAGCAAAAGTCAAATCTGACCGACGTCGGGCGAAGATTAGCGTGAACAGGAGGGAGCTTTTTATTCATGGAGGGAACTTCGATCGGTTTTAGGAATAAAAACTGACCCAGAGATGGCTTCACTTCTTTTGAAAAGGTCCGATAATATTCTGCTCATGCTGCTGGTAAGAGTCTAAGTAATCAGTTTACATCAGTAGTATTCGCTGTCCCAACTCTTTAAAGAAGACTCAGTAAAGACAAAGCTTTAGAGTCCACTTCTAAGTGATCTAAAATGTGACTTAAGTAAGACTTCAGTACAAAGTTTCATAGTGAGGCACAAAGATCAGAACTATACATTTATCAGAAGTGCCTTACATGCCAGTTGTCTGTGAAGGTCTCCAGGAGTCTCTGGATGACGGGAGCCTCTCCAGGAAGTCTGAAGGCCTCCAGGTAGAGCCGCAGGGCCTCGTCAATACGAAGCCCCTGGAAGGTGAACGTGCTGCAAAAACAGATGATCCATTATAGTCCCGAAAACAAAACAAAAAAAACACATTACAATGGTCAACAAAGATGTGCTGGAATGTCATCATACTTTACAAAGCTGTCCAGGAGCTCCATGTTCTTGCGATCGCTGATGTACTCCCCGATCATCTTTTTGTCCAGTCGGGGATTTTCTCTGAGCCATTGGGCCACCTGGTTGTTGTCAAGCGGGTCACTGAGGAGGCCTTTCTCCTGCAGGAACTGGATCCCCTTCTTCGGCTTCTGGTTAAACTGCTCCGTGCCTGTGATCAGAAGCTGGACACATGGAGAAAAAAAAAAACATCTGTGAGTGGTGGAGGGAAGTTTTTTTTTTTTTTTTTTTTTTTAAACACTACTTGTTGATATTTACTTTTAAAATAAACAGACATAACAAACACAGCTCACCTTTTTCTTTGTTCTGATATCCAGCAATTCCTGGGAATCGGGTGAGCACGACGAGAAACGATGAGGCTTTTTCGGGGCTCTCTTCTCAGCTGGATGAAAACATAAAAATGGTATTTTTTAACTGACTGTTTTCATCGTAGCGCTAAGTAAAGCTTTAAAGCCGAAGCTTGAAGGCTCACCAGTTTCATTATCTCCTTGATCCTGTCTTCCCAGTCTCATCTTCTCTGCCATCAGATGTCCACTGGTTGGTGGACACACTGCTGCTGTCTTGCATGGTGGAAGACCGTTGGTGCTGCTCACTCTATTTAGGTCTACAAAGAAGAGGAGAGCAGTCGGGGTTAAAATCAAATCAAGAAAATACCAACATGAACAAAGACTAAGGACGTGCTTTAGAGTGTAGTCAGAACATTCCTTAAAGTCAGTGTTTCTAAAGGACATGTTCGGCCCCGTGTCCAACTATCGTTTTTTTTCTTCTCTAGTCTGTTGACAACGTGTTTTATGATGTTTTGTTGATCGTTTTTTCTCTTTACTAGGAGAATCGATCTGAATATTCTCGCTCTTGCAGTTTGTTTGGATGATAAGCTCAATAATGACGAACCCGCTACCACGGCTCCAATCAAACATGGAACAAGGAGGATGTGAGTACACCACACGATCCGTAGGAGACAACAACAAGGGGAATATCACCGCCTTGTCAAGGAGTTGCGACTAAAACACACAGCGACATCAAGTGTCTGTCCAACCAACCGGGACTTTCGATCTTTGTCATGGTCCTTTTCATCTGACATGTCGTACACGTCAGGATGAAGTGAAACGGGCCAACACCAACTTCTCCATTATTTTTAGTTGCCAGGGAGGCCACTACTGGTTTTAACCTTGTGATTGGTCCGCTGGTGATGACAGCAGCGCCTTTTTGAAAACGTTGAACGATTTTTAACTTAAGCCGTCGGAGCGGCCGCACAAAACCAGCAGAGCGCCTGTCAAAAAGACGCTGCGTTTCTGCAGTAAAATGCCCTCAACTATGAGGCTGAGAAATAAAAACGCTAGGTGGACACGGAGCCTTCGATGTGTCGGTGGATGCTTTCACCATTTGCAGTGTCTGTTGCGTTTTTGGAGGAGCCTTCTCCTTCTGCCAGCGCGGCCTCTGACTGGTCCTGTTGAGTTGTGTTGTTGACAACCTTGGCCTGGCAGTGGGCTTCAGTGCTGTCGATGACTGTGAGCAGAGCCTCCAGGGACAGGAGGTGTGTGGTGTAGAGCTGGCCCGACACTGGAAAAGCATTCTGTAAGGAGAGGGGGGAAATGTTTCAGTAACTCCTGGATTTGAAGAGCGAGTCCTGCTGGCTGTGTTGTTGTCAGAGTCGTGTTTACATGGACGGGAGGGCCGGCTAAATCTGAATAACATACTCACTGCTTATTGAACTGCCACTTCATCGATTTCAGATCACGATCATTCGCTGTCAATTTATATGCAATGTGAGGCTAGGAGCTAACATTAGCTGCCTGTAGCCTGCACAGCAAAGCAGGCCACAGGCAGTCGCAGCTCGAGTGGAGAAAATCTTGTCCACTGCTTGTGTTTAGTTTACTTATTTATGGCTTTTTCAGTTTGATAACTCGGTACGGCGAGCACACCGGGGTTGGAGGTGTGAGGCTTTAGGAGAGCAGAGGTTACAGTACAGCGGAGGAGACAACAAAAATTTGTATTTTGTTTGTTTGTTTTTTGGGGGGGAATGGAATGGTGGATTCATGTTGGTGCTCAAAGGCGACATCTAATGGATGAAATGTAAGTGATCTTTTCAGCGGGCTCCTTACCTTGGACAGCAGCTTGGTGAGATCCTCGAACATATTGGAGCAGTAAAAGTCGCAGTCGTAGTTGATGTAGAGCTCAGTGACGAAGCTGGGGATCCTCCACAGCTGGACGAGAGCCTCCAGAGCCATCTCCTTCATCTCATAGGGCATCTTAATGTTCTCTGATGTGATGATGTCCATCAGTTTCTTCAGGTACATCTGCCACGTTTATGACAACAAGTTCACCATCGTTTCACCAAATAACAAAACCACTGACAGAACCTACAGCTCGTTTCCACGAGGTATATTCTCACCTCGAGCTGAAACTTGAGATGTAACCTCATACTTTCAAAAAGCAAGAAGCAAACTCGTATGGAGGCAGCGTACAGGTTCATACGGTCCACGCTCAGCAGCTAAAAGACAGGGGGGAAAAAATCATCAGAAAATCAGAAGGGAGTCTGGTTTGTTTTTTCTTCATGCAAGATCACATTTTACTGAAGTTAAATTGTGTCCATCACTTTGTTTTCGAAGCTAAGAGTGATGGTGAAGACCCTGCCACTGTGCTGTGATAGAAGAAATAATTCAAGAAACATGCAGCTTCAACATATTTCTGATGAGCCAGTAGATTTTTCTCATTCTCCCTGGGCGTGTTCTCGACCGTCAAATACAAATCAAACCAATATGAATCCAACGACAAACACACGGATAAACAAATATGGGCAAACATTTCAACGTCCTTCTTCACCTGGAAGAGATGTCTGCAGAGCTCATCTTTCACCAGTCCCAGTAAAGACGGGTAGTTAGCGATGTGTCCTGATTCAAGTGCTACAGTCAGTAACTGCAGGCCCATGTGCATCATGGCGTCAGTGTTGTGGCGGTCATGGGGGCTGGTCAGGGAGATCAGGAAGCGAAAAAGCTCCCTTAGACATGGCAGGCCGTAAGGAATGAGGGACACTCCTAGAGAGAGGGGGAGGTGAAAGAAAAACGTCAGTAACGCACACATTTGACAAGCAGAAGAGTTCCACAGTGAGTAGATGAAAGACCCGATCTCAACTGTAATTCACTTCCTCCTCATACTCAGCTGTTAGCTGTTTACTTTGTATAAAGAGCGGAAGCCTTAAAGACACGTGAGGTTTCAAACCCTGGTCATCCTCACCGTCTCTTTGTGTGGACTGGGTGAATCGGACACCTCGGGGGTTGACGTAGTCCATGTCGTGGACAGACGCGCTGTCTGACTGCTCTGTGACCGAGTCTTTGTCCTCCAGGACCTCTGGGATGGACTCCACTGAGGCTGAGTGAGCTGGCCCGACCGACCTGCCCTCAGACTGGACACAAATCAAAACATGAAACTAATCACAAGAATTTGAAAGCTGAAATGCACAGCACACAAAGACAGCCATTTTGCTTGACTAAAAAAGTACAAAAGACAAAAGTCACACATTGTATGTGCTGTAAGAAGTGATAATGGCTTAACAGGACATTGTGGGACATTTTGATGGTGTTCCACACAGTCCTACCTGTGCATCGGGAGAGCCCGGCTCGACTCCAGGTAGTGTGGTAGCAGCGCTCGGGGTGGTCACAGAGGAGCCACAGTTCTCTAAGTCAGACAAGTCTTCTCTGGAGGTGGCTTTGGAGCAGGTGTCCAGGCCGCTGTCTGTGGTTGTAGGACTGGAAATGGATGAAGCAGCACTGTCCGAAGCTGGCAGGCTGGAGGCGGACAAGCCTGGCTCAATAAAGGGGACGCCACCTGAAATGGTGTGACACGCATGATGGTAAAAGGACACTTCTGACTACTCAAAGTGCTTTCACACCTCCCCATTCACACACTGAAGGCAGAGGTTGCTATGTTAAGTGTCTATCAGTATTAACTAAACCTTTTAAACAAATTCATACGCCACCATTAAAGCAGTGGGAGCAACTTAAGGTTAAGAGTCTTGCCCAACAACACATCGAACAAGTGGCTGCAGGAGCTGGGGATTGAACTTTCCGGGCGAGAGGCGACTGACTCTATCAACTGAGCCACAGCCGCCCTTTCGCCAAATACAAATGTTCAAACGTGTTTTTATTTGCAGCTTAATAAATCATCTACCTTTTACCCTGCAGACCAAAAAGGCGACCAAAAAAAAAAAAAGTAAAGTGCAGCTTTTGTTGTGATCATAGGTTCCAGAAAGTCCTGAAATCTGAGGGAGAGAGAGACGGATTCCTGTTCCTTATTCCTTATTAGAAGTGGATGTGCTTTACCTGACATGTTGTTGTTACTGAGAGCGCTGGACTGCGCCGGGTCCATCTGACCGGAAGAACTTCTGACCATGTGGCGAGGCGGCCTCGGCGAGCGTTTCTGCTTTTTCCATTTGGACGATTCGCTCATCCCACCAGCACGCATCTTCAACTGGAGGAAACAGAACGGATCACTGAGTGACACGGGAAGTGAACTTCACTGCTGGATCATCACTTATTGAGAAAAGCCATGATCAGATAGGATGCTGTGTTAGGATAGAAACTTTAAGAAATGCGGCTGATAGCAGCGTTACTGTAAGAGGAGAATCTTTTTCTTATTGAAGGCTGAAAGTCTGCTTTATTACACTGTAAAAACATACAAATGAAGCATTTACATTTGATAGAAACTTGAATAGTTTCCGACCCAGAAGGAATTGAGGAAAATATATAAAAGAGATAACCGAGATACAGAGTGAGCTACGACAAAAAAACATCCTATCCGATCACCACTTGTGCTGTGAATCAACCAGCAGAGAATTCCAGAGGACACTGCAGAGAAACGAACAGCACAATGTGAACATGCTCACAAATACTTCAGATTCATCTGTCTCTCATTCGGCTTTGTTTTTAAACTCCAAGGCCCTCTCTCCCGGCACCACGTTGACTTCATTTAAAAATAATACATACAAGCATGCTCTACGCTCTAACGGCTCACAAAGCACATAGATGGCATGAGAGATGAGACGTATGCGTGAATGGGTTCACTCATAAAAACAGAACGGATCAAATGTAATGTGAGAATTCACAAGCACAGACTGAGCTAGGTTTAACGGAGGTCAAGAAACATCTGCCAGATGTTTGATCTTCAATACATGACGGTCATTTCTTCATTACAGCACAAGTCAAGTCCCTCTTCTAGTTAAATTCACAGACTGAAGAAGTGGGGGGTTAATGAGGTCTTAAGAGAATGGACAGAGGGGACGAGGGTGTTAGGGAGAGACAGGTTCTCCGGCCTAAATACTGAAAGTTATCTTCCTTACCTGCACTCGTTTGTTTTTCCACAAGATATTGTAAGCCTCAAAGAGAAGGGGAGCGGGCATGGGCCCGTGATTAGTGATGGGTAACATGTCAACAGTGGGACCAACACAAAGACACACTCGAGTAATACACAGTGATGCATGATGGGAGGGGGAGACGGGATCCAAAGAGAGCACAGGGGGTTTGGGGACAGACACAGCCACTGCAGGCTCTAACCAGCAGAGAATGAGCAGCCAGCTAATGTGAGAGTGATCAGGCAGACAGAGCATGCAAACAGCGACAACAGCTACGACTACTGCTGCAGGATCTAAAGTCAGGCTCTTTAATCACTGCAGATTTTGACCAGGAGGTTTAGAGGTTTGGTTTGGCAGAAAGACCTGAGCTGTCCTCCACTGATGGAGAGAAAACCCTTTCCAAACAACCACTACACACACATCGCATTCTGTATCCACGTTAAACAGCCTTCTGTTGGACAGATATTTCAACCTTAACAGACAATTATCTTTGAAGTCTTTAAAGCCACATTGTGGAAGTTGATGCATTTAAATGGCAGCATTTCATGCTTGCAATATTGGGGAAGCCACTGCTGACACTGAAGTCTTTGATAATAGTATTTGCAAAAAAAAAAAAAAAAAGTTGAAACAACAGGTAACTGATTTCTATCTGAGTGAAGGAACTCAGGCATGATCACCAACGTTCAACAGCAACCCAAAAGCAACCTCATGCACTCCCAGCAACAAGCCATGTTAAACCTGCCTGCTGTATGTCAGTGCACTACGCCAAAAGGCAAACCACACGCACAGTTAAGTACCCTCTCTAGGCCACTCTGACTTGGGTTTCTATGCTGCTCTGCAAAAATAAGATCCTGAGCGTCCAGGATACAGGCTGAGGTCTGTGGGAAGCAAAACAAGCAGACACAGAGAGATGGGCAACTCAAAGTCTTACAGAGTGAAACTAAGATGAGATATAAGGGAGCTTTATGTTACAAACATGTGACAGCAGCAGGAAAAGCATCAATATGGGCGTTCACACTTGAAATCCTTTCATTACATTACTTAATGATTCATAATCATCTCCAATTATACACGTTGCAACGATCACTGACTATGCAGGGAAAATGTGGCTGTGATTCTAAGACATGAAGTGATGTTGTGTCATTGTGTTTTAGAGCCATCAATAGAACATTCAGACAGAAACAAACAAACAAAACAAAAAAAACAGCACAATGACAATGAGGCATTAAACACGACAGTAAAGAATGGACAACAAGCGAGCAGACAAAAAACCCATTCAGCAAGTCACTTCTGTTACCTTCTTCATGTTGGCGCCCACATAACTCTTGGCCTCCTCTTTGAACTGTGGGAGTCTGGAAGAAGAAGAGAAAACACACGGACATGTGTCCATTAGGCTGTTTTGAATATATTTTTGGACATAAAAAGAACCCTTAGTTGTTCATTGCCGAGGCGCCCTACTCGTTGAAAGTTCGTTTGATTACCTTTTTGAGGTACAGGGATTAAAATGTTTTTGTTTGTTTGTTTGTTTTTTTTAAAAAAGGGATTTAGAACGTGTCCTAAGCTGCTCGAGAGGTAATATCAGGGGGAGGAAACTGGACCTTTAAAACCTGAGCCAATAAACTTTTTAAGCGTTTGATGATAAATGCTGGCTGCTGTTCTCAAGGCATCGCACAAAGAGTATTTTAGTGTGTGTGTGTGTGTGTGCGTGCGTTTGTGTGTGTTGATGTGGACTCTTAGGCTTGGCTGGAAAATGAGATGTCACCAGCAGTCACGCACACATACACAGACAAACAAAAAAAAAAAGCAGCCTGCAGCCCCCCCCCCCTGACATTAAGTCAGCGTTAATAGAGTGTTGTCTTGTGAGCCCGATTATTGGATGATCTGTGGGTCCAACAGATTAACATGCCTAATACTTTCAGCAGGCAATCTAAGACTCCTTCTGAGGAGCTGAAGAGAGCTGCTGCTCATTATTCTCTGGTGGATGGTGGAGGGAGGGGAGGGGGGGGGGGCCCTTTCACATCTCTATTATCCTGAGTCTGAGGACGAGTGGGGGGCTGGGGCGGAACTGGAGCAAAAATGACATGTGAGCCGTATCATAGTAAAATGCCCTCAATAAATGTTGATCTCATGTTCATGTGCAGGAATGTCTCCGTTTACGACTGTGGCTGCCGCGCTTTTCTTGTTAAAGGATCTGATAACAAGGTGCCATCTAAAGAGTCCTGCCAGTAAACAAAAACAGCCCGAGAATGATTGGAGGGGAGCGACGGGGGAATGGCGACAAGCTTGGCAAAAACTAACACTGGACTTCCGTGGGGGGACTGTAAGCATCACTTTGTGATCGATCGTGCCTCAAACCGTCTCAGTGGAGACGCGCACGCCTTCGGAAAAAAAACAACACATAACTGTATTTAAGCTCTGTTTGTTCTGCAGGTGAGCTCCTTTACATGCAGATGAGCTCAGAGCTCTTTCTTTTTTGGTGGCTGATTTTCTTGATTGCTTCTGTCTGTGCGCATGTGTGTGTGCGCATGTGTGTGTGTGTGTGTGTGTGTGTGTGTGTGTGTGTGTGTGTGTGCTTCTTAGTATTTATGGGGTTGGCAGCTTTGCCGTTGGAGAAGAGACCCCGCTTCATCTGTATGCAGATCACGCGGCGTGAAGCTCAATTGGCTCATCCGCTTGTCTGTGACTGAATGTGACTGGCACTCTGATGCATCTGCACAGGTTGGTTTGCGTGTGTGTGTGTGTGTATGTGCGTACATATGAGTGTGTATGGGGCGATGGGGAGAGAGAAGCTCTTCAGCTAAATGCCAAAGGGGAAATCATGTCATGGCATTAGTGAATCAGTGGCCCATTGACCCTTTGCACAGTACCAAATGAAATTCATGAGCTCCGAGGTGAATAATGAGGCCTGAGAGAGCCGTGTATGCAGATAACCACAAACCTCTAATCCAGAGGTAATGGAGGAGTGCAGGGGCAGTCTGTCCTGTTCTTCCTCTGCAGTGAGACCACCAGAGATGTTTGTGTTGGAGAGTTCACTTCACTTTAAAGAAGCCCTCCGTCCTATTTTAGTCCTACGAGACGTCTTTTCGCTAAATGTTTGACTTGAATAAAGTCTTCTTTAACAGTACATGTTAACATGTAATGATACATTGCTGGGGACTTTGGATATTGCCCAACTCGGAGTGTCTAATTGATACTCAGAGAGAATATACATCTTTGCCTTGTGTATCCTCTTTACTGTATATGCAGTGCACAGTGGACAAACTACTTGGCTAGCGTTAAGGCTAGCATATAACAAAAGTATGTTTTGGTTCGAAACGGGACCTTAAAAAGCAGAAATGCTGCCAATTCCATCTGCCACTGGGTCATTGATTTACCTGGAGAACAGTAGCTGCACCATGTCGACCAGTGTATGTTCAGCAGATTTCCTGAGGAGCTCTGCAAGCACAGAAGAGTTAGAGAAGTTCAGTCAGCGTGAGAGGCAACATGACAAAGAGACAATGTGAAGTAAAGTCCGAATGACTTCAAGCTGAGAGAGAAACACGACACATAAAAAGTGAGAACAAGGCCACATTTATCAACATCTAATCCAAAGCTTCTTTCAATGACTCAGTAGGTTGGGAAACTAAATCCTGGGATGAATGACGTTGTCTGATTCTGAACAATTTCAACAGGATGATGTGTGATAAATCAATAGTCTTTTCTTCTGGTACGTCAGGTGATAATCACAATCTTGTCAGGTCATAGGTGTTTGATGAGTGATGGGTGCGACTTACCACTCAGGCGCATCTCGAAGCAGATCCTGAAGCAGGACTGCATGATCTCGCACACAGATTCGTTGGTCAGATGGGCTCCGACGGGCGTCAGCAGTAGAGTCCTCAGGACCTGAACGCGGCACAAAAAGACCGTTTTGAAATGCCGATCTGAGTCAATCCAGCAATTAAAGCTAAACACTGCAGTCTGTTGATTGGTCCCGTACGACAGCGGCATTAAAAGACAAACACAACCCCCGCCGTGTTTAAATACCCAGTCGGTTGTTTTTTTTTTCGGCTGTATTTCTCCTCACGGCACACAGCCTTCTCTGAAACAAAGCTTGGTTGCGTTTTTGTAACAAAGAGTCAAAGAACAGTCTCAGTCAGAGGTGTTAATTGTCCTAATATCAAGCATCCATAGCACAAAATACTAGGAAGTTATTTCTCTAATCCTTTTGTTTTTTTTTTTTGTTTTCTTTTTTATCCCCGTGGGGGAATTCGAAGGCACAGAGAAGCTCCGAGCGGTCGACCGTGACTATCGACATCCAACTCCAACGCCGCCTAACAAACACGGTTGGCTGTTGAAACGCAAAGAGGATCAGACTTTACCGCACCAAACTAAATAAATCAAGACTTCTCAATGAGCTTCACAAAGGACTGAGTTATCAGGATTTGCTCCACTGCACTGAATGGACTTGAAATAGGGATTGAGACGGCATGGACGCGTTTGCTTCCTCCAACAGGAAGAAGCCAGAAAAACCTTTAGTGAGTACAAGCGCAAACATTTTGTACCTGTAGAATCTTCATAAGGACGACTTCATCGCTGGCGGGGTCTGTTCCCACAAATCGAGCATGTGTGACTGCATCTGCCATGTTCTCGATGGCCTCTGCTGCCGCTTCATGGTTAGCATCTGCAAACAGACGAGAGAGACGGTGAGAGTTTTCAATGAGAGAGGAAAGTGAGGAGAAGCATTGTTACCAAAGGAGGGACGAGTCTTTGAGTTTAGACTCTTTATGCAGATCACAGACAGCTCAACATAACCATAGAATACATTCACCGGCCAATTACATCAACTATCAGCTCAACAATCCTACATTAGAGCTCGGCCAGGAGTTTGGTTTGATAAGGGTTCCGGATTTTGGGGTTGCTGTCAAAGAGGTCTAAATTCTAATTCATGGATATGTACAGTATATTGTTTCAGGTCATGTGGTCTTGTTGGACTTCACTACATTGAATGTGCATTATTTTGATTGAAAGATAATGTTGCCGTCGTTACAGACATTTTCTTCTGCCACTGACTGAAATGATCTCTTGAAGAAACAGCAAGAATTTTTTTAATTTTTTTTTTTTATTATCTTCGAGTCATTGAAAAGGTCGACTTTTAGAACATTAAAAACTTCCATTTTTTAGTTCATATTTCTGCCGGACTTTAAAATCCTCATGATGTCGAAAACAACAAACACCTCATCTGCATGCATAACCTTTCTGGGGGTTACACCGAGACGTTTTATGTCGTTGGGGTGATGAGCGTTGGCAAACTCAGCAACCAATAACACATCTCCAACAGCTTCACACTAAACACCACTAGATAAATCTAGTACAGCCTGTCCACATTGTCCTTCCAACCCTGGGATCTAATGACCAGATGTGGCCTTTTGTTGGAGGTAGGCTGGGACAAATTGGCTGTCAGAGCAACAGGAGCCTGTGTTTTTGAAACCCGAGCGGCTGGCCAGCTATCTGCCCGGAGCCAGCCTGTTTTCCTTTCCCATCGCCCTCAGGAGCAGCAATTCATTAACTAATAAGCACGGGGGTGGGGAGTGGGGGGCATGAGGATTTGTGAGGAGGTGGGCGGCTCAGGGTTTAAAGTGACACTGCACCTTGCTTGGGGAGCATCATCATTACTATTAGAGAATAAATAAATTGTAAAGGACTCAACTTTAATAAATAAACTACCGCCGGCTAATGTTAGCGACAGGTCAGTTGTTGGAGGCTGTTAGGCCTGCAGTGCAGAGAGCTTAGCTGTAAGAAGTTAATGGCTGAGATCAGGTTTACGTGTTGGAGAAGCAATTTCCACAGAGCAATGCTAACATCCCTCCAGAGGGCGAGGGGCAGCAACAAGCGTGCAAGTTGTGCTGAAAAACATCCAACATCCAGACACAGAAACTGGAGCCACAGGGGGATCCAAGAGAATGTCAGAAGTGATATAAAACACTAATCCTTCTCTTGGCACACAGTCTGTACAGGCCGTGTCCAGAGGAGGGGGTGGAGGGGGCATTGTTAAAATATCGCTGAGGAAAAGAGAGGCTCAGTGAAGTGTGTGTTTGTGTGAGTTGCTGTGTGCCTCAGGGTATGTGGGCAAAAGTCAATGGGGGGTTGAACCAGCTGCCACATAAAGCAGTTAAAGTGATATCAAAGTCTGGTCACAGAAATCAAAGAGTGTCGTGAGAGAGCGCGAGCAGAGAGCGCAGAGTGGCTGCTTCTTAACACAAAAAAAAGCTCTCCAGCTACATGCCGCATAAGGGCCAATACATCTTTAGAAACTAAACAAAGAGGGACTGCTGCCCTTTTTTTTTTTTTTTTTTTTTCCACGGTCACAGAAGAAAATGAGTTTGTTCACCTGTTCGTTTTCTGAATGGCACAAGATCACCTTTCAGTTAGGCTGCTGCCGCTCCCAGCATTAGCAACATGATGGAGTTAATGCATGGAATACATGAAGTGCTCGGACTGTGTTTGGGTGTTCTATCTATGACAAAAAAAGTACTTCATTTTCATCTAATGAGTATAGAAATAAAAAAGAACAATCAGAGATAAAAACACACTGACCGACAGACAAACGGTGATTTGAGCTTCAAACTAATAAATCAATGATTTGGAGAGGAAACTAATCAAATTAATCAGACCCTGTTTCTCTTATATTTTCTCAGTAATATTTTCTCTTCATTTCCAAAGTTTTATGCTGTGAATGTCTTTGTTTCTTTTAGGTTTATTATTTATAGTTTATAACCTGTTTTCCTCTGAGGTGCATGATGTGTCATTTAAAAAAAAAAAAAGAGCCCACAGCTGTCATACCTGCTTTCTGATGGCTCCTCTTTAAAATGACTCAGCAGTTTTATCAGTCCATTATCAAAAACTAAAATACTACCTGAAGCAGGTTGTGATTAGTTTCTGTTTCAACCACTAATGACTTCATTTCTTTGGGATTTTTTTATTTATTTTTTGCCGTTTCTCTTTTCTTTGTTCCCCTTCATGTTAAATCATTTCTCATGCTGTGCGCTTCTTTCTTTTCCTGTAACAGTGATTTTATTGAAGAATAACAATGTATGGAACCCTTAAATCATGGCAGGCTACAGCTGTACACTAAGCTTCTATACTCTGGCAGTGGCTGCAGGTTAAGCCTCAGCTGAGCCGCGCTCTGAGCCCTGCTGGGGGCTCGTGACCACATGGCTGCGAGCAGCACGGCGAGGGGCTTTGCTGACTGTGCTGGACAGGAGGAGAAGAGGCAGAAGGAAGATAGAACGGGGGAGGAGAGATGAGCATGGGGGAAAAAAGACAGGAGAGAGAAGGGTTTGGGCCTAGTTTACGGCTCCCTCCATGCCAGTCGACCTCAGGCCACAGATTGAGAGGAATTATCTCGCACTAGATAAAAAACGAGTGCAATGAGCGGGTGTGAGGGCGGAGATGATTTCCTTTTGCTTTCTCTTGGACCTTTGTCATGCAAAAGGATTTGTTTAATAATGGGCGATGGATGGGGACATGTTTTAGGGTTAGGGGGGAAAATGTTTGGTGTTCATCACTGTAGTGGAGGATGAGATTTAACACTAACAGGAGAGGCGTCTGACTGTGAAGTTAGAGAAAGGATCACAGTGTAATGTGTTCTGTGTCTACCTAAACATCAACACACACATTCATTTAGCAATACATTACGTCCACACAGACAGTCTCTTACTAAACTAAACTGATTTTATTTTTTTAAAGGTACCTTATCGTGTAAAAAAAAAAACTGAAACATTTCGGTAGAAATTTGAATTCATGAATCCAAAAGAGATGAGGAGTTGAGTAAGATCCTAATGGCCACAAAAGGCAGACTCTGTATTTCTTGCAAACCAGTAGATGGCAGTACTCAACAACAGCAGCACTGAAGAGCTCTCTGTCTTTTTCAGTGTTCTACATCCAAACTTCACCTGATGATTCTGACTCACATGGACTAAGTACACTACTCACAATAAGTTAGGGATATTGTGAGGTCCTCAGTGGGTCTCATACAGTGATTTTTGGGATAGGGAGGCAACTGTATTAGGGTGATCGACACACCTCATTTTGTTGTTTTCCATGTAATGGTCTCACTGTGTACAGTGCACCGTAGATACTGGAGCCAATACCAAAATATACAAAAAGACAAGCGTTTTCCATGTGGCATCAATGTCAACATGCTGGGGGTATAAAAAGCTGGTATTCCCAGATCATCATTCAAGCAGCCAACCTTGTTTTATTTTATTTACCGTACCTTTTTTTATCTACATTGCACCGTGGGGAGGGGGGAAGGAACCTTGAACCTTGAAAGACAGAACGTCACTTAACGGATGAACAGTGCCACCTGGCCATAGCCTGGGACCCCTCCAGGTCAGTAGCAGGCAGTCAGGTGTTGCTCGTGAACTTGGTGTGTCTCAAAGTGTCATCAGCAAACTTGCAGCGAGACACAGAACTACTGGCAGTGTTTATGACAGACCGAGGAGGGAAGCTCCCACATGTGATGGACCACAATGATGACCAGTAGCTGAGTACCTCTGCACTCAGACACCGTTATGCTACTGCCACAGCTGCAGGCCTGTTTATGAGAAGTGAGGGGTACCAGGGTTTCCACACAAACCATTCACAACCGACTCCACCGCTTTGGCTTGAATGCCAGACGACCGTTGCAGGTGACTCCACTGACACCGCCATGACCGTTTGCAGTGGGCACAAGACCATGTGACCCGAACAATGCAGCAGTGGTCTACCGTCCTGTCCAATGAGGACTGTTGGGTCACCTCGCACAGAAATGATGGTCGTCAGCGTTGCTGGAGAAGGCAAGGTGAGCGATACGCCAAAGTCAACATGGTCTCCAGGGTTCGCTTTGGTGGAGGAGGTGAAACAGTCTGGGCAGCCATCACCAGTCAGGGCAGATTTGGTGATTGTTGATGGCTCAGTTACTGCACGTTCTTACCTCAAGAGACATCATAGAACCCACTATCATCCCCAAATTCCACCAGCACACCCCTAACTTTCTGTTCCTTGGTTGATAACACTCCATCACATCATGCCAAAACTGCCACATCTCGACTTCAGGAAGTCGGAGTGCCTCACATGGTATAACCATCAATGTCCCCTGACCTGAAGCCCATAGAGCACGTCCACCCATAGGACCAGCAATGGATGCGTGGCTTAGTAAAACCAGAGAAGGAGATATTGTGAAAGCGGCAAACTGAGATAAAGGAGGGTTTACACAGCTGCCCAACTTTTATTCATCTTTACAGCCAGTGCAGAGTGAGATCAACTGAGCGGCATCACCTCAGTGCTGCTTCCCTTCGAGGAGTGACGATGAGATGCTAGTTGTGTTGAGACGGCGTCAGGGTTGGGGTGGGTGGGAGGGAGGGTGGGAGGGGGGGTAGGATTAAGGGAGCTGGTGCTGGGTCTAGGGTGACAGATGGAGGCTCTGGGAGTCAGGGGCCGATTTAGTTGGTGATCGTTGAAGAGAAAGAGTTTGTGCTCGTGTGTGTTGTCTCTTATCAGATATATTCTCGAGAACTTCAGTACCGGTCTGAAAGTGTTGACCACAGTGGGGAACAAGAACTCAAACACGGTATGTTTCAATAGTGGGCTACAATGTTCCTGTCGTTGCTCAGCAATGACTGCAGCTGTTTTGACAGTAACTACTCCTGCTATTTACACCAAACATCTGGTGACTTAACAAAACTGGCAGACACACTGTCATGGTTCCATGATGAGACTGGTGAAGAGAGGCAGTCATGTCCATACGTCGACACAAGTCAGCTTCTGCATCTCTTATCAGAGTGCTGCACTGGCTCAAAGGAAGCATCCCGTTATGCTATCTGAAGAGAGTGAGCCCATTTTAAACAAATACAGACCTGTGATCAGTATCTGGATCAAATATGTGGACATTACACATGGCCACCAGTCCGGGACTCATTTTTATATTACCTAACACAGCATTTGTCACCCAGATTTCCTCTGTACTATTTTGATCTCGGTGTAAGGACAGAAGACGAAAAACGACTTCAGATATCTGATGGCTGAAATTCAGAACCCTTGTTGAAAGCCTGTCACATGACTGTATTTGAACACATCACCCTGTGTCCTGAGTCTATCATGATGAAGCTGCTGAGTGGGCTCTCATATTTCTTTCTCGGCAGAAAAAAAAAAGGGGCTTTTGTACTTTTGATTGGCTGATCAGATGTCAATTACATTTGACTTCAGCCTCTTTTACACCTGCACTGAAAATGTCCTGACATTTAACAACCGGGATAGGTCGTGTGAAAGCAGCTTAACTCTCGAAAACAATTTCATCCTGAATGTCTCCTGCCAGTCCTCCAAGTCAAACGCTTGAGTTACGCTTTAACACAGAAAGTGATGGTCAGGAAAAATCATGTTGACATCATGTCACTGGTGAGAAACCTGAGAGTTCTTCACGAGTAGTAAAGATGTGGCTTCACACTCTTCTGTTTGTCAGAATGCTTTTATTCCACTGTGGCTCAGTTGGTAGAGTCGGTCGTAGCTCAACCGGAAAGGTTGGGGGTTCAAATTCCCAGCTCCTGCATCCACATGTCGATGTGTCCTGTTGCCAGATGCTTGACCCCAAAGTGCTCCCGTCGTATGAACGGGATTATTGGGCTAATACTGACGACCACTTCACATAGCATCAGTGTGAATGGGTAGGTGTCGCTGTGGGATAAAATGCTTTGAATAATCAAAAGACTAGAATAGAACAATACGAGCTCAAGTCCATTCACTATCTAATACCGTGAATAAATGCAGGTACACTTGGCGGTGACAAGGCACCACTGTGTGGTAGTGCTGATAAAACCCTTTAGTTTTCTTCTTTTCTTCCTTTACCTCTTTTTTCTTTAACTGATGACAGATGACTGACATACCAAGTGAACCAATAAAACAAAGAACAAGCTCCTGAATCTTAGTCTTGTTTATACGTTCTTTTATGTATACGTTCATGGTCAATTCAAATATTACAAAGTAGGAAAAAATTATTATAAAACATGTGAAGATTTCTCACCTATAAGGCCATAGGAGAGGAACTTGTTGACGGAGGTAAGGGCGAGGCCTGTGATTGGTCCAGTTGTGTCTTCAGAGCGCACCACCTCTAGGAAGGGCCGCAGGAAAATATTGGGTTCAACATCTGATAATTCTGTGGAGGAAACAAAAAAAGACAAACAGCAGTCAGCATAGTGAACGCTCTCAGTCGAAGGTAACTTCAGAGCCATCACTTCATTAGATCTCTAACTTTGTACCAACCGTTCATCGAAAAGTTATTCAAGACAAGGCACCAAATATCCCTTCTTTTCAGGTTGACTCCTAAAACTTTAAAAAGTTTACACCACGTGGGCTTCCCTCTGTAAAGATGATGACCTCAGTGGTCAACAGGGCTTTGTGGAGTTTAATGTACTCTCCCTGCACTGAGTCTGTGGAAGCAGCACTGTTGCCCTGAGGGGGCCGATCACTGCGGAAATAACGTCACAGGACGCAGAGAGAGAGAGAGAGAGGGAGGAGAAATAAAGAAGGGAACTATGAAGGCCGATGAGAAGGGAAGAGGGAGAGAACATCTACAAGACACTGGAAGAAATAGTTTAACTGTTAAAGGAAACGACCGCTCAGTGACTAGTTTGACTTTAGTTCATTTCAAGCGATGAGACAAAAATCAAATTGCAATACCATTTTTTGAACCAGAGGAGGGCACTGCTTGCGTTTGGCTTTCCTTGTTTGATATGGCTATCTGCAGAGCGCAGGTGTACAGACACGGTTGACGTGAACGAAGATCTGCGATGGCGAACGCACTGTCTTGATTGAAAGCGGGGCTGTAGAAGTGCAAGAGACCTCACAAAGAGCTAAACCAGGGAGGGAGCAGCACGGCTACGTTGCCAACTTCTAGACACGCAAAACACATTCATAGATTATTCCTGGCAGCAGATCTGAACCCCCACCCACCCAAAGAAGTGCATTAGCCGCAGAGCTTAGTATGTGCAGGGGTGTTTCATGGATCTGGGCTAATGTGAGATGCTAACTTTAGAACCCATGCTTAAGGTGTAACTTCCACAATCATTCGTGAAAACTTATGTTGGGTGACACTAAGTCGCTTCAAGAGAAAATTCAGTCATTTGAAACTTTAAATGTTGCATTATTAAACATTTTTAAATTCTAATTTATATATTTGTATTTTTTCATTTAAGTCCTGCTGTCTTGTTTCCTTTGTTAAACGTTTGCATCAAAACACCAACACGAATTGCCTGTATGTGTAAATTTACTTATTAATATTGATAATAAGAAGAAGAAAACCTGATTCTGATTCTAACATGCCGTCAAATATGTACTATTTGTTTGGTTTAAAAATCCTTATTTTTCAATCAAGTCTTAAAAACATTTCCTTTTTTGTAAGACATTCTCAGTGTTACATTTAAAAAAAAGAAAAAAAGAATGATTGTTTTATTACTAACTGTACAACCTCAAATGTAAAACCTATTGTTTTTACTTATGATGAGAAAGAAACAACAAGTTGTCTCTTTGAGAGAGAATTCAAATCTTTCCGAAATTGACTTTAATGTTATTTCTTTATAGAATCCAAAAAGTTGGAGAAGATCTTGATCTTATTACTGTGATGGATGCCGTATCAGGAGGGGAGTCAATCTTTTCATCCACAATGAGTCATGATCAATTACTGACTAAAACATTGCAAAGATAAAAAAGGTTCGGCCTTTTTAAATTTAAAGAGGTGAATTGGGTGTGATTGAGTATGAATCCTGTCTCTTTACTGCCAGGTCGTCTCTCTTAAGATGATATTGTTTAAACTCGATCCAGCAGACTGCACGATATCTTCTCGTGTGCTGCCTGGAAGACCTTCTGTCAGGCGGGGGGGAAAAAAAAACGCCCTCGAAGGCAAAATGCCGTGACATTATCATGGAGTGTTTTCCTCTTGAATATTTGGAAACATGGAGTCCATACCTGCTTTTCTCACACTCTACTGTAGTTTCAACACTTGTAAGAATTCAGCTTGACTAACTGTGGACGCTGCTCTTGTTCAGAAAAACAAAGAGCTGTTTGTTGTTGTTGTTCTTCTTCTTCTTCCTCAATAGCCCCTCTTTTTCTGGAGAATTCAGAGGACGGGTCAAGGAGGGGGGGGGGCAAAAATACAAAACAGGTAAAAAAAACAACAGAGAAAATTAGTGGAGTCACGCAGGCCGTTGTGAACTGTTGTGCCAGAGGAATGCCTGCCACAGCAATACTGTGAGGATTATGGCTTTCTTAAGAGCAGCTCCACTCCAGACGAGAAAAAACAACTTGGACATCAAAAGCGCCGGGGAGAGCGTCCAACCAATTTCCCAAGTGCACATGTGACCGCCTTGCATTAGCGTGTGATATTCAATACCCCTGCGGCTTGTTTGGATATCAAATATGAAATAATTTGGAAATTTACACAGTCCCTTTATCAGCCGCCAGGTCACTTCTGGGCCTCGCTTCCAAAAGCAAATCATGCTCGCTTCTTTTCGGGATATTTTTTCATCTGGTGTTTTATTTTAGTTATTGTAAAAATCTGAAAGCCAAGCAGCTTTGGCTCGATGGTTGAAGGGTAACAGTGTGTAAATGTAACTACAACTAACGAAAAAAAAATAAAAAAATCCCAGTGAAAGATAAAACAAACACAACTCAAGCAAAGTCTAAAAAAAGAAAAAAAAAAAGGAGTTAATTTTAAAGAGACAGATAGCTCTGTTGGTTTGATCCATCTATCAGCTGCTAGAAAACTTTTTAAAGAGGGTTTTTGTGTCCCATTACTTTACAGTGTAGTAAAGGGGGGGAAGAAAGGTGCTCAAATGAATCTGTCAATAGACTCTGATGAAGACTTCATCAGACGCGATCACCCTGTAAGTGCTGTGGCTGCGTTCCCAAAGACCACAGATTGGAAAACTCAATTGTGTAGTATTGATCCGACTGGCCATCGGTGAACACAGGGCCGACTGGAGCGGTCTGTCAGTGGCCACCGCCAATCTTCTCCTATAAAGTCTAAATACAGGCTCTGTACTTCAACTCAATCTCCGGGGCTTGTGGAGAAGAGTGAAATAAATAACGACGGCTACAGCTGTGGTGAGGCAATCATTCTATAACCAGGTTAACCTCTGGCTGACATTGACCAAAATAAAAAAGAAAACGCGGGATTAAAGCAGCTCAACCAGGCGTGCATGTTGCCGTCTGAGGGCTGGGTTTGCTGGGTACAAGTCCTGATTCGAGAATGCGTACAAGTCCAAGTCGAGTTCAGCTTAATTGGTAAAAAAAAAAAGAGGTTTGTGAAATGAGCCCATTACGATTCACCGTGAACCTAATCCTATCCTTTCTTTACCATGCAGGAGGCTCCATGTTTCTGTTTGGAGCTGGAGTGAGAGTATCCAGCCATGTGTGGATTACCTCTCCAAATGACCCCAGCGAAGAGAGAGAGGGAAGGCAGGGGTGAACCTTTGCCCCCCAGGAGAGCACCAAGGGATGAGGCCGGCTCGCCGCAAAATAGAAGCCATCTTTAACACATGCACATGTATTGGCAGTGGAGCAGAAAAGGCTTAGAACTCAGGGAGCAACAGCAGGAGACAAATGGGAGCAGCAGATTCACCTTATTGTCAGAAAAAACATCTGCACAGAGAATATCGAGAAATAAAACCTAAACAATAAATATATATCCAACCAAAGCATCTCTATAGAAAAAAAAAAACAGAAAATATTCTATGTGAAGGCTCGAAGGATCTCTCCAAAGCTCTCTAAACAGAGCCAGGAGTAACACAAACAGGGCGCTCTTTCACCAAATCACAGCCTCAAAGAGATGATCAACAGAAGCAACGCTTCGAGTGCTTTCAAGTGCTGGTACAGGAAAACAAAGAAAGATTGACATTCTTAGCGTGCTGGAATTACTCTTACAAAAAAGCAAAATGTAACAAAAAGAGAACGCTGGCTATCGTCCAAATGGATCAAAAGTGTTGAGGAATGCACGTGATTGGTCACATTTAGGGTTAGAGATCCTCTCTGCACGTGTGTGAGCTCTGAAAAACACAAATCAGACAGTCTGATAAATCTGATCTTTCTACCCTTACTGTCCGTCTCATGGGGAGCTCATGTTTAGATACTGGTGACAACAGCTTACACACACACACACGCACGCACGCACGCACGCACGCACGCACGCACGCACGCACGCACGTACGCACGCACAGTCCTCGTGCGAGCGGCCCGGGTCCTTCCGACCCTGTCCACTATCCTCCTCTACAATAAAGACTTTAAAACGGCGAAAATAAATCTTTAAAAATATATATATATCGCAAAATGTTTTGCTCTCTTTTGTTTCGTCTTCGACTTGCGCGTCGTCCTTTAACACCATGTCTTGCATTAAGAGTCCCGCCCTCCTCTCCTTTTCCTCCCGTCCAGCAGTGAAAGTCTCTCACTACGGAGTGAAAGTGTGAACGACCTTTCCAGGGGAATTGAAGAGGGCAAAAACGGCTTAAGTCCGACTCAAAAAGGACCTTCTGCCGCTTGTATTCTCAGGTCATGTTCATGAACGCTGCTGTTAGTTATTTTATAACACAATTCCATTTGATTTCCCCCATATGGATCCATGTTTGGTAAAGCTGCCTGAAGATGAGTTACCTTACATGAAGTCTCTGTTAGCTTCAATGCTACTTTAATCACAACTAAAATGTAACATGCAGTTACTTTTGAATGAGATGGAAATATGAGAATCAAACGACATTGTGATGAGCCTTTTTTTTTTTTTTCTCTTTTAATCATTTCAGTGATTTATGCAGGATAAAAGATGACAAAGAAAAAGGATTCACTTCTGGTTTTATGAATAGCTGAAATACAAAACTAGCCACAAGCTGTCACATTCATCTGAGAAGTCATAACAGGAAAAACCTGCGTGCACACACACACACACCTGACCAGCAGTGTGTTGTGATAATGGGTGAAAACAGAATGACAGCTTTTATAAGGTGCGACAGAGTGCGGGGAGGCTTGAGGGGAGGGCTGTATCCCCCCCCACTTTGACCGACGCAGCGGCCCAAAACCAAACACTGATGGTTATTGATCTGGACCTCTTCAGCTGCTAAAATTAAGAGTCATGGTCCTTGGCTTGACGCTTTAACAAGACGAGCAAGGCTAAATGAAATCCAGAGAGAACAATGCTGCTTCGTCCGCCCGACAAACTCCTGCACGACAGTATTCTGAGACATCTTTCGGGAGAAGTTTGATGAATGTCAGCTCTCCTTAGCCCCCCCCCCCCACACACACATACACCTTTGTTTCATTCATTCTTCTCTCCTGCTCTCCATCCCCGTGTTCTCCTGAACAAAATTGACACTTGTGAAAGGGGGGCAATTAGGATGGAACAGTGCTATGGAGCTCCATATGGTCATTTCATTGAGCCACAGAGGTATTTTATAGATGCCTGGAACAATGCCTCGGCAGAACCTAAACAGGCAATTTGAAAGCCCCCGGAGAAATTAAAAGTTTTCAAAAATGCTTGGGAGGACGGCTGTAATGGCTGCTGCCAGAGAGCATTTCCTGAAGGGGTACATGGAATATAGTTTGCATTTGTATTTACGAGAACACTCAAATCGACATGTTTCAGGAAACGGAGAACCAACGGACTTACACGTTTTGTATAAGCTCCTGCAGCATAATCCATCGTCGAGTCAATCAAATGTGTCTTCACGTGGACGGAGGAGTGTCGAGCTTTTCAACCAATGACAGACGCCTTGGGAGGTACAGCTCGAGTCCAAGCTGCTAATCCTCATTTAATGATATCGATGATTACAGCCGGGGTCTGGTTAAAGATCTGATATTGTGTTTTCTTTCAAAAGTCGGCTTTTATCATTCGAGGAGCCTTTCAAAACAAAACCGTCTGTCTGATCTCAAGACGATGATCAGTGCTTGTATTTCACTTTGGCTTGATCATTGGATTCATTTCATGTTTTGTTTAGGAGGAGAAGCCGTCTCAGAGCTTCCTCTTTAAGAAGACGGAGCAGCAGCAGTGATTTCAACAAGCGCTAAAACCGCTCGTATCAGCCTCGAACTGATTCGCACGTCAGATTTAGAATTGATTTCAAGATGTCACCGGCCACCTGTCCGCACGCCGTGATTTATCTCCGGACAATGTTGGAATCTTTCTCCCCCGTGAGCAGCAGCAGCAGCAGCAGCAGCAGCAGCAGCAGCAGCAGCAGCAGCAGCAGCAGCAGCAGCAGCAGCAGCAGCAGCAGCAGCAGCAGCAGCAGCAGCAGCAGCAGCAGCAGCAGCAGCAGCAGCAGCAGCAGCAGCAGCAGCAGCACAGGCAGGGCTCTGATCGCTCAGCAGTGATTCGCTGATTTAACCTTTAATGAATGAGACTTAACTTAATTCATGTTGTGTCATGGTTGATTCATTCAAACAGACTATCACAGATACGTGAAGGGGGGGTGGGGGTGGGGGGGTCTTCATGTCACACATCATTCTAACTAGTTGTTTTCTCTTTCAAAGATATGCATTAGAAGACGAATCTAAATTGCTCTGCTTGTTTCCTCGTATGTTGAAAAAAAAGGGAAGATGTGCGTTGCAGGATTGGAGTGACAGTCAAAGGTGCTCTGTGATTGGGTAATGCATTAAAGTGTCTGACAGAGGGAAAGCGATGACACTTAAGTCTTTCTCTTTTCATCTCTACGGAGAGTTGTGAAAGAAGTATCAAATTCAAATCTCTTCAGCTGAATTGTGTTTCAACGCTGAGCCGGTAAAAAAAAATAATAATAAATAAATAAAGGAGGTGATTTTAAACAGCATGACTTCATTACTGAACCTTGCCTTGGCTGGAGCCTGTCGGCCTCTGCAGGACTTTGCACCTGTTATCCTGTACATAAAATGTATTTTCTATGCTGCATAGCTTGCACAGAGGCCGCATTATTCCGGCGGGGAGCTGGCCCAGCCCCAACGTCCACTTAATGTGTTTCACAGCCTGCTGTCCCTTTTGTGATGGATGGACATACTTCACGCTTAGTGTGCTTATAAATAACGGATGTTTTATCGTGCTGAGTTTACCCACACAAACACTTCTCTGTTCATTTGTGTCGGTGTGGAGAATCATTTGCGTCTCTGTCAGCTCAGAGAAGTAGTGTGTCAGGACTTGAAGGCGGCTGAATAAAATATTTAAAGAAACGTATTTGGATGGAACTGAAGCTGGCAAACTTTACCTGTACACATTTTCCTGCCTTGTGCTTGAATGCTGCCATCTAATCCAAACTATCCCGTTTCATTTTTTAAGCAGAAGTGTTTGCTTGTAGTGTCCCGCTGCGGTTGCCCTTCAGACGAGGGAGGCTCGGCATTATCACCTCTATTTCCAGAAAAACAAACATCGGCGAGCAAGACGCACAATTTCCATCACATCCTTTAACCACGTACCCTTGCCAATGTCAGTGCGTGTCTTGGTGAAGATGTTGGGCGGGGAAAAGAAGAAAGTGTGTGTGTGTGTGTGTGTGTGTGTGTGTGTGGGGGGGGGGGGGGGGGGATGAGGAAAGGATCAGGAAAGAGGGAGGTGGGGAGAGGGAGTACAGTTGGTGTAATGAGGTTTGGAGGGCTGGAGGTTGGGTGGAGTGAAGGGTTAAGCTTGCAGATGGCATCCATTCGCCCGGATAAACCAGCACACATGCTCTGGCTCGGACTGGATTTTACACCCCTCTTATGAGTACCGCCATCTCTGCGTGCAAGCTGTGAATGAGGGATGGAGGGACGGGGAAGAAGGTTGAGATAGAAAAAGAAAAAAGGTGTAGTAGAATGTCGAACAAATACAAATACAAAGAGCATAGAGAGGAAAAGGGACATTGGTCGATCAACTGTGGACGTGCACTTCATCAAAAGTCCTGGTGACCTCAGATTCAGATCACACTATTTTTTTGGGTAGCAAAAGTTTGCAGTATGAATGTGAAGGCTATTTACATAAAGTTTCCTTCTTCTCTCCCGCAGAGGTGGGTAAATCTGCAGCGGTCACCATGATAAGTGGGGACTTTTATTTTGAAGGATCGGTCAGAAATAGAAGGTGTTAATCATTTAACGAGCTTTAATGGAGCCACAATTACAGAGACGTTCAATAACACTGCGAAAAGTCACGGCGTCTTTTAACCACCTTCGACTGAAGTCAGGTGAGTCCTCAGTTAATAGACATGCTCAGGCAGCGCTGGTGTAATGGAGATGTGAATCTATTCCAGCACATAGCCTGTTCCAGCCCCAGAGAGACGGAAAGAGACGCACTGCGGGCGAGCACACGTTCATGTTGTTTGCTGAAATTTGGAGATTACTTTGCTGTGCCTCAATTCACAGTCACTGCAAACATTAATACCTGCTCTTAGAGTAGCAACAATGTTAATTTTATATTTAACATTGATATCAGGGTCTGAGTTTCAGTTTCAGAATTGCAAAAAAAAAAAAAAGAAAAAAAAAAGAAGGCATTCCTCCAACAAGCCTGGCCCTCATAACGCAGGAAAACCCCGCACCCATTTGGAATGATGTCGGCTCTGCATCCTGCACTAACAGATTATTTGGATTTGCGATGCGTCAATAACGAGGCTCGACCGAGTACCAATCACAACGGAGCAGCAAGAGTTCACGTGTAGTAGTAATGAGTTGAAGTCGTTTGTGAACGAACCCTCAAAGAAGTGACAGAAGGCCACATTTCATAAAAACATGATCTTCTTTGGGTCACATAGAATCCTTCTGAGGTGACCGACCTCTGACTGGCTGAAGGTCGTTAGCGCTGGTTAAGAGATCAATTTAATTACAAAGGCTCACTTCATATAATTAACATTGAGATGATAAAATAATACAACATGTCGTTCTAATAAAACGCCTCAAACTGATGAGAATAAAGCCATTCAAATGTCAGTTTGGGTTCAATCCAGCGACCCTTGTAAACTCAATGATTCATCGTGTATACTGTACGCACTGTTTGAGCACAAGTCTCAAAAAAGGTCCCAAATTTAAAATAAAAGCACACTAGGTGTGAATGTGTGAGTCGTTGGTATTATTCTGAAATCACAGAGACATCAGCATTCACTTCAGTGAGTTTCTTTGCTCACAGGAAGAATGAGCTTCACAAAGAGAAAAAAATCCTCACTATTTGAACACGTTTGGTGTGTGAGGAGAGAAGTGGGGAGTTAGTGTCCTTATTTGTTTCACCTGCTGCACTCCTTCAGCTCCTCACTAATGGCTTTCCCATGGGGAAGGAGAGATTCCAGAGAGCAGGCACTGTACAGGCCCACTCTGCCGTCTTCACATGAGACACATTACACCACTGCAACAAAGACCCGCATCGCAGCCACAGCCGGCTGGAAAGTGCACGCGGCCCACATCAACTGGATGTTGTTCTGTTTGAAAATCCACTGTGGGGAGGACGAGGACACTTTCACTGTTCACAAAACGTGACACAGCTGCTTGACATTGTTCTGTTCATTTGGAGGAAGTCGGGTTGTATGGAGTGTCACAGTGCTTCATGAGTCAAAGGGAGTCAATACAACACTCGGTTTCATGATCGCATGAAGCGGTGCACATCAATTCAAGATCTCCCAACTCTGGCACTCCTCCAGAGTTCAATCCCTGAAGAACTCCTGCCCAACTGTCTCAGGGCTATGGTGGATTTTCTTAATACATTCACAGCGAGCTGACGCGTCACTGGTGGGGCTTTAACTCTTCTATATCCTGGGTGAGGATGGCTTAAAGCCATTAAATCAACACAGAAGCAGGGAAGTTATAAAATGCTTCCTGTTTGGTGTAAAGAAACCGTCGAGGTCAAAGAAACATGTTTAGCCGTGTTTCTGATTTATGAGTCAGGACATGGTGGAATAATCTAGCATGAACAAACCTCAGCACTTCAGATTTAAACGGTCATGTGCAGGGTCCTTTCATTCCGACCATGAGGAAAACTAAAAAAGGTAAACCAACGGATCGACTTCTGACCTCCGACCTGCACCTTCATTCCAAATATAGCGGATCACGGCGACACTAACGCTAACAGACGGCTTCTTGCAGTAGAAGAAGCTAACATGTCGGCAGTGTAGACAGGAAGTGTGCATCATCAGGAGAAGAGGCTTTAAGGTCCAGTCCGTTTCCTCCTCACCTTTGTTACATTATATAATGAATCGCACTGTGCATCAGGAGGTCAGACCTGCTAAAAAAAATCTATTACAATCTGTGCATCTCTGGATAACTATGAGGAATCAAAGATTTGTTTCTTTTGTTTTTACAAAGAATCTCAGACATCGATTCAACGTGTCTGACGTTTTAAAATGAAGTTGTCTGTTGTGTGTTTATGTTGTTAAAATGTGATCTATTCATCACGTTGATTACGCGGATGTAAATAAAAATCGAATGAATCTGAAAACACTGAATTTTGGAAAAAATTCAACAGAACCGTGTAAAAGATTCAAATCTAATTCAAAACAGCGGCATCAAGAAGAATCGGTTCTTCAGCGACCAGCGAGGTGCTTGTAGAAACATGTTCATGGGCATTTCAAACGACGTGCAGGGAAGCAGGATTCAGCGGAGAGCCCAGTCTTCCCATTTTTCTCCCCGCCTCAGTGTACGAAGCCTTCATCTGAATGTAGCCACTCACAGCTCGTCTCATCAGTATTAATAGGCTGATACCACTGTACTTAGACGTGATGCTCGCTTTATACGCAGTCAGCATTGACAGCAAATCCTCTGTGTGTGTTTAATAAATCGCAGCAGTTAGGTGGGATGGCTTAGTCTCAAGTCACCTAATGACTATATTATGAGCCCCAGCATTAAGAGGGATTAATACTAATCTTGGCTGTTTCAGTTTACCCAGGGCTGAAGGGCTGGGTGGTTTGAGAGGACAACAGAGTGGTGTGTGTTCCTCTGGCCAGCAGCTCGTCAGCCCGGTTCCCAAACGCAGGAAAAGCACATCGCCGCGTTGGTTTGGCATGCTGATCACTGCCAAAGTAAAAGCCTCGCTGACGATCCGTCGACGGGGCCGCACGCCGTTTCATGATTTCAGAGCGGACGCGTGAATTAGCAAAGTTCCCCTGCACGTTGCATCTCACCGTGAGCTTTCTGCACGAAACAAACAGAACTGGTCAGAAACAATCGAAGCTGTCGCACGGGGCAATCCGACACAACTGATTAGGTGTCGGGGAACATTTAGAGCAATAATGATGTTCGGACATTTCTTGGACATACCAGATGAAAAAAAAGTCAACAGCTGGATGCGTAGCAGGAGTAGTAGCAAAAGTTCGTCCGCTATCATTAGCTATGTAAATGTTTTGGATGAGCTAACGGCGGGCTCACCGTCCTCGTCAACAACCGATAGCATCATCCCGGCCACGTATCGACGAGCAACAGCAACTAGAGAACATCCACCTGTGATTGATGAAGTCAGCAGGAAGGGGCGGAGCTTGAGAGAGACGGTGATTGTGTCGCTGTTGTCTCGAACGTAATCTTCTGCGTCATGCTCCCATCTGCAGGAAAACAAGGATCACTTCCTGCCTGACACATGGAGAGCCACATTCAATATCGTACACGAATTGCAGAACAAGACAAGAGTCCAGTTCTTACACCGTGTGCTGACGGCACGCAAGCTTTACCCCTTCCAAAGAGGACAACATCTTGTGCTTTGATACTGAAGGTGGACAGACGGATGTGTGAGGCGTATTACCGAGCCGCTGACTCAAATCACAACATAGAGGCAGAGAAAAACACTCTAGTCACGACTGTGGATTTTAAATGGTAAATGGACTTAGCGCTTTTCTCGTCCTCTGACACCCATCACACCCTATATGGCCCATCAAGTAACTACACATGAGGACGAAATTATTAGCCCCCCCATGAAAATTTCACTTTTATTTAAGTATTTCCCAAATGCTAATAAATAGAGCAAAGAATTTTTAACACAGCCTTTTTAAACATCCTAGTTTTATTTTGGATGCTTACATTATTTTACTTTGCACAGAGAAATGAAATTATATCACAAAAACCAAAAACTACCTGGGTCAAAATTATTAGCCCCCTTAAGAACTGACCTTTTAAATGAGCCATAGAACAAAACACTGTTGTGCAATGATGTGCATTACCTTTGTAGTGCTCAAAGCTTGTAAAATCAAGTTAAAATTGAGTATTATCTACCAATTTACAAACGGTATAAAAAGGTCAGTTGGGATTGAGCTGTCACTTGAGAAAGCATCATGGCAAAAACAAAAGAAATCAGTTTGGACCTGAGAAAATGAATTGTTGATGCACACAAAGCAGGAGAAGGATATTCAAAGTTATCACAGCGATTCCAAGTGTTGGAAGACAACAGACGACGACCCAGACCCAGTTTTGCTGCTGACTGCTTGAGGTTTTCTTTCAAAATCTTCACATATCCTTCTTTCTTCATGATTCCTTTCACTTTGACGAGATTCCCAGTTCCAGACGCACTGAAACATCCCCACAGTATGATACTCCCACCACCGTGTTTCACTGTAGGGACGGTGTTCTTTGGGTTATACGCCTCTCCCTTCTTTCTCCAAACATAGGCAATGTCTCTATGGCCAAAGAGCTCTAGTTTTGTCTCATCTGACCAAAGGACATGCTTCCAGCATGCATAATCTTTCTCCAGGTTGTCCTTAGCATACTTCAGTCTGGCTTGAAGGTGTCTCTTCTGCAGAAATGGAGTTTTTCTTGGTCTGCAACCTCACAGTCCATTCCTGTGCAGAGCTCTAGTGACTGTCTTCTTTGAGACTACAACTCCTGACCTGGCGAAGTCGTTCACTAGTGTCTTGGCAGTTGTTCTGGGGTCTTTAGACACATCTCTCACTAGTTTCCTCTCCAGAGTTTTTGAAATTTTTCGCTTCCTACCTCTGCCAGGCTTGTTCTGTACTGTGTTGGTCTCTTTGAATTTCTTCAGGATACCTCTCACTCCAGTTCTTGACACTTGGAATCGCTGTGATAACTTTGAATATCCTTCTCCTGCTTTGTGTGCATCAACAATTATTTTTCTCAGGTCCAAACTGATGTCTTTTGTTTTTGCCATGATGCTTTCTCAAGTGACAGCTCAATCCCAACTGACCTTTTTATACCGTTTGTAAATTGGTAGATAATACTCAATTTTAACTTGATTTTACAAGCTTTGAGCACTACAAAGGTAATGCACATCATTGCACAACAGTGTTTTGTTCTATGGCTCATTTAAAAGGTCAGTTCTTAAGGGGGCTAATAATTTTGACCCAGGTAGTTTTTGGTTTTTGTGATATAATTTCATTTCTCTGTGCAAAGTAAAATAATGTAAGCATCCAAAATAAAACTAGGATGTTTAAAAAGGCTGTGTTAAAAATTCTTTGCTCTATTTATTAGCATTTGGGAAATACTTAAATAAAAGTGAAATTTTCATGGGGGGGCTAATAATTTCGTCCTCATGTGTAATTCCATTCACAAACATTCAGGCGCCCCTGAGGCAGCAGGGGGAGTTGGGTAAGAATTCGGGGTTGGGTGTCTTGCCCAAGGATCGAACCCTCGACCCTTTGAATGAGAGACAACGACTCTACCACCTGAGCCACAGCCCCATTATCAATGCACCTTTAGCTCCACTTTGTAAGATGAGCTACCGTCATGCTGCGTCACTCTGCGGCGTCGCAGTGAAGACACTACGATACGTTTTCAAAAGTGGTGCACATTTCCACGTTGATGATTAAAATGCAATTTAAATTAGACCCTCATGAAAACGCTTCAGCTGACCAGTTTAACTGTGAACATTTTTAATGCCAACTTTAACAACACGGGTGCAAAGCTGACTCCTTTATGACTTCAGAAAATATGTTAGTTGGTTAAACAACCAGAGGAGAAATCTAACGGACCGCTGAGTTCCAGATTCACATCGGTGACGGGATGTGATCCAATGTTTCGTGCATTTCAAATGACTTGTTTTACATTCGACAACTGTCATGTAAGCTCTCTACATGCAACAGGTTGCCGTCACCATGGCAACGTGCCGTGACTATTGGACAACAGGGGCATAGAGGAGACATTTCTAAGCGCTGATGCCACACAGGCTCCGTGCTGGGGAAACATTAAAGCCTATCGGGTTTACCCCCACTGGGACACTGAATTGCCCCGCACAGAGTGGTTGGAGATGTCCTGGCCCGGCTTAGCCGACCAAGGCGACAACTGTCAAAAATGACTCCCCTGTGGGGCTGCGTGACTGCCATACTTTAGGGAAACACAGCAGCAACAGAGCTGGATATCAGAGAGCAGCCACACCGTCGCACAACTTTCCCATTTGGATTTTCTGCAGAGGGGATGAGTTCATCTGTGGACAGAAGCGCAAATAAAAATGATCATCTCAATCACTAAATGTTTCTAATGACACTAATAGAGTCTGTTTAAATGAAACTTTCCAACGCGACTTCTTTTCTGCTTCCATTAGAGACAAGTTTTTCACTGCGTGTCATCTGAAGGAGGAGCTGAGTGGCTGAAGAGCAAAAAAAAAAAAAAAAAAGGAGCCACTCCAGTGCTGTTCACATGGCAGCTCACTTCCACTGAAGTATAAAGTGCACTTCCCCAGGGCTTGCTGTTTGTCATAAAACATCTCTCAGCACATAATTTGACCAAACACGAGAGGCTTAAAAAAAAAAAAAAAAAAGAGAGAGAGAGAGAGAGAGAGAGAGAAAGAGAGAGAAAGGGGGGAAAAAAATGGAAAACAAATAATTTGAGTGAAGGGGAGTTGGAGTCCAGTGCTGAAGCTGCTTGCCAGGAGTTCAGTAATTTGAAACCGTGCTGCAGTAAGTGCCTTCTCAAAAAGATACTGTGCGGTAATGTCAGACAGCTGAGCAAATGGGATGGGATCCAAGGACTGCATTATCTTTATAAATATTTGAAATTAAAAAAAAAAAAAAAAAAAGCACAGACAGTGATGGAAGCCTGACCGTTTGTAAACATAACATACTGTGTTCAAGTCTCACCAGAGAACTTTAAAGAGCTTAAATGCTCATCAGAAGCAGGAGGCCTGAAGACGTCAGCGGTTGTTTCATTCAATTTCTGCTTCACTTGACTTCTTTTATTTATTTATTTTTTTAAGTTCGGTTCCATTGCAGGTGTCAGGATACCCTCTCAGAAAGGCAACGTCTGGAAATGCAAAATCATAGCTATTACATAAAAAAACTTTGAGGTGAAAAAAAAAAAAAAAAGCTCAGATAATCTTTGTAAAATCGTAGTGTAAGGTTTCCAGTTACGTTGGCTTGCGCGAAAGGCTTTTCAAGGATTAGCTCCAAACCACAAAACGTTTTGCTCACACTCTTCTGTTCTACACCACAAAAAAAAAAAAAAAAAAAACTAAGTGAAAAGGTGCCAGTGTCAACAAACACATCAGACAAACACCCTATACTGACACAGAAATGCCACGTGCAAAACTCTAAAAGCCCAACAGACAGATGTCGCACGGATCAAAACATTCCTGTTATTTGTGTTTGGCGTTGGGTCTTTTAAACATGTAGACAAATTCTTTTCCCATAAAAGTTAGTTTCTGCAGTGCGATGTGTCTCCCTCACACCGAGCTCGTTCTGCACACGCAAGGCTGCGCCTATCCAATCCGACTGGCATCACGGCCATGGAATGCTGAAGTCCACATTTTTCCCATTCAGCAAGGAAAAACGGCCTTTCAAAGCCAATCAGCTAGAAATGTTGCTTTGTTTTTATTTTCGACTGAACTTCCTGGAACCTATTATGGAGCTGTCAGGGATGTATATTTAGCTATGGCAACACAGGGCCTCCTCGCCCCCTTGCGCCACTGGTCATGTCACCTCTGATAAACAGAAAAACAATTGGTTATCCCTTTTGTCACCTTTAAAGAAAATGGCATGGGTAGTGTGTCTGTGGGTGCAAGTGACAATGTCCCCCTGTGTGGCTAAACACAACTTCTACGTCAACAAAAGCAGAGAGATGTTGGATAAAATGACTTGCACACCATAGTCCTCTGAAAAGAGACAACGTTTGGACTCGTAGTGCCATAAAAGATCTGAAATAAATCACACGCTGGTCACATAGCTGGACTTGGAGACTGCCGTGACAGTGGGAAACAGTCCCTCATGGACTGATGCTGACACCAAACAGAAAAAGCAAATATTAGCAGTTAGCACACTGCAGCATGGCTCTGCTTCGTCAAGATATTTATATCGATTATGATTAGAAACTTTTTGGGGGGGTTTTTTAGCTTATTTGCACGCTGACATTTAAAACAAACTACTTTGCGATTCTGCAAGATGGATCCTCGTCACTGTTTAGATTGAGGCTTTTTTATTTCATCTTTAAACTTTTAAAAGAGTATTAGTCGGGGGACATCTGGAGGTTCAGGGATAAAGAAGCTGATCTCATGTTAGCAGCAGCTCAAAGTATTCGGATGTATGACCAATGACTGATTCCCACTTTATCAGTAAGAGTGAAAGGCTTCACTGTCTTTGGACAGGAGAAACATAAGAAATATTAAAATAAAAAAGAGTGTGTGTAATGATTCATGTCAGTTTCAATAACGTTCACCTCCTTAATAAACTTAGTTAAAGTTCGGCTCATGAACTCTCTGGTTCAATAAGGCCTGTTTTATTATCAGGACTGGCAGCGATGTCAGGCTATATTCTGATGTTCCGAGATCATTCTTTGCTTTATCGAGCGGCCATGTTGCGAGTCTACAATACCCGATAGACTTATAAGAAATAAGTCCGCTACACTATGCTATAATAACAAGATTTGTTTCTATGTCAATGCTATGTGAAGTCCAACAGAATGACAACATCAACAAAAGAGAGCGAAGAACAACAAAAGCTAAGGTAGCAGTTTCATGACTTGCACGGATATCGCAGCGGTCGCTTCCATCGATGCACCGTGTGGCAGTAAGAGTATAGAAACGTCACTCCGCCTCCTATTGGCCGGAGGTGAACTCTCCAGAGAATATCCTGCTATCAGCTCACTCAGACTTGCTTCTGAAAAAAAAATGTGTCCGCTTTGGATTCTCAGTATTAACAGATTTTTTTTCCCTTCTTAAAATCAAGATTAGTTTAAACACATCAGTCTACTTTCAATACTTTATTTATAAAAAGACTTTAACAATACACTACATTAAAGGTTTTCTCGGCGCACACAGTGGTGAGTCCAGACCAATACGTCTGTAGTGTTGAGTTAAGTGAACTCTGGGCTGGGAGCTCCGGATTAGTTCGACCTACACTTGGCTTCAACAGTAACACTCATCCCCTCTAGTTCACAAGTTCGTTTTTTCCTTGACCTCTGTGTCTGACCTCCGACCGCCCCACAACGCAGACCCCGCCCCAAGTCTACTCTGTCAACCAACCCCCTCCAGAAGACACCCGCGACCGCGCGCCACGGGTCCTTCCAAGTCGTAAATTTAGTCACATATCAGCACTCACAGCCTCCTTAGCTCCTGCCAGTTTAACAGGAATTTTTTTACAGTTTAAAACCAACATAGACATTTCCGGCATTACTGGGATGGCTACTGGTTGCCCTGTGGACACCGGCGCTCCTCAAACTGGGATGAGAGAACAGAGTGTTGCATTTCTTACTATCTCTCTTGTACCACACTTCAACATTATCTCCTCTTTTATTTCTAAAGTTCAAAAAAAAAAAAAAAGTCAGATGCTTATGTGAATGACAAAAAGAACCTTCAAAATGTTCGGAGTATTTGGTTTTCAAAGTGTCTTTGTGTCGTTTGTTGCAAAGCCTTCATAATACAACACGAACTGCTGATACCGTGTGCTCAGAGTCACCCATCTGCCCTCAGTACGTTTCATTATACTGACGGAGGAGACGTTTGGACAGAGAGCTCGACAACTTCCGCTGAAGAACACTGTGACCGTGTGAGGATTCGCTTGTTGTTTATACTTTGAAACCCTCAGGAAACTTACACTGTCACATTTCAGTTCAAGCTGATGAAACAAAAAAGGATCCGTCCTTAAAACATCTTCATTCCCTGCACAGACTGTGACGATCAGGACCTCAAATCAATTAATCACCATTAATTGAACACTTCACCTCGATTGATATTAATGCACAGCTATTTGTTCCTCGTAGTTCACTGACATCGAACGATCGACATGGGCAACACGATGTTCTGAATGTCGGTTTCAATTCATTATCGATCAATTTTTTCCAGCCCTTACAGATACAGACAAAGATGCTTTAAACAACGATTTAGCCATTACTAATGGGTTTTTTTGTTTTGTTTTTTGCCATTCTTTCTTTTGGTTTGAAACTCCTACAATGTCAAAATATTCTCTCACATTTGATAAAATAACGATCAGACCAACAGGTGACTTCCTCCTCTCTGAATCAGTGGTTAGGTTTACTACATGTCAGGATTAGATTGAGTTGACTCAACAGACTACCATCGGCTTCTTACGTCGGTTTATGTCAGCAGGCCCAATATCAACCCACATCGATGTTCTTTATAATCTTCTTTAATCTGAAGCAGAAAATATGAACACAAGGAGTCTGTACTGTTTGAGGCTGATCTCTGCGAGCGGTCCAAAGGCGGAGCAGACAGCGGGGAGGGAACGTGGTCGTACATATCGGCAGGTCTATTTTGCTTTCAGAGCAATCAACACCTCCTTGTTGTCCCAGGTTGTTAGCATGTCTCGTCGTCAGCTGCGCCGCTCCACACCGGCCTGCTCGGCTCCCTCCCTTGTCAGCAGGCGGCTTTTGTTCAAATTTGTTATCAGCGGCGCTGATCCCACTCTATTTAAGAAGGGGTGCGTCAACAGGTTGAAAGCACTCCTGCTGCATGTGTCACCTCTTTTTGATTCAATATTTGTGCTACGAAATGTGGCCAGTTGTTTAATCCCCCCCCCTCCCCTCCCCTTAGAACATGCCCACCAGCACGCCTGTTCTCCTCCTCCCACCATCGTTTGACAAGAAACTTTTGACCCAGGTCACCTTTACAGCACACACACTCCTCTCAAACCCCCCAGCTGCAGCCCAGAAATAGGACAGCTTTTTTTAATTCTGGGTGTCCACTCAAAGGCGAGTGCCTTGTGCCAGCGTCCTGTTCCAAACAGGAGGGGGATGACAAGCGTATGGATGTTGTGCAGAGTTAGTCGAGTGATTCCATTCAAATGAAACCGAGGAGTCTTTCCATGTTCACAGGATGTGGATTCAGACTCACGAGTCATGTCGAAAGAATTCCAGTTGATAAAAAGTAATCGATAAACTTAAATGAAGGTTTTTTTAGGACCATTAAATCAGAGGACATTCAAACAAGTGAATAAGAAAAATGTAGGAAAAACTAATGGCAGCTTTAGGGTCAAGTCTTCTTCAGTGACTTGTGTTTGTTAAAGAACTCACAGTATGCTCTGAAATGAAACAACATGATCCCTCACAAAAGTGTGTTTTGAATTATTTGGACTAGATGTGTTGTTTCAGTCAGTGGATTTACTTCTCTGAGTCACGTTGTCACTTCTCACCACATAAACCGAGCTACTACCTTCACCAAAGTGAAAACCGTGTTCAGCGTTCTAAACAACGGCGTGAACGCGAGAAACGGAGAGGAATGAGCCGAGGTGAGTGCGGTCCTGCCCGTTACAAAAAGCTTGTTTGTGATGAGAGGCCAATAAGAAAACAGATTTGGTGTCTTGTTAAAGTGAGCATGTATGTATGTGTGAGAATCCCAGCTTGAGAGCGATGTGTTCAATGCTTAGCTAATTGGATATGTGTATTACAATGTCCGTGGTCACAGCACTCTTATGGGGCATGAAATAACAAGCAGCTGTGTGTGTTAAGAGACTTCACATATGTGTGCGTGTCTGTGTATGTGTGTGTGTGTGTATGTGTGTGTGGGAGGGATGGTTGCTGAGAGGTTTATTAACCCAGTCCATCAAGGCAGTGTGGGATTCACACTGAGACACCAAAGGCTTAAGGATGTGAGCGCCACACAAGCAAGACAGCAAGACAGCGCCTCACCAAAATACTAATATGGGGCCCCTTATTTTCTACCACAACAAGCCCCTTCCCTCCCAACCCCCTAACCCCCCCCCCTCCACAGCCAACACCTCTGTACCATTTCCGCCTGGAAACAGTGGACGGTGTGCTTTTGATTTGAGCAGCTTTGCTGTTCGTCTGAGAAGATTATCAACAACAGCCTCAGTTCTTCAGCCCGGACTTTCCGATGCGATTCACCGGGCAGAACATTGTTTGTTCATGATAATAAAACAGGGCAGTGTGAAGCCCACTTTGCAGGACTTTACCCTATATAACTATCAATATGGAGTTACAGGCCTCTGTCGAAGGCACGGTGGATTTGAGGAGCCTGTTTTAGACTCGGCTCCCACAAACACATTTTACAACTGAAAGCATGGCAGCATAGCAGACGTCAGAATGGTGGCGACGCCATTAACCAGTTATGACTTGTGCATTCTCCACATAATACAAGTCCCAGACGTGTCCAGCTGCAGTCTGTGACATTAGCATGCTTAGTCTTATTTATGTCGGGTTGTTTTTCTTCAATGAGCTGTAAGCCGGCATCTCTGCACCGAGCGCCAGGACAAAACTGTTCGAGACAGATGATTGAAAAGTAGGCATGTCCGATAATATCGGAGGGCCGATATTATCGGCCGATATTGACTTAAAAATGTAATATTTGGAAATATCGGTATCGGATTTTTACAACCGATATTGGAATTTCCGAGTCTGCATGAACGCAGCATGGGACGTTTATGGGCGCGCGCTTGATGACATTTAACAATAACAAATACAACACGCTAGACTCGTGGCTAACAAGTTAGCTCACCCGGTGAATGAGGTGTCCGTGGTTTGGAACTATTTCCAAGTGTCAACAACGGATAATAAATTTGAAATTTGCAATGACTGCAAAGCGTCGGTTATGCGAGGAGGAAACAAGATGTCTTCCTTTAATACATCAATTTTAATAACCCATGTCAAGAAGAATCACGCGGAGTTGCATGCTCCATTTGCGCAGCAAAGTGATGAAAAGAAGCAACAGCCGAAACCGAAGAAAACCACACAGTTGTTGCTGGTGGAAGTGCAGATGACCCAGGTCGGGAGGACCAGGACTGCCCACCTAAGAAGGCTCGAACTGGAAGCATGAACCTGCGGGACATGTACCAAGAAATCCTTGCAGAGAATGAAGTTGCAGATCAAGCACCTACAAGCGAGACAGCGCAGGTGAGTAATTGATTAACTTAATCATCAAACTAAATTTAATCTGCTCTGCTGAGTGTGTCACATTAAAAATATACATTACATCCGATGAATACAATAACCATTTGGCAGTCAGTGCTTCAAAGAAAAATAAATAGAAATTCTATTAAAGAAATGGAAGAATCCTATTATATATTTATTCCCTGTCTCTCTTTTTTATTCTTTCTTTAGGTGCATGCATACCCTAGGAGAAGCCATCCCCCAGAAAGGATGCCCTTTGGAGTACTGGAGGCATCAGGAGAGAGGATTTTGTTACTCTTAAAAGAGATTGAGCCCAGTTTGAGTATATTATTTGACAAGTTATGGCCAGTCATTCATTGACTATGTTTGTTTACAACTAATGGACTGAAGATATGCCTCTTCCTTTTTCTTTTATATTGTCCGTGGTGTTGTTTGAGGCTGTTTGTTGTTGAGGTTTCTCTCTAACACTAAATAAATATGGCACTTTTTTCCATAATTTAAGTTGTTCTCTTATTTTTCTCAGTGTGTACATTTGGAAAGCCATGTTTCATTCACATATGCATCCAGTGGGGCATCACAGTAAAATTAGGCATAATGTGTTAATTCCACAGGAGCTATTTTATGTTGTTGTTACCTAACAGTTTTGATGTAAAAAGCCTGCATATATCGGTATCGGTGATATCGGTATCGGAAATTAAGAGTTGGACAATATCGGTATAGCGGATATCGGTAGAAAAGCCAATATCGAGCATCCCTATTGAAAAGCTAAAATCAGTCAAGAAGCACAAAACGATCCTGAAATTTTTAACAACATTTTCAAACGGTCAATATTTGTATTGATTATTACTGAGAAAATGAAGAATTCATCTGCTTCATATAGGAGCAAATGACAAAAGAAAGACTTCTCAGATTTAAGATTCAATTCTGATGTGGGTTGAATCCGCTCGGCCAAGCTAACTTTAGCTTGTGTCATAATGAGTTCAGTTTGATTTACTTTAAAGCTGATTGCATTTGTGTTGTGAAAGAACATTGACATGTTTCCAACCAGCACTTTATAGAGCAGTGATATATTCTCCAACTGCTCCGTCCTCCATTAAACGGGACGCGACATTTCGAAAAACCGACGCTAACTCAAACTTGTGAAAGGAAGGGTTGGTCATTTCCTTCAGATACTTTTTAAGATGTTAATTGAAATTGTCTTTAAGTCCTGACAGGAATTATTCATTCATGTGGCCTAAAAAAAAAAAAAAAGGAACAAACCATCACCTTCTGTAGCAGCTGTAAACACGTAAAAACTTCGACCAATGTCTGCACTCGATACGCGTTTTATGAACCAATCACACCTCCCCGTGTCCGTGTCAACAAAATGAGATAAAAGACAATCTTCATTACTCTTGTGTGAAAACAGATGTGGCTTCAGACACAATTAGACGACAGCCTGTTGACTATATTGCACTGAAAACACACAAAGTCACACACTGCGGGTCACTTGAACAAAACTCAGATGCTCTCTAACTCTGCCTCACACTGGGGCTAAACTTGGAGACGCACATTGAAAACCTACACTTGACACCTTCAGATATTGTCAATACCAGCTTGTTCAATCCATCTAAAAAAAAAAAAAAAAAAAAAAATGCTGTTCGGCCAATCAACATGTCACCACGTGCAGACCCAAGTCTTTTTTTAGAGAAGACCTTCGCCGGAGAGTCAGCATTACATTGAGAGGTGTTGAAACATCCCAAACCCACCTTAACACCACCGCTTTTTATTGATGCGCGGAGCTCAGTGAGGAGTCATTAAAGCAGCACTGGACTCAAAGCCCATTAGCTCAGAGGTACACTAAAACAAGATGGGTGTCTGTTGGGGGTATCCTGAACGTCCAATTACCACCTCATAAGAATCTGCTTAACAGAACATGGAAAGACAATCCAGGTTACAGAGAGTAAAACACTAAATCCTCACCATCCAGTCTCAGCTGACAGCTCAGAGAAGGTCCAGACCCTGACTGATCCAGTCTAGACTCTGTGGGACAGGCCTGGAAAACAAACGACCAGCGCCACACAGACCGCTCTGGTGGACATCGACACTGACCTGCAAAGATATTATCCAACGACTGTGCTTATCCTCGTTTCTCAAAAAACACGACAGTAAAGTAAAACCTTGGTTTGATATTCATTTTTAAAAAAGGGGTTCTTGTTTTTTTTTTTTCTTGTTTTCCACTTTCACTTTACTTCTATATTATCATCATTTATTTGTTTGTGATTATAATAAATAATTCTCTATAAATAATCCCAGTGCCTGCAGTTGTAAATAGTGTCGTTGCAATCAGCTTTCTTTCTGTGACTTTGTTGAGAAGATAACATGAAGCACTGGGGGGGAGGGGGGGGAGGGGTTGTACAAATCTGGTTTGTGCAGAAACCCTTCAACATATGATGGAGGCTTCGCTATGAATGCAAAGCACTTTTTCTTTTTTTTTCGACACTCGGCCCTCGCTCTCTTCCTCTTGTCTTTTGGGGCTCAAGGGGGCTAGTTTATTTTGCCCCAGTCTTGCCCACTGTTCCTGTCAGCACTTCCAGATCCTCTACGGCACCCTCAGCTCCGTCCATCCCTGAGACCCCACCACCACCACACACACTCACCCCCAACAGACACCCTAGCCAGCATGATTAATAGCCCTCTGCTGGGACTCTCGATCCACTCAGCACATTGTTGAGAGGCTCTGAGACAGGACAACAGTTGCATCCCCTCTTCACACTGGGCCTAAGCCCTGCCTGTCAGTCCCCGGTTAGAGCACTTTTAACTGGCCAGATTTACAGCTACAGTACTAACTAGCACTAGATGGCAGCCTGTCTGGAGGAGGGGGGGGCACCAATTCATCATCACTCTTTTGATGGGGACGTTTACAACCTGTAGGCCAGAGGCCTGTCCGTGTATAACACCTGTATAATCCATAGAGTCGCCTCCCATAAACCGTGAATTACAAGTCCACACACATGCAGCAAGAAGTCTTTTGTCTGTGTGATCAAGGTGCGTAGTTTGAATCCTTTAACAGTAATACAGACCTGAATCAGTCGGCTAACAACAGCAATGGAGGATCACGTCTCATGTTAAGACCTAGGCCGAGATTAAGAGAAGGTTCTTTTTTTTTTATTTCATTGAACATTGAGTCAAGTCCTCGAGTCATTTAACAGAATGAAGAACGAGACCATTCAAACATTCTTAACATGAAACGGTTTCCTGTTCAGCTTCAAGTCCAGGCTTTGTTGCCTTCTTTTAGATATTCGGTCTCCATATATTTGGGGTTTTGGCATTTTTAGTCAAAGCTACCAAACAGTCAGTCAACAAGCTCAAGATTTACAGAGCAGTGAACAAAAACAATGACCTGACTGCTCAATAATCACATGACTCTACTAACTAAGAGTCATGTGACAGCTTACTGAAAAGAAACACATAATTCATGTAACTTCTAGCCTTCAATTCGCCTTTTAATTAAGTACCAGAACTTTCTTCAGTGACAGAAAACTGAACTCTTTACATTATAGATTATGTTATATAGACAGAAACAAGCCTCATTTAGACACTGAGAATGTGTGAAGGTCTTTTTAATGTTATTTAAAAAGGAAATTAGGAGATTAATCAAACAAAAATATATATTTTGAGGGCTGTATTATTTTCCTATGCATGCACCAATAATGAAGTCATCCATCCAGATACATGGAAGTAAATCTGACTCTGTGCGATGTCAGATAAAACTATGGTGACTCAGTTTATTGTCTGTTCACCAGGACTGTTAGTCTGACCTGTGCGCTCATGTTTAAAGCTACAGGACACCGGGGGCCACGTGGCTGACATGTAAAGAATTGCCATGAGGCAGATTCTCCTTGCTCAGAATGCCTCCATGAGTAAACATATTTGCATAAGTGGCTGAGCGACATGAATTATGGTTCCTCTTCCTCGCCCAGCTGCTTTCTTCCGATTCAATTGGGAGTGATATATGTGAGAAGATCAGGTGGCAGGGAAGTGTGTGTGTGTGTGGAGGGGTGGGGGGGGGTTAAAAGGCCCCGACTAGTTCCCAAGTGTTTGGGCTGTGACCCCTGGGAGGCCCCACAGAGCCAGCCTGACCACAGCTGGGGACCAAGACGACATACACTCGGGTTTGACCTTGAAATAAGACTGAGAGCGGCGGCATGTGTGCATTCTCTCTTGCTGATTGACATGACAGCAAAAAGTGAAGAATTAGTAAGATCGTCAGTCACGCGTGGATTAGGCTGTGTGGAATCGAGTAGACAAAAAAAAAAAAAAAAGTCAACTGCTGCGAATGAGTGCTCGATCGTATTGCAAACAGACGGAATAAATGAGTGTACCCTCATACTGAATGCAACATGTTTGGGCCTCGAGATCACTGATTACAAACACATCATTTCTGAAATAATACCACTATTCCACAGCAAATTAGCTCTGCATCTGCCTTGCTTTGGGGAAACCAGCATAATTATAGAAGAGGTCAGCTGGAGAGTAATCAAATCATCCTCCACACTGTTCACTCTGCAAATCCACTGCCATGCCCCCTGATATCTTCCTCTGGTGCTGTGCTGGTGATTCGAGTCAATTAGAGGTGTGCTTGTGAATTTCGTTAGTGTTTGAAAGAAAGGGAGAAAGCTGTCAGTCAAAAGGCCACTCTGGCTTTATGTCTGGTGGGGGGGGGAGCTGCAAGGAGCTCTAAACCTGTATTTGTATGAATAAAAATGAAGGGATTTAGGAGCAGACTGTTTCTTCTGCAGACTTGTCAAAAATCTGACCTTCGCTGCAGCGGAGGGGGTTGATGTGAGAGGAAGGGTGGATGGAAAGAATGGAAGATTTGAGAAGGCGAGGCTCAGTGGCTTTTGCATAAAAAAAAAAGGTGCGAGATAAAAAAAAAAGAGAAAAAGAAAGAGAACTAGGTGGGCAGGAGGAGAGAAAATAAAATGTATGTCAGAATAAAAGGCTGATCTCTGTGCTCTTGTACTCTCGAGGGGTATAGTGGGAGTAGAATAAATCCACAGAATTATTCAACGAGAGATTGAGACAGATTTGTCCGTGTGATGGCAATCTTATATGGAAGAGACCTCCCTGTCAATGTCAGGTAAGAGACAAAGACTCAATCCAAGGCTCAGAACAATGCTTGAGATGTCAGAGCACCAAAGACAATAATACTATGAGTGTATTCTTCTGTTTTTGTGGCTGATCACAGCATGCCATGCCTTCAGCAAATCATCCGATCTCAGACTCCATTTGTCAGCATCAGTTGGTTGTTCTGAATTCCCGTGGAGCTCCCGGGTTTAGACACGACTCTGCCCACGTGGCTGCGGTCGACACAAAGACGACTTCTCTGTTTAGCCAACTGTCCACCAACTAACACTGATTATTGAAGCTGTCTATTTGTGTTGCCTGCATAACTTTTGTTTTTTTGGACAAACTTGGATTCGATTTTCCACGAAAGCTGCAGGAAGTGACGTTCGATGCTCGTTCCTGACGTCCTCCTCGCACAGAGCAACAGTTGTGTCCGACTGGATGGAGAATGTAACTAAGATGGAATCTATTATTACAAAATAAACGACCGGCCTTTAACACAACACAGACTTCACGTTAGCACAAGAAAGCAAAAAAGGTTTTATCTGTAGAAGCCCGTCGGCGTCGGGCGAAGATTAGCGTGAACACGGGAGAGCTTTTTTATTCATGGAGGGAGCTTCGATCGGTTTTAGGGATTAAGAAACTGACCCAGAGATGGCTTCACTTCTTTTGAAAAGGTCCGATAATTCTCGAGGAAATGTGAATTTCACGTCCGATGAACAGGCTCGCTCGTGTGAGTACGAGCACGTCAGCGAGAACGAGCAACAGGATGCTGGTGCAGTTAGCCTAGCAGCCTGCCGTGACACTCGAAACACAGTATTTTTGAAAATTACATAAAGCCCCTTTAAGTTGCTATTTTGACTTATACATCCTCAGAATGTTTTCCTGCTACCAAGGTATGAATTGTGCTTTATCAATACGACAAATAGACTAAAATGGAAATGACAAACCCTCACCACATTCTACATTTCTTGTCATATTTTCTGTCTCGTTGAATATGCCAGATGCACTCAACAATTATAACAAGGACTTAAACTTGCATAAGCTGAAGATCCTGCACTGAATGCTTTGAAGGCCTGACGTGAATCCTTAAGCTTACTCTACACGCTTAACTGATGGTTGAGCCTCAAAACCTCAGGAGTGTGTGTGTGTGTGTGTGTGTGTGTGTGTGTGTGTGTGTGTGTGTGTGTGTGTGTGTGTGTGTGTGTTCTCATATTGGCTTAAATGGCTCGAAATACCTTATTGCTCAATGATCCTGCCTTAATTCTTCAGGGGAAGTGCACAACCTTAAATGCAGAACTTTTTTTTTTTTTACATGATACAAAGTAAAATGTGTAGGACAGAAAACACCATCCTTCTTTGCAAACCAGCGTGCATAATAAACAGATGCTGGTCCAAAAGCTGTGGAAAGCACTCAATGATATGGGGCTAATGAGGTTAGGGATGGAGCATTAGGTATCAGGCTGATTCCAAACCGTCTCATTTAAATCAGAGCGAAGTCTCCGGCTTCCTGTGGCAGATTGGCCTGTATGACTGGGCGAGGTGGAGCCGCTGCATCACAACATATGGTCCATCGTTGGCCGAGCTTCTCTAACTGTACTCGCATTGTTCAGGAGAGCACCACATTTTCCAGGAGTTGAAGACTTTTTTTTTTTTTTTTCTCCTGATTTCATAGAAAAGACAACACTTCCTTTCCCAGAGCAATCTTTCTCTCTGCTTGACAAGACTCCCTGCTATATTTACCCAACTAAAATTGCAGATGATATACTTCCAGCTGCATTACTCTCCAGCTCTATGGCACATGGTCCTGTCACTCACAAACGACGGAGCTGAAACCCCCCCGGAGCAGTGACACCCTCAGCCAAAGAGAGAGAGGGCAACAGGCGAAGCTGAAAAGAAAGAAAATGGGAGAACAGAGAGACAGAGGGGCTGGGAAACTCTAACTCACATCTCCTCTGCTGGTTGGCTTTTGTTGTTAGAGCGAGCGGAGATACACACCAGAGTCAATGGAATTACTTGGCTTTCATTAAGCAGACAGCTGGGCCGCTGCAAAGGCTCAGAGCAGCAGCAAGAGAGCCCACCCGCAAGATCTCCTACCAAAATATTGCTGTGTTTCTGTATGAGACACACAGCTCGAGATCTATTAGGATAGTTACTCTGCTTTCAAAACAAATTGATCAGTCTGTCGAGCAAAGAATTCAGCTACTGTGGTTATTTGATCTTCATTTTGTCTCTCATCAGAACATGGATGTAACATTTAAGGGGCTGGGGGACTGAAGGACACAATATTCCTCTTAAATAAGTAGGAATTATGCAAATGACCTGAAAAAAAAAAAGAAATGTAATTTTACATTCCATTTCCACTCTGATCGAATACATTGAAGTGGTTTATGTAGGGCACAGAACACAGCCTCTGTTGATATGAGAGCTGAAGGGAAAGGAAGAAGGAGAGGAAAAGACAAAGGGGGGGGGGGGTTACCAGTGTGGTGGATTCCTCCACAGCCAGCAGCGCCTGTCCATCTCACTGTGGCAGAGGCATTCCCTGGAGGAAGGCAGCAGCAGTGGGGGCTCAGGCTGTGGAGCTCCATGTGTTGCATCTTTCCCATTGCCGGAGACTTCTACGAGAGGAGCTGTAAAGGCTGTAAAAGCTGCCAGGACTCTCATTGCAAAGGCATGACAACATGCAGGATTGTCCTCAGAGCCAGCTTGGGCTTCTCTCAGAGAGAAAAAAAGGGAGGGGAAGGGGGGCACTGTCAGACAGAATCCACTGCCTTTACACACACTCAGACTCACATATGATCAATCACCTCACTAAGTGATCATGTGATTAGACTGGATAAAGTCCATGTTTACCCTTAACCTCTGACCTTTTATTTAAAGAGGACCTGATTTGGAGGTCATTTCTCCAGGTCAAGCAGCGAGCACAGAATACTCCATGTCAACAGTTTCTTAATTTGAAGACCTACTTCTAATTCAGACTCAGATATACAATGGTGGACAAGCAGAGCATGGAAGCCAATGTCTCCAATTATTTTCCTTTGGATGAATTCTCCTCATTAATACTCTGAGCACAAGGCACTCCCACAACCAATCCCTGTGAATTCTGGGCCACCTTGCAATTTTGTCCAATCGAGTGACCGCATGCGCTGCAGGTCCGTCCCGTCTCTATGACAAAGGCCTCCGTGTGATGCTTTTTACTGCATGTTATATATCTGAGATCACTTTTTCACCAAGCAGACACGGAGCACAGACGGTACGATCTGTAGGATGTTAAAAAAATAAGGGAATATCATACAATTTGAAAAGAGCCCCCGTTGAAGTCAACAGCACTCGGAGCAGCCGCACAAAAAAAACAGCAGAGAGCTTGTAAAAAAGACGCTGGACGCAGCGCTTTTCATCCAGGCGGCCGCTTTCTGCTGCGAATGCTCTCTACCCATTAAAAACAACTGAAGGGGGCCTTGGGCAAAATATTCATTTGAATGTATAATAAAATCAGACAAAGAGAGAGAGAGAGAAAATACAGGCATGACGTAATCATCGAAGTGTGTGCAAGAAAATAGTTGATGTAAAAAAAAAAAAATTTGCAACTAGTTTATTTTTTCATTGCAAAAAACATTTTAAAAAATTAGCTATAAACATTGCAACATGCATTGCAATCTATTTTTGAACAGCTGCTGTGAAATCATGCATTTTAGGCCGCAAACAATCCCCCCAAAAGTCTGCGAAATCCTGGAGGGACTGACAAGGCCGAAACCTAAACCAGTTCTCCTGAACTAGATCAGACTGGTCAAAATATACTGCCATTCAAAATGATCAAAAACACAAGCTAACCAGCCAAGCAGAATTTGGTCCAATCATCAAATGATATTGTAGACAGAGGGAAAGTGTAAATCCTCAGAAGAAAGAAACTACCAGCACTTTGGTATAATAGGTGCAGATCATTTCTAAAGATATTTTTATGACCTCATTAAAAGTGTAAAAAGCCTTAGATAAGCTTCATATGAGAGTGGACTAATACATACAAAATGTTGGGGGGGGGGCATGAAGCTGTGCGCAGACTGGATGTCTGAGCTGCATACACCTGTAGTGCATGTACCAGAGTCACAGACAAAACAGGACTACTGGATTAGTTATAACAGGTCTGTATAGTTCAGAATGAAGTGACATGATTTCACTTTTTTCCCCCTCAGATAAGCTTGAAATAATCCAGGGAAGAACACTTCTTCTGATCAGGTGTTGCAACATCAAATTGACAAAAAGGAAATGCTAGGTCAAGAGGAGAACAAGCGAACACACCTGATTGAGTATTTCCTTTGTTATACTGATGAAGAAGGGGGAAAAGGTATCTTATAAAAGTATCATCAATAACTCACAGCTTTATGAAATGTTTGTGTAAAAACAAGTGAAAGAAACAGTGGATGTGTTTTTTGTGGTTCAGTTATCTGATATGATCAATGTCCACTCGACCTGCTATATATCATCTCAGCCACACATACCTTTAATGTTGTTGAGTATTTCCTTGAGGTGGCCAAAGCTGTTGAGTAAAGGGTCCTGTTCTTCATCCTGTGCAGAGAGAAAATATACATGAAAAGAGACCATGAGAGAAGTGGAAACTCGTTTGACCGCTACAATTCTGCGTTTCAGGATGAGACGACATCAAATCAGAAATGTCTTGTATGTATTGGGACACTGCTGGTTTATCTCAATCGGAGCAGGCGCACCATGTGCAGAGGTTAAAGTCCTCATTGAGGCCACAGACTCAAGGTGCATTTGAAGGTAAGTCTTTTTTTTTTTTTGAACAGTGTAATCCTCAGCAGTTTTGTATGTAGAGAAGACGGAAGCATCGAACAGCTCCGCCTCGTCTCAGACAGAACATCACTGCTGAGCAGGGCTGGGACTCTTCGGGTGTCTCACAATTTGATTTCGATTCTTGGATTCACGATTCAATTGAGAATCTGTTAATGACTAAAAAATACTGGATTTGTGCATTTAGCAGGGAGTAATTCATTAACTTGACTTCAATTTTTGGAAGTTATGAATCTAGTCAACTATTTGTTGAACCAAAGAATACTGAAAATTGAGATGGTCAATAATATTGACATCACCATGACTCACAACAAGAGATGTTACAAACACCAAAAGCTCACAAAGCTCCGCGGGTCACACGTGACGCCTGAGAGCGATCATTTAGGACACTGTTCTCGACCTCATTTTCATGTAGGTCCTTCTTATGTTGCACCATTGACATAAGATCAGCTGTGTTAGTGTGTGCTCAGTGTTGAGCCAGCAGTCAATGAATGGGTACACCTTGTTTGTACTATGTCAGCATCCAACATGGAAGAGCACTACACAGGTTTCTTTTTTTTAATTCTCCTCACTGACTGTCAGGTCTGTCAGGAACATGTCCATTAAAATGATTTACTAACTGCATTACAGTCTTTTTAAGAAGCTACCAACAAGTCACTTTTCACATCTTTAGTAAATATTAGTAAGTAAGTATCGGTCCAATATCAGCCACTGCATCTAAAATCTCTGATATAAGCGCTCCGATAAGCTGACCACTTAACAGACTTTAAAAGGTATAATTTGTTTTTATTGCAATTATTTAGCTTATTTTTCAGGGTCTTTTTCATTTAGTTTATTCAATTGCAGAATTCAGTAGATGTTATGTTGAAGGTTAAGTTATGGGTTATGTATGTGACCCATTGGTTTATAATAAATAGGTCCGTTTATCTCATACTGTCGTTGACTGTTCTCTGTTTGAGTACCATCACTTGATCAAGTCTTTTCTTCCAAACTACAAAATAAGTAATGAAAGTATGTATGTTTTGTGCTGATATCTGTATCAGATTGGTATTGGCCAATACTCGGTATCGGAAGTGAAAAAGTTGTATGGGGACATCCCTCGTAAATGTAACCCAAACTCAGTAGAAATAAGTATTCTTGGTGTGTGTGTAACGTACCAGGGGTGTGTGGGAATTCCATCTGGAGTTCCTCTTGATGGCTCCGACAACCGTACCGATTTCACCCTGGACAATGTAGATATTTTTGTCCACCATGCTGCTGCTCTGAAAGGAAAACATATCATAGTTTAGATTTGTTTTTTAAAGAAAGTCAAGTCCTTAAAACAAATGGGTGTTGTCTTTTATAGTCCCTTTGTTTAAACGCATTGTTCCAAAGTTCTTCAATCAACATATCAGTGCCATTGTGGAATGATGGTAAGAAGGAAATATTTGATAAAACGTTATGAACGCATGAGCGAAAAGCGTACCGTTTGTACAGCTTTTTAAGAGAATACTTCTTCTTTCGGCTTCCGGTGTCCCGTGCAACAGTTGCACGTCAAAATCTCCTCCTGTCCTCGCGCTAACTCTGTCTAAAAGGAAATTCCGATATCAGTAAGCCTGGTGAAGACATTTTGTCCTTCTGCCGTCTTTTCAGCTCCTCGCTCCGTGGTGCTGACAGGACAGCTGCTTCTGATGACACCCACACTCTTAACGGAGGTCACAGTCGGTTTGGATGAAATGGCATGATCCTCCAGAAGCATTCACACGCCTTTGATATGTCACGGTGTGAAGTTCACGTGAAAACACTACACACCACTTGACTCAAAAGGAAGATAATGACCTCAGTAAATGTTGTTTGCAGATCTGTAGCAGAGCTTTAAATGTGACCTATAAATCTATTTCATATGTAGCTTAAGAATCCCCATCGAACAAAACTAGGCTCAACGTTTACTCGCTATATAAACTGCCTTATAAACAAAGCTTCTTATCATAAACATTTTGTCTAAAATTAATCACTTGATTGATAAAAATAAAAACTTTAATACTGCAAAAAATGCGATAAAAATGTCAGAAGGTTTAAAACAAATTCTCACCCCAAAGTGAACACAAAATGTTTAAACCAAACGTCACATTTCCACGAGCACCTCGACAATACCAAGAGCCAACATGGAAAACCAAACAGAATCAAAATGACATGCTGTTCATATTTGAGCAGCAGTACACCTCCAAATGGTCAGATTAACCTTTTTTCGGCCGGGTCATGAAAGCCATGCCAGATAAGACCGTTACTTAAAAGGACGATTTGAGAATGTGGAAACTGGGTGGCTGAGTCCACTTCTTTAATTCATGGTAAGCAGTCTTGTGATACAAGGATGAAGGTATGGTAGGCAGCCGCTCAGATGCATGAACAGGGTCGTAAGCTTGAAGCTGATGGAGGTATTCACAAGTAATGCACAGATTAAGTTTTTAAACCACTACCTGAATCAAAGATGTTGAGCCATAATCCGACTTTCTATTAGTTCCAACATAATACAGATTCTGGGTGCACAGAGCAGGTACAGCTCACTTAGAAAAAGCAAATAAGTTCAAGGTGAGCGTTTGACAACGTAACAGCTGTCTTGAGTAAAAATATCACAGATTACTTTTATATGTGTTCCTATATTGTTCATTACAAAATGACAGAGTGCCTTGTTGGGCTGAGCGACATGTCATTGGCCAGTAATTGACATTAACACTGCTGATATCTGCTTGGAGAATATATGATGCACAGTACTGAAATATAAACATACCATAAGTATAATGCTCAGGGTGAAACATTCTTGTAACAGGGTTGTAAATAAAGGCATGTTAATAAAGATAATATACGTCGGACAGCTCTTGTTATTGATTGGTTAAAGAGTCTATCTCACAGTGTAATTAAAAACAACAGCCAGTCAGTCTGCAGTTTCTAGCTTGCTTGTACTTTCCCATTTCCTGCCGCTAAGCATTTTGAAAGATGAAGAATGTGGAAGTCCGATTTACGATGAGTGAATAAGTGTGACCAAAGGGCACAACAGGGAGCGTGAAAGTAAACTTGCAATAGTCTCAAAAGGTATATTAATCCTTTGCAATACTGGTAACGTGATGTCAATTATTCTGAAGTGGTTTGGACATTTTGTTGTCACAAACAGAAGATGAAAGATTCTAGTAATCTATTTGGATCCTAAATAATCAGAAAAAAAAGCTGAGCAAATGAAGGCTGCAGCTTTGTTTGCAGTTCCTCCGAAGTACTGTGTTGCAGTTCAAGACTTTAATGAACTGCTGTATTTACAATCAGAATCAGCTTTATTGGCCAGGTATGTTTAACACATAAGGAATTGAACTTTGGTAAACTGTGCTCTCTTTGTACAAAGATAACACTAAATATCAACAATAAACTCAAAAATATAAACAAGTAATTTAAGACTAGTACATACTTCATGTAAGATAATAGTGCAGTGGTGAGTGGTGCAAAAGATGCTGAAGTAAACATGAGGTAGTTTTTTTAACAGTATTAACATTAAAGATTGTGCGTGTATGGTAAAACTATGGTATATACTGACATATACAGTATGTACATTCACAGTTGTGACAGTTTAGTTCCAGGGTTATTTCACACGGACAGGTCTGAAACTCTGTGAATGTTTAGCCTGAATTTCCCTCAGGATCAATAAAGTATCTATCTATCTATCTCTATCTAGCGTTCATCAGAGTGACAGCCAAAGGGGGACAGTGTTGGGTCTGTTGTCACATCACCCGTGCTTTACTCATCTGCATCATGGTGTAATATCCCAGATTGGTACTGCAATATGCCAGAGAAAAGAAAGGGTAAGAGGCGAGCAGTCTTTCAGATGTGCTGCAGAACTCAGAGTAAAAAGACCTTAAGAAGCCCCTCCTCTATCGTAACGATTTGTCACCATCCAAACTGATGGCCTGTTTCTCTTTGACCTATTGATTTAACATATATACTGTAGACTCGAGCATCCTGTGAATGTATACTGAATTAATTATTTTTTAATTCACATACATATCTTCATGGACATTTGAGACAATAAAGACGTATCCATGCATGTGAACTGGTCCCCAAAGAACCTATACCTAAAGCTGGCCCCCTTATGCTAAGGGGTCCAACCAGACAAGTGAAGGGGTAAAAGGACTACCTGCTGTTTGGAATAGTTCCTATCCATTAAAAATGTTGAAAGGAAACGTTCATTGTGGGTGTGATATTTTAGAAAGATAATCTTTGAATGGTAATCATTTTCTAGTGATAGTAGGCCATTTAAGAGGTGCAATTGACAAATCACCCTGAGAAAATTCAAGGCGTTCTCTTGTGCTCCGTAATGTATAGTAGTGACAGCTGATGATGGATGCTCTCTAACACAGTGTAGTATAATTGAAATACAAAAACAGCCCCTAAGAGTTTAACAACTCCTAATGTTAATCTAGCATTGTTTAAGGAAACCCTCCACACTGCCTTAAATCCATCATAATACACTCAGACAGTTATATGACATAGGCCTGTGAGATGACTGTCGGCGAGCTAAGAAGGTGCTAGGTGGCTAATTAGATTAACTTGTCACTAGTGTCTACTGTGAGGAAAGCTAGCAGGCTAACTCTCCATCATCCGGAGGTGTTAACTGCCTGTTGACAGTCCTCCTAGTCGAATAAAAATACAATGAAATATTGCAGGACCAATGCATTCAACATCATCTTTACACACTCTGAATAGTTAACGTTTATTGTATAAACAAGATCAATTACATGCCCAGAATCCTAACAGCTAACTACCTAGCTCAACTTGCTAGCGTGTCAACACAACTTGTCAGCGTCCGTTCTTAGAAGAAACTAATGCTGTAGTTTCCTGAAATAATAGAGTACGAAACCAGATGAAAATAATATCAAATCAGTTTAGGGTGTTTGTAGAAATAAAGTATTTTACCTGTGTGTGTGTGTCTGTAACGTCAAAGATGGAGTCCTGCTGTTGCTAATGCTAGCCTCGCTCAGCAAGCTAGCAAGCTAGCCGGCCAACAGTGAATGAAGAGGAGCAAAGTTTAGTTCACCACGACGAAATGGAGCTCTTAAAATCTCAAACATCCCACTGCGTAATAACCTTTTATACCCAAACAACCCTTGTTCATTATCTCATCAAACAGTGCTCCATATGTGGAGAAACTAAACACCTTCCTGTAGCTGTCAATCTGCTCTTGGTAAACACACTGACGTGGAAAAGCTCTGCGGTCTCAACCGAGCATGGCTATTGATTGATAGACCGGTAAACGAGTCGTTTTGATCGTGACATGGGGACTTAGAATTCATGTAAATATAAGGCTTTTTAGAGTCCCCACTGTACAAGCACTCCCACTATGTTACTCAAATTATAAATGGCAGCGTTTTATTTAATAAAAGAATATTGTATATTTCACACAGAAACGGGGGCGGGACAAAGGTGGCATTGGTGCAGTAAGGGTTGGTTGCATTATGTTGATGACGACAGCAGCTCTGCCAGCATCACCAAATGGAAGAGCAATGTATGACTGGCTTTAATCAGTGTGATATCCATGTTTGTCTCCAAAATCATTCATTAGAATAGTTCTTTTTTAATGACTGAATAAAACAGCACATGGAGCATTTTCTTCTTTGTTATGTAGGCTATTAGTGTAGCTTACTCGCAATAATCATGGTCAACCATTTTTGTGATCCTATACAATCCAAGACACAGATCTAGGCTATTATCAATAATTAGTTCAATATTATGTAAATTTTACCCTGGGGCGTTCAGAGAAAAGATGGGTCTCTGGATCTCTACAATAAAGCGGCTAATCAATGCAGTGAAACTGTACTACACTGTTTACAAGGTTTATAGGCTTACAATCCTAAAACGTAAAGGAGATCAAAAAGTGTCAAAATGACTTCGTTGTTGTTGTTTTTTTTGTTTTGTTTCTTGTTGTTTTTTTTGTTTTTTTCAAAAAACAAAGACATTCATTGTTGAAATTGGGGATAGGGTATAATTTCCCCCATTGGGTGATCAATAAAGTTTATCCTTACAAGGAGTAAGGAGCAACTGATGAACAGGTCAATGTTTTAAGATGTTTAGGATTCTTTTCATATAAAAATGAACACTGTGTTCATAGCTGTCTTCACATTTGAGAAGAATGTCTCATGAAACACATTTTTGTAAAATGAGTTCATGAGGAGTTACATCTATTAGTGATATGAAACAAGGAATTTAATGATCACTTTTTTCCACAAAATATAGTTTTATCACATAATCAAGCAGTACAATATCTTTATTGTCGCTGTATCATATCCCTTAAAATTGTTTTTGCTCATGTCACCTCACTCTATTGTATCTTTTTGATGCTAAAATTAGCATGCTTTAAGTTGTTTTCAGATGCCTAACACATGGTGAAAACGTGCTGTTTCACTATAGAGCATGTGCATTACTTTAAAGTTCATTTTCTCATAAATGGAAGAAATAAAGCCAGAAATGGGCTCAGTTCAATTCAATCACTGAAGGTATAAAAACAAATCTTTCCATAAATGATTTTACATTTCCTTATATCTTTGGTAATATAGTTAGTACTTTGAGAGGAAAGCTGGTTCATCAAACAAACTACAATAACCCGGTTAAATCCAAAATGTGTTGCTTTAAAATCATATATTCCACATAAAGATCAATATGGTCACACCTAGTGATTCATGTCCGTAAAAAGAAAGAGTCTTTATAAGTGGAGGGATATGGGGTCATGGATATAACTCAGTTGTCATCTTGACTCTTCTGTAAATATCCTGACTGTTTCTGAGTTTATCTTGTTCATTTTGAAAGGTCCTTCATGTTAAACTGATATAATGTTCCCTAACGATCAACGCGCAACTGAGATATGGTTTAAAACTCTGGAAAATATCAGCTTTGCATCTATGATCAGTAATATAAATATTAAAGTGAAGCTTAAAAAAAAAAAAAAGGAACTGTCACCCTGAAAGTAGAGAATGCCCCATTATAATCAAATCTTATCATTTGCAAAACAACATCCAGAAAACATTGCAGAGTGCTTTCTTCTTTCTTTGTGCACTCAGAAGCAGCCATGTGCTTTACAGTTACACCTACACAGTGTTTCCCTGTGTTTAAAGTCTGTGGAATTGATTTGTGTCAGATCTTTATTTGCTCTTTGCAAAGTGTTTGATCAACTGTTGGATTTGTAATTGCAACATTTCATCTGCAAATATGCAAATGTCATTTTTGCATGATACCGCACGTCTACATCACTGCAGCAATAATAGCCCTGTTCTTGAGCCTAAATTCTAGCATGTATTGTACATTTGCAATATCCCCATAAACGGGATATACAATCTAAGAACTGGAGTAAATGTTATTAGACTAGATCGTCCCTTTTGATCCATATCATGTCCTTTATTTCTTTCCTGTATATTACATTTAACCTTAGACTTCAAACTTGAACTTTGCAGTGCAGATTAGAATGACATTTTGTTGCATTGGCTCATAGTCAAGGATAAAAACAGCAGTAAGTATTTACATAAGGTAAGTAGTATTTACACATTAAGGTGCAGATATAAAAAGAAAACCTATGTGTGAAATTACAATACAGATAAATATATTGATATATTAAACATATTAAACAGCTGAATCTCTTATGAAAATACTTCTTTCATACAAACTGAACATATTTATGTAAGCTTCAATTTGAGTGTGTTCATGGTTATTGTAAATTTCTTCATCTGTGAGATGAAAAAATGATTATTTTATTATATTAATTACACAAGCAGAAACAAATCCTATAAATTAAACAAGATACTAAAATAACAAACAGTATGATCCATTTACAGCCTTTTACTAGCTCGAGATGAATGTGTTCATAAAAGGCTTATGTCATACAGTTTCCTCTTCGCCTGTTGTTTGAAAGCCAGTGTTGCATGAGGATAAATCTAATTCCACACTATACAATTCAATTTTTTTCTAAATGTTTGTTTTTTGTTTCATGCACAATTCATTTAACAAAGAAGATCTCACTGACATTAAGAATCTATTTTACAAGAGTGTCCTGGCCAAGACAGGCAGCAGCACAATATATATGTGACAGAAATAAAACACAGATCAGTTACAGATCAACATATTTAGAGTCATAGTGCAGAAAGGGGTATTTTTCAAAGCATCTGACTATTCATCCTTAAATACCTTCAATCTACTTTTAAAAAGATTTGTACCAACTCCTCCAGAGACAGATCATCTTGCAGGGGTTCCAGGCAGGAGCAGCGTACCAGAAACTCATTTTCCACATTTCAATAAGCACCTTGGAAACATATAGCAAGAAAAATGTTTTGTGGCACAAGTTTTGCAAAAATGTTTTTGTTTGATGTACGTAGAAGTTATGAATAGGCTTGTCCAGCCAATTTATTTTGAGAGCATTGTAGAGCAGTGTTTGGGGCCTGAGTGCATACTGCATAAAATAACTTAAAAACAGCCGAGTACAAATGGCACGGTAGGGATAGTAAGTAGGAGCAACTGGTTATGGTTAGGTTTGGAATAGAGTAAAAGGAACCATTTATCCCTGTTGCAAATCAATGTAATATCACTCTATGTTTATAGCTGTTATTAAAGGGGAAGTATAGTTACATAATGTTGTTTTAAAATTGACTTGAGAAATGTTACATTGAATCTTTGCCTCTTGAACTATGAGTGCCTTAAATTAGGTCCTCTTCCTTGAGTTTGATTGGCATAAAGAATACTTGATTCCTACTCTTGGACTTGTCATGCTAAGCTAGGCTAAGTTCCAACCGATACAGCATTGCATAGATACCAAAAACATTATTAAACACTAAATCCGGACCATTACACATGAAATTATAATGGGTTCCCCCCATTCTTTAGACCTTCACTTCACATTACTATACCATTCAGTACTGGCTGACCTGCAGAATGCTGGAAAAGCAGTTTATCAGTGCTGGCATGCAGCGTGGGCTCCTTTCACACACCAGGTGTTACAGAAAAGCAAATACACCTGCATGCAAGATTTGGTCATTTTCATACTTACCTGCTCCCACTGTTGATTGTGTAAGCCTCAGAGTTCCACCATTAGCATGAAAGGTTTCTGAAAGATGACAAACGTTAGCATGAACACTGTATGCACCGGCTTCATATCTCAAAGCTCACAGCTGTGTTAAGAATGTGTTAACACTGTTCAAATAACTGTGATTCATAGCTATCTTTGAATCACCTTGCAAGATGATAACTGCACCATACACCTCAAAATGCCCTTAGAAAAGAAGTCTTCCTCTTTGAGGAGGTAAGGATAATGAACTTCATCATGTTTTACATTTTCAACACATCTGCACATGTAATGGAAGAGAGAAACAAATCTAAATATTTCAAAGCCAAAAATTTGACCTAATTGAGAATGTTACATTTATGTTTGAAACAGGCTAGCAAGATTTTGAATGTCTATGCACACTTCCCCTTAAATGTGACAGTTTGCTTGTTTTATCTAGAACACCAGGAAGTTAAACATATCAAATACATATCAATAATTTATGCTTAAAAGGCAGATCCAGTATTCGGCAAAAATGTAATACAGCCCATATGTTAATATGTCGTGGAATACTGACTTGCTAAAAAGACGAGAGAAGGGTATGTTTAACTTAGAGGCTCAAACATGTTTCATACATGTTGTTTTTGAGTAAACCCCTCCATCTCGTGTGTTAGCTCTGTCACCAAGTGAGGGAAGAGGAATGAAGGATGTATACCTAAATAGAGCTTGGTTTTTATCTGAAAATCTGCTCTGAAAGTCATGTAAGTAAATGGTTAACAGTAAATGTACTTGTGCTTGTATAGCGCTTTTCTATACTTCAGACTACTCAAAGCATTTTTATACCTCATGTCACACCTACCCATTCACACACTGATGGCAGAGGCTACTATGTGAAGTGACCATCAGAAGTAACTAATCCAATTCATGCACATTCATACGCCGCTGACAAAGCAGCAGGAGCAACTCAGGTTTAAGTGTCTTGCTCAAGGACACATTGCTGAAGAACCCCCAACCTTCTGGTTGATAGAACAGTAGCCCACCCATAATCTCTGTTGTTGTGGTTTTAGGTAGAAATATTTACAGTTTCTTTACAATTTACTTTCTTTTAACTGCATAAAACATTTAACGATTTTGAGTTTTAGGGAAACAATCTGGAAGGATTGAACTGATAATTCCAATGATGTGTTCACATGAGGAGATGGCAGAATCAGTGATCAAATTTGGGGTCTTTCAAATTAAACAGCCATCCACCAAAAAGAAGCTATGTCTAGTTGAACTTCAGCAGGCTGTGATGTTTAACGTTTCAAAAGACAGTCCAGAGCAGTACACCAACTCAGATGAGTAATCATGGCCTCCAGAATTATTGAGTCAAAACCAGTGCAAGAATAATGTGTTTTTTTCAATTCTCTATACCATTCATCTGCTTTTATGTCTTGCTCATCACGTTGTCTTTCAATTGCTCCCATCTATTGCACATGTGCCTCTTGCAACCCATCTTCCACAATTGTAATTCACCGTAAACTTCCTTAATTTCTTTCAGGACCTAAAGAAAATTTCAACCAAAATATAAAAAAGGACATTTGGAGAAAAATTGCCTACTCTACCATTAATCTTGTGCTTGTGACATTTCAACATGTTCAACATCTATTTAGCTGCCTTCATACTCTTCAACTGACATTTCAACTCCTGAGCACTGAATATCTTTGCTTTCTTTTTGAATCCTTTTATTTTATTTCCATGACTTATAATGTTAAAGTATCCTGATAAACTTTGTTCTCTCCCCTTTCCTTGTGATTAATTCATTTTATAAGTCATTGGTTGTAAAGACTTTGAATCATTTCTGTGTTTATCGATGTGTGACCACACTTTGAATGTAAGTTAAGAGTAATGACAAAAACAATATATTATAATCAAATAAAGTCTAAAGAAGGACAGTGTAACACACTAACATTATCCAAGCTGTTTGTTGGTCAACTAAAGTTTCACTTGCTGTGGCAGATTTAACATGAACAGTGGACAAGATGGCTTCCCATAGCCAACACACCAGCTCCCAAAGACTCTTGTTTAAATGCAAGAACGTTCACACCAATAATGCATGCAATGCTTATCAAGGCCAACAAAAGTGAGTGGTGTCAGATGGGGCCCCCATAAGGATGTTTCCTACTCTCATCGCAAAATTTGCACATTTTGGTTCACTGCTTTGGTTTAAGTTTGTGAGCCCTCAGCGGCCCCCTACTGGTGTGGGGCCCCATGCAACCTTCCTTACCTGACAAGCAGCACCTCTGGCTACAGGCTCAACACAGCTGGTACCATTAAGATTTTTTTTTTTTTTTGACAGACCTGACAGCAACTCATGTGGAGTTTTTTGCTAAACTTCACAAAAATGTGAATTTGATTAGAAATGCAAACATAATGATACGTGATCATTTGAAAAATACATTTTTGAAGTTTCACTGAATCAAATGATGTAATTCAGTGCTCACATTTTGCTAAAACTTCCATAAGTTTCATATTATCTAAGTTGTACAGCTGTGAGCACATGCAATATTTTTCATATTATCTTTCATAGATCCCTTTGATTTTTGATCACATTTAGGATGTTGTCACGATTGGCAAGGTTTGTCAAAAATGGTCCATCTGATTACAAAGGAATTGATCTGCCCCATGGCTGTAGTATTATGGCTATGGTTTTGCATGAACATCAAAGGATATCAAAGAAGAAATGGCTAAAACAAAATATATATATATATTTGTAATTTTGAGTATCAATATATCCCCACCTTTGCTCGCTTAACAACAAGAGTTCAGATAAATAAAAATCGTCCAAGAGGCTGCAAGGTGAAAGAGATGGAGTGTATTTGTAGACAGAGAGCCAATAGGTGAGGGAGGGGGAGGGACTTGGGGAAGTGTGTGTTTGCAGTAGTGTGTAGCCTTCGTGCGTATGCGCCGCATGCGCGCGTAAAAAAAAAGAGAGAGGGAGAGACAGAGGGAAAGAGATAGGGGGACGTCCTTTTAACAGTGGACCTGTCACACACAATATTTAGCATGAAGTCACCCCCCACCCCCCCGCACCTCCCCTCTCCAACCCTATACTGAGTGGGGATCAAGCCTCACTCCTCGACAGCCTTTATGTCTGACGGCACAGAAGGAAGAAGCAGAGGAGAAAAAAGGAAACTGACTGACGCTTTCTTTCTGACTTTTTGACGCACCGGGGAACTTTTTGTCCATGTCACCAGCAAACCTGAGGCCAACTTATCCATCAGCCTGTAGCGAAGCTCTTTGCCTTTTCCACGGATTAATATAACCAGATCGGGATTCGATGTAAGTGCCAATATCCGCACTGTTTCTTTTATTTCCCTTTGATTATGTTTGTTTGAGTGCGTCTCGGAGCGCATCCAGTGCGTTTTTAACTGTGCGTAGAAGCTGGAAAATGTTTAAGTCGTGACTTCTCTAGCTCTCTTCTAATGTGGACAAAGCTTTACGATATCCCATCAGCGCCATGCCATTTATGTACTATTTGAAGTGCAGCTGTGATCAATGAAGTGATCTATAGATGTGACCCGAAACACATAAAACAGTAAAAACAGAGTTTGTTTTTGGGTGTTAGTTCAGGGATGATGCTGAATGCGACACATTATGATGTGTGCGCGTGTGTCAAAATTTAAAGTATGCATGGCATCTTCGATTCAGGAAAAAATATACATTTTTACAGTTGTATAGGAGTATTTTAACTCATTTAAAAGATACACAAGATGTAATAAAATATTTTAAGCAAGCATCTGCAGTGTTATTTTGGCTTTACTTATTTGCAAGGTTTTTTTTTGTTTTTTTTTTACAATGCCATGATTTCGTAACCATCAGTTGTGAAAGTCGTCCTGTATCAATCAATTAATCAATCAATCAATCATCAATGCATGCGTATTTGGGAGCATACCGGTTGGAAAAGGAAGAACAGTTTAGGAACTTGTTGAAGCTTTTTCAGGCCTAAAAAAAAAATCAGTTTTCTTCTTGTAGTCTAAGGCCTCAATGGCATGATTATACATTCGTTTGTTTCCACTAAAATTGTAAGACTTTGCAGAGGCGGACGTTGTGAAAATATTTGGGAGGTCAAAATATTTGGGGATGTTAGTGAAATTGATAGGCGGCAGGTGGCTGCTGGGGCCACAGGAGACCACGGGCAGAAAAACAGAGCAATAACACCCCCCCACCTCTTACCCAAACTCCAACCTCCCACACATACACACACACGGTCACGGACACGCACACACACTCAGCAAACGGACATCCACGACTTTAATCAGCTTTATGTGCTGTAGGCTATACTGTTTTGCGTCATTTTTCAAACGTTAGGACTTTAAATGTTCCTGGATTTGGATGTTTTAATATTAAGGATGTTAAGTCTTGACTTTGCCAATAATATCAAGCTAAATATTTTCAAACAAGAAAATAATAAAGCTATATTTTTTTCCAGGAGGAGCCTCGAACAGCAAATCGCGCCATGGAATTTTATTTTATTTTTAGTTTGTAGTTGCGTGAGACCGAATTAATTTCATTGTTTAAACCAGCGGCCATTGTTCCTTCTTCTGTCAATTAAATTAACAGAAATATGCCTACTGTCAATAGAAACATTTATAATGGAGTTTTATAAACATATAGGTGTAAGATTCGAGTTGTAATCAAACATTTTATGGTTGCTTTAAAAAGAATCCTCACCAACAAACTCAGTATTTTAATAATTAATAATTTCGATTTCTTTTGTTTATCAAATTGATAAACTAATATCTTTAATTATTTATTTTTGAAATAACAAGAGAGAGTAACTCTTAACCATATCACCAAGTTAGATCCCTTTTCAGGAGGCCTTCAGTAAAAAGGCTGGCCTCTTTTGCATCTGTCCCATGGTCACGACGTAGGAAAATAAGATTTGTATAATCTTGGTTCTCGTTTGGCCTCAGGGCGCAATGTAAATATCTCTCTTGGTGATTATTAGCCTATCAAACTAAGTGTTACAGAGGCGAGACTGAAGGCCATGGCCTACCCAGAGGCCAAATACTAACGCATCCCATGTCTCTATTAGTCAGATAAACATGTAAATATTGATATCATTTGAAATACAGCCGAACATTTTATTTTATTATTACATCAACACAACAATCTGATTTGGAATATTAAAAACAAGCTTCAATACGAATCGGAAAAAGGGGAAGCTGTCTTTGACCTAAACTACCTGTAAAATCTTAAAGGCTAACAAAGCCCGAACGTTACAGATCAATGTATGCATTTATTTAAAACAACAGCCATTTATTCATCAAATCAATAAATAAATGAATAGCCTAAATAAATAAAAAAGTAAATAGAAGCAAAATGAGAAATTCTTAAACTCATTTTATTCACATAGTCTTCAGCGCACAGCTCAGTCGTGTATCCCTTCATTGTTAACCTACAATCGACAACACCTAAAATATATTAAAAGGATTCCAGTTCTATTTATTCGATATCCTTGTAATTTCCTATCAATAATTAAGGCCTCCGTTTCGCTGACAGAGTCAAATCTGTGAAGTGTAATTTTTGCTCCGTGGTAATAACTTCTCTCTCTCTTCCTGTTAATCACTGTGCTGCTGGACTTGTGTTGCTTTGCCAATTATTCCGCTGCTCGCGCTCTGCGCACGCGGGCAGAGACTCTGCTGCAGGACCGCGCGGCCTCTCTCTTCAATCATATGCAAATGGCTGTTATAGGAGGGCAGAAATTAACATCTACAAACATTGGACTGAAATTCCATCTGCTGCCTCTTCGAGGAGGCCCTTAATAAGTTCTCAGACAGCAAAGTGACACACATCTTAATCAACTCTTAATCCCGGGAATTAATTCTCGACGCGTTTATGAATAATTCCCGGGCTAATGCCTGCAGTCCGTGGAAATGCAAGCTGCCGCGCGGGGCCAGATGGACCCGCGCAATCTCCCGAAAAACTGAGAGGATTTTTTTTTCTTTTTTTTTTCGATTCCATTATTATTTTTTATATTATCATCGTCAGATATATATATATATTTTAATGAGATCCGTGTCACCGAGCGCATGCTTATGCAAAGCGTTCCAGCTAATGCAAACCAGAGACTTACGTCTTGCTGTTGATATGCGTCCAATTTCTGAACAGAAGGCCTGCAGTATAAAGAGTAAACACGCAGCACCATCCAAGCGATGTTTTAGGCTTCATTTCGGCGTATAGAGGCGGTGGAACAGCGTGTCAGGTGGATGTGGAGGTGCAGAGGTGACAGCTAGTGGCACAGGTGCGCCAGGAAATGGACTGTGCTTTACAAGAAGAGGAGGGTTAACCCTTGAATTTATTTACCTATTTAGATTTTCATAAACTCTGCTGCTGAGCATACAGCACAGATATTCTTTCATTATTATTATGATCAATGTGCCTGTCTACTAAGTATGCTTGTTAGGTCGGTGTTAGCTTGTTGGTCATGTTGAGCTCACCGGGAGGGGGAAGAAGGGCTCTTGATTTTGGAAATATAATAATGTGGCGCCCCTGCTCTATGTGCATTTAAAATGGGAGGGGGGGATGGGGGGTTACTGACACCTTGTTCTGGACAAAATGACTGGCTTGCATCACCCACACGCCCCTCACTGCCAAAGCCAGCCGGCCTCTCAGCACCACATTGACACCAGGCTGCCTGTCCATCCATCACTGCCACAGTGGATCAAGTCCCCCCGGACTGGCTCACATTCATATTTCTGACCAAAATACTGAACCTTGCTGCTACTAGACTTCACAAAGGGACAGCTGTTGCTCTGTTAGGCCGGCGACTACCCTGACTGACCTGATCCAGCAGCCACGGGACTTGTTTGTGGAGGTCTTTGCTTTTAAAACCCTAAAAAAAAGAGCTTTATCCGCATACCGCACAGGTAACTCTGCTTTTAAACAACAATTTATGATGTCTTTAAAAACAAAAAAAAGTGAAACAGTTTGCTTGTGTGTGTACTTTGTCTCTTGCTGCTTAATGTTTTTGTTTTTCTCAATCAAAATGATGTTCTGTCTTAATCTACCAGACTAGACTAGAATTGCCAAATTGTCAGGGCTCTAAAAACAGTCCTTAAACAAACACATGTATTGAAATAGATCACATTTTCAAAGCACCTTTTGAAATTCGATAACAGACAGAACATTTGCTGTTCTTCAGTCATTCAACTACAAAAAAAAAGCAAGAAATGAAACAATATTTGTGCGGCTATGAAGAAGGGAAAACTGATCTTTCTGACCCACAAGTCAACCTTAACCCACAAATCCATATCAGAGGCTCATTAATCCGACGCCACAACACAGAGGGAGCACGCTTACTGAGGTAATCTCTCTTCTGGGAGAGTCTATCTGATCCTCCTTGTCTAGCATCTTTTTTTTTGCTTCCCAGAGACGCAGCAATGGCCTCTGGTCGACAGAAGAATACCCATTTTCCTGTCTAATAATCTTTGTGAAGAGCTGTGATCATTCTCACGGATGCTCAACGAAAAACAGATGCAAACGTCTTTCTTGAAAGGCACTTTTGTTAGCAGTGACAAATCTAAAATGTGCAATGGACAGCATTTTTTTTTTTTTTGGCGTTGTTTGTGTGGCTGGAATAAGTTAGCAGATGTGTTCGATGGAAGAAAACGTGGACTCACCTCTCAGATGTCACAGAGATTCAGTGGTAATAAGGTGCTAAACCTTTAATCAGAATATGCAGGTTGGCTTTAGTGCAGCATTATGATGCTTTGTCGGAGCGACTGACACAATGTTAAGTGGGGGTCAGGGAGAGTTTAAGGGAAAACTTTAATAACTTACAGTGTTTGTGTGCCAAGTTCACATCATTGTAGTCACTGACAGAGGAAGAACGCAGCTTGGTGGGAGCTGCTTTCAGAGTAAATGAGTAAATTGACCCCATATGCTGTTTTTTAAGTACAAAAAATTAAGTGGATGGTTTAAGTAAGAAAAATAAGATTAGACAAATCTTTATTTTTCCCACAATGGAGACATGTACAGTGTTACCCCACAAAACTAAACAAAAGGAGCACATAGCACACACGGCACTAGTAAATCTTCGAGGAGCCGAAATAGAGCTGCAGTTGTTACAAATGGAGTCTGAACATTCACAGTTAAAGAGGAAAAAAAGACTGTCATACACACAGTGCACATACAAGTTGAAGTTATTTCACCAAGTAAGTTTCAGAGGCTATATTGTGACAGATATTCACGATTGGTTGGAGTCAACTGTTTCCAGCTTGTGTGTGTAAGGTATTGATATGTTTTGTTTTTTTTACATTTCAATTGATTATCAACAAAGAAATGTGTTAATGCACACATCTTCAATCCTCAAGTGTCTTTAGTGTTTGAAGCTGCAGATGTTTCTCTGAAGTGGAAGTCTGTTCTTTTCACGGGAGGTTTTACAGCAAAGGATAAACTCTGTAATACGTTGTAAGATGACTTTGTCATTTAGTGGTGTGAAACATTACAAATAGTTGTTTTAATTCATTCAAATTCATAAAGTTTGAGTTAAGAGCAAAACATTTGATAAATAACAAACCAGAAAGTTAACCTTTGGATATATGCACTATATTGAACCTGATTATGTTGTATTGAAACTGTTCACATCAAATGTGTACTTTAACTTGAGACTCAAACAGAGATGGGACTCTCGCTGAGAACAGTAACAAAATAGGTGAACACATTATTGAATATATAGCATTATATAGGAGGAAAGTTGCAAAACATTTTATCACTAAATCAAACAATACATGTTTAGAACACATTTACTGAATAAATTGTGACATGCTATTTCACAAATTGAGCAGGACAGGAGTATCATTTTTGTTAAATATTTCAGAATCAATGAGCAAGCACTTAACAACAGGGCATGGAACGTTTTCCTTTCGACAAGCAGAACCAGATTTGTTTTGATGACATTCATCTGTTGTGATTGGATACCGACTTGTCATTTGTCAACTGTGATTATTTTATTTATCAGAACACAGATCCCCTTGTTCTTTTGCTAAGACTTTCAGTGAGAGGATTTACCATGCTCAGCTCTGACATATTTGGAGTGGCTGAAACTGTCTTGAAATGCTCATCCATTCAGCCTGGTGCTGGTCAATGCCTCTTCCTATGAGTTTTTTTTTCTTGCCTTGCTAATGAATGATTAATATCTGGTCTCGCTGTAAAGCACATTGAGTTTACGTCTGTATGAAATGTGCTATTGAAATAAAGAGTAGAATTCCATTTAAGGATAAACTGGTGTCCAAAGAGCGCAGAGGGGAAATAATGTCATTTCAGCAACATCAAATGTCGTCAGAGTTCAATCACGTTGTACGATGTGTTGTGTGTGTCTGTCTGTCGGAGTGGGAGGGGATTGTTTGATGTCATGCCATGCTCAGAACCCTGCCTTAGCCCCTGCCAGGATTCATTTTTAACCCTGTGTCATATGTGACTGGCACACAAAGGACTGGTATGAAGGCCACGGGGAAAGTCTCTGGGGGGGAGGGGGGGTGCATACTCCAGAGGTAAAGAGGAGGTGGTAGGTGGTGGCTAAATGTCTTTCTCCTGAAAAACAAAATTTGCTACATCCAACTCTAAAACCCCCCTCCCTAACCACAACACTGGCAAACAGGCAGCCAGGAAGCCTAATACCCGACTTCGAGTCACTGTTTGGTTTTCAGGGATGAGGTTTATCGCCTTTTTAAATCTTTGATGACATGGAGTCATTGTATCCCACAGCGGCCTTAAGACTCTCCTCTAAACCTGTAAACTTTGGGTTTTACTCTGCCAATGTTCTGGGAAATGTAAAGGTAAACAGAAAAGGAGGGTAAACAGCAACCGCATGCAGGGTTTAGGTTGGCTGAGCCTTCACTTAACGCCTGTTTAAACTCTTTTATTCCGCCTGTCGACATGTTTCCTACATTTGATATTTGTATGATTTTTTTAAATAACTTTTCAAAGGGAGTTGCACCCTTTACTCTCCTCATCATTTACAGTATAAGCATTTCTAAAGAAATACCTGTAGATGATATGATTCTTTTTGACTTCCCAAGCATAGTAGCTATAAATCATCTCAATATCCTCTTGGATGGGGTGTATTAGGTGTGTGTTTGAACGCCCCAATATATTCAAGGTGTGAACTGCCCTCGGATAAATAAACCAGCCGCTATTTTTGACCTCCATTGAGCAACAGTTCTATCTCAGCAGCTGGAATTGGCCTCTAAAATGTCATCATGTATTTTACAGCAATAACTCAATTGCTCTCCCCATGTAGCCCAAAATAGAGTCAACTCAGGGCAGGTCCTGTTATAGCTGCTTATGTCAGGCTCGTATAAAGGGATCGGGATTACAACCACAACCTGGGCTGAATGGAAAGATGGAGGAGAAAATAGAAGCAGAATGTGCTGCCAAGTTAAACAAATACACACACAGAGCCACATCAAACGAAAGGCAAGTCATTTCAATAAATGAAACTTATCTCTAAAAATGAGTTATCTGCAGGAAAACAAGGGCTGTTCTTATTTTGGTAGGGGACAAAAGGTCAGCATTTCTTTTCTCCAAGTAACGGAAAAAATACAGAGCAATTATCAAAATAGCAAGAAACTGTTCATGTTGTGTTTTATTACAACACAACATTTAGAAATGCTACATTAATAACTGTAAAAACTAAAAATGGCGTGTATAGAATCACTTAGCTTTCTAACTAGAAACTTTCTTAGTGATTTTATTCCAGTAGCATCATCCTCAACAATATGCCTGTCTGTGTTTTAGCAGTCAACAACCTGAGAGTTTTTTTATTTGTTTGGAGGTTGCAGAAGTCTTCCAAGGCCTGAGCATAATGTCGACATTTTTTTCTATTCTATTTTTCTATTCAGAAAAATAACTTGATGTCTGAGATGCCAAACCATGTGCATAGCAAACACATCAGTCCATACGCTCTCTGTCGACTGATATTAAAGCATTACTAACGATTTCATCCCCTTCTTACCCTTGTCTGCATTGAATCAGCTGAACTGAGAGAGGACTCGAGGTTTTAGGGAGTTAATCAATGTGAGTGTGTCTGTGCCAACGACGGCGCGGAGGGATCCGGAGTGAGAAGAAAATATTGCATGTGTGCAGCTTTGTGTTTTGCATAAGATAGGCTGCAGGGCTACACACAATACTTTGTAGAATTTCTCCAAAAGCAAGCATACAACAAATAAACTCGGATTTAATCAGCAAGAAATAGCCGAAAGCATTTTGCGCACGTCGATATACCACGATTTGCTGATGTCGCCCATATAGCACGTGAGTCCTCTAACGAGTGTGTTTCTGTGTGTGTTTTCAGAGCCTGGTTATGGATTTTAACCTGCTGACTGACAGTGAAGCCCGCAGCCCGGCGCTGTCGCTTTCTGACTCCGGGACCCCGCAGCACGAGCCGGGATGTAAAGGCCAGGACACCAGCGGTCAGTTCACTGCAAATCCTGGGCTTAGACCAGGCCTACAAACTTTTAATTGACTTATATTTTTTTAAATAAAACTTTAGGCCCGAGTCATTTTATATAGGTCTATTATAGCGTGTGTAATATTCACAGAGCAGCATTGGAGTAAACGAACACAGAATTATAAACTAAAGAAAATAATCACGATAAAGACGAGTTATCTACGTAGGCCTAATAAAACTATTAATACTACGACTAAGTTTACTACTACTACGAATAATAATAATAATCGGAAATGACCGCGAATGTATGCAATAGATTTAATGAATTATGAATATGCCTATGTAAACTCATTATTTTCTGTTTGAATATTAGATTTTGTAGTCGGTATATTTTCACAGTATTTCTGCATTTTGTTTAATCGAGAATCAAGGGAAAAAAAACAACTCACTACAGTGCCATCAGTATTTTTAAACTCATTTCCATAATTTAAACTGATGAAGGATGTGCAGTAAACGTCTTTTCTGTGGTCTGTTTAATGTGAGCTTTATTTTCTGTCTTTACACAGCAGCCTCTCTGCCTCAGGCGCAGCTGATGGCCTCTACTACCACATTATTCATCTGACTTTGAATATGAAAATATATTCCAATCGAGACAAACTTATTTCTCTTGAGAGCAGCTCACATAGCCTTCATTAAGCACACTCGAGAAAAAAAAAACCCAACCTCAAATTGATTTGATTATCATCGTAATTTCACCACGTTTAATCAACGTCATAATTTAAATAATAAAAAAGAATAGTTCTTTAAAGTGAGTCGATTTTTGTTGTTCTTGGCTTGACAGCTTAACAAAGTGATGACTCAACATCCACTTAGTGTTTTAATCCTTATTGTCATCATGGTTTGGATTTTCTTTGTTGTTTTATCTATTCAAAACCGTTACCGAAACGTAAATCACGCGATAAAAGATGGTAATACACGTTTTTAATCTTCTTTTATAAATGCTGAGTTTTGATTGGTGGACTGCTAACTCACACTGATTAACATAAACTGCTGATTAGTTCATGCACACTCAGGTTCTGTATGATCAAAACTGTGTAATTATGATCCCATGGATGATTATCATGTTATATCATGTCATAAAGTTTTTGTTAATATAAAATATAACACACCTGCCACTGCTCTGTCCATCTGTAGGACTCTCTGGTAGTGTGTGTGTGTTTATGTGTGTGTAACCTAATCTTATTGCTAAAGTGTGTGTGGTTTGAAATCCAGTCGTAACAAACTGTCAAACACAAACTATCTTGGTCTAAAAATGCTTTCATGTTCCTTCTCCTGCTGTTGCAGACTTCTTAAGAGGGACTCAAGTAGCAATATCGTCTCAGAGAATTTATGATGTGCTGTCTATGAACCATCTCTCTTATGCAGGTGTGCTGCTGCTTTACATTGGCTCTTAATGTCAGATGGAGAAACAAACAGAGACAGTTTAAATATAAATCCTTTTGTGACAGATATATTGGTAACATTTCACTGGATTGGACATATTTAGAACGTTAAACCATCATTTTAGAAATGCCACATCAGGAAGTTCCAGTTATGTCCAGTCATTCAAATGGTGCTCTAATTATGAATTGTTTTTGAGTGTAAAACACTCAAAAAACACATTCACATTAATTAATTTCGTTTTAATTGAGATTTTTATTAAATTGTTTATTCATTAAAAAATAATAATGATAATTTAAGGCTCTTATTTTAGAAAGTATATGTTAAAATATAGTAACAAAACACAATGGTGGTTAATATTTAGCTGCTCTTTAGATGGTTTAAATTGTACTGAGGCAAATACATTTAGCAGTTCTCTCCCTAAATTAAACCACTGCAGTCTTGGAAAAAAAAAAAATCTAAACTCTGAAGTGCTGCTTATGGAGTTGCATTTTGGGATGTCTGAGCTCCGTCTTTGAGCTCAGTTCAAAATTGATCACCTGAAGAAGGAAATAACACATTGTAACATCGCTGTGTGGCAGTAAAAAAAAAAAAACGAGGACCAGGCTTTATATGAATCTGTTTTCTCTTTAAAAGCAGCTTGAAACAATATGGAAGGAATCCTTTTATTCACAGGGGGATTTTCCTTTCAGGATCAACATTGCTTTTATAGTATACCATTTAAAACAGCTTATTGTTGCCATTTCCCCCTTTATAACATAAACAAAGCACATCTTTGAATGTCATTAGTACTGAAGCACTGGCTGCCACACCTTACCACACCGGACTGACACCCGTGCCTCAGGCAAAAGAAAAACCTCATACCCATCGCTGAATGACCCACGATGTGGCTCTTTATTAAAAGCTTTCTCTCTGAAATAAAAGGCGACAAAGCTGACTTTGATTTTAACCCTTGAGAGCTGGTTTTACAGAATGTTTTTTTTTTTTTTTTTTTTTAAATCTACCTTTGTCATGCATCCTTACTATTCCTGTTAATGAATTGTACAAGAGAAAGGCAGCCATTTTTTCCCGTGATTGTAGTCTTTTGCTGTTTTTATCAGACCCTGAAAAGTGATTTGGTTAAAAGCCACTCATCACCGTTGTTTTCCAGGTTAAGTCCCTCTGAGAAGCTGACCTGGAACAGTTCTGTCATGTCGGCACATTATCAGTCAGATTGCTCCTATTGTTGCTCAGCGCGTTGCTGCCCTTTCCTCTGTATTGTGATAGACTTTGGCCTTAAGTGACAGCTTACCCAGTGTCAGTTTACTGCCAGATAACAGCCTGGCTCTGGCCCTTATTGGTTTTGCTGGTGGCCCTGTGGAGCCTCTTTTTAAACCCTGCTGATCATTTGGAGCTGCTCTGAGAGCTAAGCCTTCGCCAAACAGAGCCCAACTTGCCCGAGTCACAAAAGCCTGATCCGCAGGATTAGCTGGCCAACTAATTTCACTTCTTTCTGTGAGGTCCTTAAATTGCAGGAGTGAGAGGAGCCCTGGCAGACATAACATGGATGTGTGGTCCTTTAAAGTGGCTGCGCTGGGGGCCAAATGCAATCACTCAGTGCTTCTGCACATCTTTGAACGTAATGCAGTGTTTGGAATCGCTCTCTCCTGGCAACGTCTCACCCGTCCTGTGGGGTAGAGGGATTTCACATCATGTTTGATCTGACAATATCATCCATCGCTTTCAGCATTGTTTGGACAGTGCTGATGCAATGATGCAGAGTGAAAGTGTCAGAATAATGGTCTTTTTCTTATGGATAAAGAATATGCTCATAGTTCTTTTAATTCAGATGGTACAGAGAAATAAGCAGGGTTGAAATGTTTTAGTACATTTGATATTTGTTTGTAGGTTATCCTGTAAGATGATTGATTGGTTTCGATTTGTAAAGATGAAACTACCCAAAGTTAAAAATATGTTTACTTTAACCAGACTGATATACTTACAGTTCTTTGATGGTAAATATCCACTGATATGAATCCACTGATTTAATGACATGAAATGTGTTTTTTAGACATAATGAGCATGTCTACCTTAATACTTGAGTCGCATGTTGCTCATTTGATTCAGATTATCTGTCAGATTTGAATAAAATTACCTTTTCACACGGTGAGACTTCAGGATCAGAATGAATCCTCTTTACTGTTTGCACATATGATTAACTCATTGAATTGTAAATGCAGAGCTTGTCACTTAATGAATTGATTACGTCCTTTTAACAAGATGTTTTAATCAGGATATTTTTTTGTTTTTAAAGATAAATAACCGCTGACTCCTTTTAAGTATTTCTGTGGCGCACAAACAAGTCAATGGCTTTGTGATTAATTAAGCAACGATCACGGTTCTGCCTTACCGTGGGAGGGATGACAGAGCGATAACCTGAAGGCTCTGGCTTTACGATGTGGCAATCATTTTGTCAATTTACCTAATTGCAAATCAGAATTTTTAGAATCCTGTATGCATCACTCAGGCCGAGGAGATGACTTTTCTGGTTGGATGAGTGTTCTAGTGTTGTTGTGTTTTGAAATATCTGTGTGTTTGCTGATTGTATGTTACACACTAAATAAATGTGTTGTTATAAGAGAGTTAGAGTAAGAGTTATGAGCTGCCTCCTTTTGCCAAATAGTGGGGTGAATCCAGTTCTGCAATATGTTAAGCAAGTTAGTAATGACATCAATAAATATCTGTAAATGTCTCGATTTCTCATTTTCAATTACCCGTCTTTGCAAAAGTTCACATTAGCTAGATTTGATATCTTCAGTCACACTCTTGTTTATTTTATCATCCTCATCTTACACAGCATTATGATTGTGAATGCACATGTGCAATGTTTGCATTATTAAGAAATATGCCAATAAACTGTATTCAAATTATTTGTTGATTATACAAAAAATGTATGCTCTTTTATGGTTCACATACTTTAAACAAATCTCTGAGTTCTTTGAAACAAGAAGATAAAGAGGGAGGTTTGAACTGGAGGTTGTCGTTCTAGTTTTTTCCCCCCGATAGCTCAATATTGTCTTTAGCAACAGTATGAGGTTTGCTGAGTTTTCAGTAATTATTACATGGTAAAAGTGTTTTATGTAAAGAATGTTTTTCTTAGCCGCCCCACCCATTGCCCTTGTTTAACTTTTCCTCCCTCTGTGCCTGCAGACACAGAGAAATCCCACCAGAACCAGCTGGATGAGTCGAGCGCTGAGGACGGCTCTCTGAAGAAGAAGCAGCGGCGGCAGAGGACTCACTTCACCAGCCAGCAGCTCCAGGAGCTGGAGGCCACCTTCCAGAGAAACCGTTACCCAGACATGAGCACCAGAGAGGAGATCGCAGTGTGGACCAACCTCACAGAGGCCCGGGTCAGGGTGGGTACACGCAGCTCTGCACCAGACAGTTTGAATTTTGACTACAGCAGCGGGAAGCCCTGTGCTCTCTTGTTGTGAAATTTTAAATATGTTGAAGAGAAACGAGGCAAGGTAATTTGACAAATAATCTATGAAAATTGGAAAAGTCTGTATGTCAGCCCAACACTGGTGTAAAGGAAGTTCACCAAGGTAGCTGGTATTCAAGTTTTCTTTGCCGAGATCATGAATACTTCACCCTTGTACCATCAAATGTATCAAACAATCTAAGGCACAAGTTTCCATTTCTTGCACAGAACACTTTTTAGCTCTCAATGGAAGCAACCCATGCATCTGTATGAAAGTGAACCTCCGTAGCCTTTTCTCAAAATCAGAATCAGAATCAGCTTTATTGGCCAGGTATGCTTACACACACAAGGAATTTGACTTTGATAAACTGTGCTCTCTATGTATAGGAGTACAACATTAAATATCGACAACAAAGACTAAAATCTACAAGACTAAATGAGACAATAGTGCAGAGGTGAGTTGTGCAAAAGATGCTGAAATAAACATGATAATGAAAAATGAAATTATGTGACAGCCCTTTAGACAACCTAGGTGCAGAGAGTGCTGGCAAAAAACCGAAATCAAATCTACACCCACAATTTGACTCTTAATTTTGTGATGCTTTATAACTAACTTTAAAATAGCCGTCACTCTGACTCCACTGTTGGAAAATCTTTCCTACAGCTAATTGTTACTTTATCTGGACTCCCTGGAGTAACTCACACTGGAACACATTAATGCAGAGCAGTCTTTTGGCTTAATGGAATCTTCTCATTAGGAGGTATGGTGTTGTTGGATCAAGGCCTCGGAAGCATCATCCTCTAAGTGAGACGGTATCTTCTTTTGAACGGCCTTCATAAGGGGACAAGGTTGGACCTCTTTTTGCCTTGCTGTTCTTTGTTAAAGGCACAAAGACAAAACAAGGGAGTGACAAAGACGGGTTAAGATTTGACGTCAGTGTAAATGGGTGAGCGAGGGAGACAGGAGTGTGGTGTTTCGAAGATGGTTAATGTGTGCAACCCACCAGCAGGTAACTCAAAAAAAGGGAAGAAGTAAGCAGCAAGTCAGATTTATTTGGGAGACAATGCTGCTGTTGTAGATTAACTTGCTGAGCCACGAATCAGCTAGAGGATTTAGTGAACTACAGTATGCGTTTGTAAATGATGACAGTTTATTCTGTTTTAACGCTGACATGAAATGTACGAGATAGCAGGAAAAAGAACCCTGGTGCATCAAATGGATCAGTCTTTACTAGCCTTTGAAACTGGCTTTAACTTTACAAAATTAAAACATTAAAAATTAAAGGTTTACTGTCCTCCAGTAGGTATGATAGCATTCTCATTTTACTGTAGCTGAAGTTCACACAGTCAATGTAAAAAGTCAGGGGTGAAGCCGAGGTTGCCCACCCACAGTGGTTTAGTCATTGTATCTATATGGAGCAGGAGGACACACATTCTGATGGATGACAATACAATCGCTGGCCTGCCTGACAAGCAATGGATCAAATTAATGTTGGCTGGTTGAAAGGTCACATAGCACACACTCTTGGTTGTTATTTTGAAAGGACAACAGTCTGCACAATGTCTCCTACTTAATGTCTATCAGTGGCCTTTTCCAACCCCAGATTCCTTCATGCTCAAAATACTTCACCTGTCACATTGATTCATGGGATTTGTCACAGACGTGTTGTTAATCATCAAAGTTATAGTCTGACGGAATATACTGATGACACTCCACTGAGGCTCAAAGGACACGTGGTGTGATCTTTTGAATTGATATATTGTCATATGTCCTGCAGCTAGGATAACATTTTGTTCTCGACTTGACTGAAAAATGAGAGTAGTATATGCTATCATTAGCTTTTTAGCACTAAAAGAAACATTAATTCTACGGTATAATGCTAATTTTATGATAGGATTTTTATTTTTATGTTTTTATTTATTCTTTCTTTCTTTAATTTTTTGGGGACAGTGGGTAAGTATTATACGATTCTAATGAACATGACAGTCTATCAAATTTCCTAAAGATAACCCAAAGCAATCCATCCATTCAGTTGAGTTATGTACAGTACAAATCAACCGACTGGCCAAGCCTATGCCCCCACTCACTGTATACTAACAACACATGTGAATGCTTGGCTAATATTTGAAATGAATGCACAATTCTCAAACAGGCCTATGTCTTTGTTCAAAATGTCAAATGTCAGCTATTTTATTACTTGTACAGTTCAAGTGGACAAATTACCCTGCAGCAGAGGTTACAGTAATCAAAACAAAAATGTACATGTAATGTGGTCTCATTGCTGATTGTCTTGTTTAATTGTCGGTCATATACAGGCGTCAGTGGAAATGTCAGGCTATTTCATAACCAGATAAAAACTCTTCACTGGAGCTTAACGTCACAGTGTTTTTCTAATGTGAAAATGTAGAATATATAAGAATTAAAAAATGTTGTGACTCTTACAAACTGCCACGAGATCATTTTGGGAAACATGCTTTGAACCAGTCATCATAAGAACTCTTCGGTTACTTCATGTGATCTGACATCAGTTAATGTTGGAGATCTTTAAGATTTTATTTGAATGAAGTTCTTGTGCTATCTATAAACCTTCTTACTGGTTTATAAAAAAATTGCTGCAGACGAGCAACTGAATAACCGTAAGCCTTTACCACAAACCTTCAGACAGCATTGCCTCAGAGCCATGAAAAAGATTGGCTAGCTTCTGTTGTCTGTTGTGGACTTTCCCCTGCTGTCACTGGACTGGAAAACTCAGAGTCATGTACTTTATACCCATATTAATGGTCAACAGCATTCTGTTACTATAATAACCAAGGACTGGATTATACTCTGCATGGCGAAGGAGCAAAGAGACGGCTGAGTATCAAAGACTTTGCTATAAGATTCATTACTGTGAAATAGACAGAGAAACATTTGATACCAATTAGTTTTGATGTGAATTAAATACTTGAGTTTAAACAGATGACCCAGAGCCGTCTGCAGAATACTTCCTATAAAAGTTCAAAATTAAACAGTTAGAATTTAAACTGTTTTTAATTTCTAAAAACCCTCTAGAAAGAATTTTCCACTAATGCTTTAATCCAATTCATTTCCTCCAAATATAGGACCGAATAATGACAAATGAGCAAAATTTCTTTCCCTGACATTTCCTTCATTGTGATCGCGCTCTTCAAATAAGTCATTGATTAGTTTTAATAAGCCTCTCCTACAATGAATGTTTGACGAGACACTTCAACTTTCTTTCTGGGATCATAATGTCTTTCAGAAATTCTAGAGACATCGGCACACAATCATACTGAGAATATTTGAGCGCAGATAGGATACTCTGATTTAGTGAGTTGAAGAATAGGAATGTATTGACTGAGGTAAATAACAGCTTTAGGAACTTTATTATCATTGTTTGCAAAAAAGACATCTAAATTATAAATCAAGCTTAATGTTCCCTCTTTACCTTTTAACTGAGATTGGGCAAAATGAATAAATAACTCTTCTAGGAAGTGTTCAAATGTTACTTCATGTCTTATTGACTCAGACTGCTGTGTATCAACTGTGAAACTCATCCAACTTATCTATCATGGCATCCAGTCAGCTTTTATTGGTGTGTATTGAATGGCTGACCACGTTTACATAATAAATGTCTTCTTAAAAGGGGCACTCCTGGATTCATTATTACGAAAAAGACAAAGTGCAAATAATATCAACGTATTTTTTGAAGTAATGCTACAAATATATTTGAACAACTTTTGTAGATGTACAATCTTCCCTGCAATGCTCACACTTACAGTTGTATTGAATACATAATGAAAAGTTGCCACATGAGCACGGCAAGGGATATTGATGAATAGATTCAGTATTTGTAATATGGCAACCAGCATGGATGGACTTCCAAAACAGCCCTTCAGAAACCAATGGATGATGTTTCTTTGGTCGTATACAGGCCATGTAAAAGAACAAAAATTTCAATAACACAAATCATTTGTTTGAATGATCGTGTCGTTTCTGTCAGTTACCTGTTACAGTACAGTGTTATCATAAATAATAGATCAACCTGTTCAAGTCAGATCGAGTCCATTTCAACTTTCAGAACCTTATAAAACATCTCTGGAGGGTTTCAAATGAAAATTATAACCCTTCAGTAATGACAAAAGTTTGACCATGCATTTTAAAGCAACTATATGTATGTTTTTACAAGCTACTCTTTATGGTTTGAAGGGGATCGGGCTCAGAAGAAAAAAAGGTGTTTTCACATACTTCTTATCAAACAACCCAAACTTGCATTTAATTCTGGAATGAGTAGTATTCCCTGAATGATTGTCCTTTTCAAACACTGTCAGTGTGGTGTAAATTTAACTCATGCATGCTAAATAACATTTTTAAAAAGCACATGTTTACATTGGCTGAAAAATCAATTCTGATTGCTTCCAGGGAGTCATAGATTCCTGAAAATATACTCCCTCTTAGAACTTCTGGTTAGACAATGACATTGCTATTTACCTACAGTTGGTAGTCTTGTTATTTTACATATGGGAACTTTTTAATTACTGACCTGAGATCTGGCAGGCATACTGTCGAGTTCAGTATGCCACCAAAGACTTCAGTTTTGTGGACGAGAAATAATTGTCTTCGTTAAGCTGTAGGTTAAATCATTATATGTATTGGAAAAAAAACAAGGTAATCTGAGTTAAGGCTTTTTAGAACATTTCATTGCAAAACTCGTGAAAAAGATTGTACAGCTCTAATTTTGAACTCAGTGAGTGACTGCTGTAGTATCAAGATAATGCCTGTAAAGAGTCAATAAGCAGGAATTGAATGATATCGGAGCAATGTTCCCTAACTACTTTGGTCCTGAGGACAGAGTTTTGGGGGGGGGGGTTTCAATGGGGAGCATCAGAGTTTTTAAAAAAAGTAAGTAATCTTTAGACTCAAGTATCTTTTCTCTTTTTGGATTTCCTAGGTATGGTTCAAGAACCGACGTGCCAAGTGGAGAAAGCGGGAGAGAAACCAGCAGGCAGAGTTGTGCAAAAATGGCTTCGGAGCCCAGTTCAACGGACTCATGCAGCCCTACGATGATATGTACACAGGCTACTCCTACAACAACTGGGCCACCAAGAGCCTAGCAAGTAGCCCACTCTCCGCCAAGAGCTTCCCGTTCTTTAACTCAATGAATGTAAGCCCCCTGTCATCCCAGCCAATGTTCTCGCCCCCCAGCTCCATCCCCTCCATGAACATGGCCTCCAGCATGGTGCCCTCAGCAGTGGCCGGTGTTCCAACTACAGGGCTCAACAACCTGGGCAACCTCAACAACCTCAATAGCCCGTCGGCACTCAACTCAGTAGCAGTGACAGCGGCCACATGCCCTTACGCTACCACAGCGAGTCCTTATATGTACAGAGACACCTGCAACTCCAGCCTGGCCAGTCTGCGGCTCAAGGCCAAGCAGCATGCCAACTTCGCTTATCCGGCAGTGCAGAACCCTGTGTCCAACCTGAGCCCCTGCCAATATGCTGTAGACCGGCCGGTATGAAGGAGCAGCTTCAATGAGGACCCCTGACCTAACCGACCAGCTGTAAGTCCACGATCACCCAAGCTAACATCTTCACAGTTCCATCTGTAAACTGCCAGATGTGCTGCTGGCTGGCGGATTGTTTTTTCATGGTCCTCTCAGAATAACCTTTAAAACTGACAAACAAACAAGTAGACACGCCCAGATGGACCACCGCGCTTCAAAGGAATTCTCTCCAGATTGTGAGACTTTGTCGCTGAACTGACCAACTGCTTCAAAGGATTTCTAAAGATTATAATCCACTTTTTTTTCCTTCTTTGAACTGCATGATTAGAGTAAACGTAGAAATCAAGGGTAAATTAAACATGGACGCTTCACCTGGACTGGTGGTCAACATCTTGGCCCAAGATATCAAATGTGATCTTTGCTTCTATGGCAGGAAAATGGACCTGTGGTTGCAATGCGGGAGAAATGGAGGATGTATATAATGGACTTTTTTCTGTTTTGTATGTGACAAAAAAATATATGAAAACGTACTTTAATGATGAGAAAAGCATGTTCTTCAAAAGCAAAAGGCCCTAGGTTGGTGTGCTATGAGCACATCCTTTAGGAACTTAACGTTTTTGCGAATTCTTCTCCCCTTGGAAGGTCATACAGTATGTCAAAGGTCTGCTTGGGTGGGCAAGGGGAGGGTGGAAGCTGGATTGTGAACACATTAACCTCAAGTGGTGAAACACAAAAACAACATTTTAGTCATATAACAGATTATCAGCAAGATTTTTAGTAAAACTCTAAAAAGCCATTGACTATATAGATTTGTGTGCTGTTATACAAAGGGAGTCCATGACTGTAAAAAAAAAATGTATGTAAGAGTGCAGTTGTCATAACAAAAAAAAAAAGAAACAAGCTTTTTTTCCCGATGTAGCCTGCTTTGTCTCATTAAAGAAACAATTAAAAGACCTGTTTTTATGAACTAAAAATTGCCTTCAACATTGAGCAGTTTGGTACTTCAGTATCACTTATCTACTTTACATCTATAGCCATTGGTGTACCACAGGCCAAAACATGATGTCCTCACAACACTGAGCACAACACCATGGAAACCTCAACTTACTTCCATGGCAACACTTGCGCAACGATAAAAGAGAGTAGTGGGCTGGAGGGAGATATAGATGTTCCCGATGCTGCTCTCTGATATGTTTGACCTACACTCTAACCGCAGGCTATCCAGTAACACAGCAGGAATTCACAGAGGCAGTGCCAGGATTACATAAGAGCCTTCAAGGAGCGAGGTGTCCCAGCGGGGCCCAAATGAGGGGTTAGCAGCCCATCAATCCCCGTCAGCCCCTGCAACTGTTTATTGCTGACATTTCCGCTGATGTTGTTTTTCTTTTCTTTATAGTGATTTCACTGTGAATTCTACAATTTTTAGACACATTTTTGTTGTCTTTTCATGGGGGGGTGGGGGGATCTCTGCAGTCAATAAATGCACATATTCTTTATCAGATATTACAGCTTTAACGAGATTTATACGGCTGAGTGACTGGAAACTACAAAAGTCATGGTTTCAAAGCTGATGTGAAAAGAGAAGAGAAAAGTTCAACAAAAAATGTTTTTAAAAACAGTTTAAAAAGTACTTTTAGTTTTGTTCACTACAATATATTATTTCTAACAGGCAAATCACAAACAATCTTATGGCTCAATGTTTGTCCACTTACTACAGTAACTACAATGAAACGGCATTGCCAAGAAATATAACTTTTGTTGGAATAAGAGTTTAGAGTCTGTGATTTGAAGCTTCCACTGACAGAGTGTAAAAATGTAGAGATGAAAGTTCCAACTCCTTCACCAGCATGAAAAAAATCTCATTTTAATAAATACATAAAAGTCTATTGACAAGCTTTTTTCTAGGGCTATCTTTTGAACAAGAAATGCGTTGAGTAACTTCATATTCCCCTATAACTGGTTGATAATGTTATACAGTATTTTTCAAAGACATAATCATAAGATTACAGACACGTGAAACAAAAAACTCCTCCACATTAGAAATCCTCAATTCTTCAACTCCACTCAGTTGAAAAAAAAAAAAAGTCAAAAAAGATGTGAATATGTAAACTGTCCTATAAACTGTCATCAGCGGTAGCTTCAGTCCGTGTTAAAAAACAAACTGAGAGAGACTGTAACTTCAGACCTGAGCAATACATCGGAACAGGCTGAACAATACTTGTATCAAACCTGCTGCTGTGCTCCAAATCCAAACACAAATCAGATTTAAGCAGGTTTGAGTCTTAAGTGTGTTGACAGGAACATTGACAGAATAAAGCCAGTATACATGAAAATATACAACTCACAACACAAGAGTTTAAAGCATGTTTAGATTACCTCTGGGAGTTTTGCTTCCTAATTAATTACAGTCTGATAGTAAAAGTACAAAGTCTGATCTCTGTAATATCAGACTTGTACATCGGATACAATAGAATAAATCACGTATGGACTGATTTTTGATTATACTTCAAAATTAGCTGGAGAGGAGAGCAGGGATAACAGTAGCATTCTGAAAATACAGTTTTTTTATTTTGACATAAATGTTAGGAGTTCTGGATTCTGAGCTAAATGTTTGAATGAATAAAACGTGTAAAGGAAGATAGTATATGTTTCAAAAAGTCTTCTATGAGAGAGAAGCTGTTTCACACGTCAAAGAGATAGAGAGGAGATCCACTCTCTGATCTGACAGCAGCAGTATTCTCCTGGTGACCCCGAAACAAACCTGTTTTGTGGAGTGATGTGAAGCGGTCACAGTGTGTGCTTTTCACCGCCACAAAAAACACACACCACAATCAATATTCCAGCAGAGGGTCCCTGATGTTTACTCACAGGCCAAATCTACGGCAGGAGGAGGGAGAGCACAGAGCGTGGTGTGGAAAAAAAAATACAGAGGCAGAAGAAGTTCTAACGATTACCTCGGAGAATAAAGCAGGGTGTAGAAAAAATACCAGTGTGAGGAACTAGAGGTGGAAAACGTTGTTGGACAGGAAACCAGGGCTACTGCTACAACGGTTTGAATTTAACAAGATGATTCAATTGCCTAATTTAAAAAATAAAAAAAAATCTTCATCACAAGAAAATTGCATACATCTTGCCTTAAAAAAATTTATTTGAATGTAATATTTGGTTCACAGCATCACTTCTGAAGTAATGCAATGCTAACACACTTACATTTCTCCAAGATGAATATCAATGCAAACAGAACAAATAACAAGAACTACTTTACACTGACACTCTTATAATTTAAAAATAAATGAATGTCCTTTCAAATTGTATAAAGCTGTTTGACAACAGTCATTCCTGATCACTTGTAGTTTAAATTAATTGTAAACCTTAGCCCAAATGTACAATTGACCAAACAAAACGTCCATCTTTTTTTCAGTAGCAAGTAGTCCAATGCTCCCCTCTACACCATCTCAGATTTTGATGAGATTTGCTTGACTAACACCAATTTTATTTTTGAAATCCTTGCAAAAATTGAGATGGGTATTGTCATTTTCAGCACTACAAAGCACATAGCCACTGAGCAAAGGCCTCCTAAAAGCGACAGTCCATTGTTTGGGGGGGAAATGGAAGAACTATTTTGCACATGATCATTTCAGCCAAGTACCAACTTGTATACTAACTTTCATCATAATCTGAGATGATGAGGCGGGGCAGATTTCCAACGTTGGACCACTTGGCATGGAATGACCCTTTATGTAAAAAAAAAACCGGACATGTGGATTAGATTAGATTGAAATATATTAAAGGGAATCCAATCTTTAAAATTGAATGATAAAAAAAGTCCCCATAGTTTAAAACAGTATATAGCATGACACGCCATCGTCAACTACCGGTAATTGTCGTTTTTTACAAGTATAGTATGAAAGTTCAGTGTAAACACCAGAAGGGATGTGTTTCATCTGACCAGCTAAATCAAAGTAACCTTATTAAATGCAAGAACTACAGTCAAGCCTGCTTTACTAAGTCACTTGCTGTACCAAAGCAGTCCAGACATTTCCTTTGAAGAACATCTCACTCCAGACACATTTCAAAGTCAAGGGAAAAAAAGAGAAAAAATGACACCATTTTTATTTGTCTGTAAGAACTCGATACAGACAACGTCAGTGCAGTACTAAGCCAAAACTCACAATGACACGTTTCTGTGCAACTAGATCTGTCTGCAGCCCGTCACTACTGCTTCCTGTGGACGAGGATCATTTTTACAGACAGACAGTTTACATCTGTTTCAAGCCTCTGATATACACCCCGCTGACATGAAGGGGGGAGATTAAGGATCATATTTTATAACACTTTCAGGTTATTTAATACAGCAACAATCCTGCTGCAAACATTTTTTGTGACTTACAATGCCTTCAAATAAGTTTAAGTTAAATAAGTTAAATGCATGCATGATGACCTTATTTCTACTGAAATAAAGCTTCAGAAAAAAATAAACTTTATACAGTGACAACGCAGCTCTGTAAACATACAGTTTGAAACACAGCACGTCAAATATTCATACGTCAGAGACATTAATGTCAAAAATGGATCATGTAGTTGTTTTTTTTTATTACATTTGGTTTTAAAATGATATTGATGTGTACATTATAAAAATAGTTACAAGGTATTTCCTGCTTCAAGATTCCTGCTGACCTTAAATCTCTGCTTTATGAAAAGAGTGTATCTTTCTAATCTGAGGAAGTACAAAGTAATTGCACTTTATTATGGCTCATTGATATATTAGATTATCGTTATAGAGGAGCTGTGTGTGTGTGTGTGTGTATATATATATATATATATATATATATATATATATATATATATATATATATATATATAGTATACACATACATTTAAAAGGTAATTTGTGGTGCAGGAAACAGAGAGAGAGAGAGAAAGAGAGAGTCGTTCTGCAGACTCTTGTTACTATTTGTTCCTGATAGGGGATTAGAAAAAAATTAGAACAGGCTGATACAAGTTTCTCAAAGTTATGAACGAAATAAAATGACTTTTGGTGATACTTTTTATGAGCTGTTTGCTCAATCTATTTAAAGGGGGATCAATCTCAGGAGTTATTAAAAGCACTGACTTAGAAGAAAAGTTTTAAACACATGAAAAGAAAATTATAACATTTTTGATGTCACGTGATGTCTTTTGCAGGTGATTTAATGCAGTTTTGGGCAAAACCCCCTTGTTAAATGAGATGGTGTACAGTAATTAGGGCACAGTAAAGACCAATGGGACAATAGAGGGAGTAATTGTTGCAAAGATTTGCATTCTCTGCTATGTGGCAGTGACAAGTTCACTGTATTTCTTTTACTGAGGTAAAATAAATTATGTAGAAATACTTAATTTCAAGTCAGAGTCCTGCACTAATAATCATCGAAGTACCAGATTCATACATTTTATCAGCAGATTGTATTCAAAGACCGTAGACACTTTTCTCAAATTACGATTGTGATATTAATGTTGAGTAAAATTAAACAACAACAAAAATGGAGAGAAAAAACGTTAAGATTATTAAACCCAATTCAAATAAAAGGTGCCCTTTCCATTTTAGACTACTGTAGCTCATCAGAATATGAGTATGGAAGATCAATTTTTGATTGACGTTTGCTGCATACACAAAACTATGGCATGTGACAGTAAGTGCTGGGCAGCTCCTAAAATTGTGTTCGAGTCATCTGAGAGTCTGTGGAACACGAGGCACCCCTAACATCTGTCAGCATTCATTCAAATTGATGGCTGAATGATGAGTAACACTTGCAGTATAAAGATCAACTTTATTAAAAATTTCACAATGACGTGTTTTGGCTTGTGGCCTTCATCAGGCACATGACCCTGATGAAGGCCACATGTCGAAACACAAGCATTTATGTTGTCCTCGAGCTCTTCTTTCTTCATGCACCTTGTTAGTTGGTTAAGTTGAGCAAGAAAATCCCCCTCTGCTTCTGTAGTGAATGATGAGTAACAAAATGCTTTGCTAACAATAGAAAGTGGCTAGCTTACGCATGCAACATAAGGCAAGATCCCCCAAGATGTCACTTTTGTACGTGATGCTAAATAACAGCTTTTCAGGGTAAGCTAGTGCTAACAGATCGTCGGGCTATAAACTCCCGCAGCCAAAGAGACAACTGAGATGAATGTTAAACTCCTACTGCTGTGTTAACTTGCCATCAGCATAGGTCCAATACAGAGTTGATTATTAATTCTTTAAAATTATTTGACTAACCAACATGGACTCCGCCAAAGCATGTGCTAACTGTTTGATTAAACTGTATGTTTGAAAGTCTAGGAGTTTTGTCTCTTGACTGATCTCTTTACTGTCCATGCGATTTAAAAAATATCCTCTTGTGTTCACTCTGCTAATGATCTGGTTTCTATCTTTTGGTCATGTAGATGCAGGTCCAGTTTAAACTCTCATCGTAGGTTTACAGTAGAAGAGTAAGATCCCTCAACCCTCAGACGATGGCCACTGTAAGTGATTTATCATTCATAATTATTTGACTATCATAGATTACAATACTCTTTAGTTAGTCGCATTTTGCATCTCCAAGACTTGGGTCAAAATATTAATCCATTTATTGGTTGGTCAGGGTCGGCTGTGAGATGGTAAATGTTTTGTTTTTGGGAGGCATACCAAATAAGACTTACTGGGTTTTAAATCTTCAAAAAGGTTTGGAAACCCTCAGTAACAATGTGTTGTATTCTTGTGTATATTTTTTTAGTGGACAAATCTGCATGGTTAATTTGAGCTGAAAAGAGACTTTGAGCACTTACTTGGTTATGAACAGAGAAGCATGAAAAAGTAATCTCACTGTCAGTGAGCGACATATAAAGTTTTTTATTATGATGAAAGTTTTCATTAATGTATTCTCTAATTTGATTACTTTTAAATTTTAGATTTTTTATGAATATCTTCTTTACTTAAAAAAAAATGCTGAGGGTTTTTTTTGTTCCCATTTTTATTTTTTTAAATTTGGCTTTTCAAAATTGGACTGGAAATAACGTTTGACTTGTAGAAACATTCATCGGCACTCATTTTATAAATGTCCGTGGTAATTGATGTCAATTTGAAGTGCTGACTGGATTTAACTTTAACATCAAGCAAAATCAGAAACCTAAAACAAGATTTTCTGATCTCTATAAAAACACTTTTCAAAAGCCATTGTGGGTCATTTTATTAAAAACTAATTCGTTATTAAAATATAGAATTAAAAAACAATGAAACGTAAATTTGCGACAGGTCTTTGTTTTTATTATGTAAAATATATTTTTTCCATTCTCCTTATGTATTGGGGGGTGGGGGTCTCTGGATACAAAGAGAGGTAAGCAACAAACACACACCTCCACACACACACACACACCCACACACACACACACACACCCACACCCACACCCACACCCACACACACACACACACACACACACACACACACACACACACACACACACACACACACACACACACACACACACACACACACACACACACACACACACACACACACACACACACACACACACACACACACACACACACACACACACACACACAATCACCAACAACACTTGCTATTGTGTCCAGCTTTTTCTTTTCTCCATTTTCCTTCCACCTTCTCATCTTTCCCCTCAACCAACCCCACCTCCTCCCCCTCCTCATGCTCATGCCCTGAAGGCCCAGTTCAGCCTGTGGTCCTGCTCTTCCTCCAACTGTAATACATTAGCAGGATTAACATTCCTACAGTAAGCTGCAGACCCAACCTCTCGAGCTTTTCTGTCCTCTTGCTCAGCCCCTCCAGCTTGTGCTGTCTTGCATGTAATTTCCCGTTTGCCTTAGAACTCCCCCACCATCCTAATAATGTCCTCCAACATGCACGCCACGTACACGGACTGAAGTTCTATTTGTGAGTCGGGGTTATACTGCAGGTACGCAGGCAGACACACACAGTGCTGTCTGCATGGGTTCTATTTTCACATCTGGGAAACCCGATCCTATAAATCACAGGGGAAAAGTTATTTTTCATTACTATTATCTCAAAGTTCAGAAGACCACAATGTTCTAATAATAAGCCCCCCAAAATACCAAATAATTAAGGCTAATTTAAACATCTTTATTTAACATTGAAATATTACTTAGAGTTGCTGGTTTTATGGGACTTCATTTGTCCTAAAATGTCATAAAATTGGAAAAAGTTTTCTTTAAAGTTTTCCCATCCTTATCAGTAAAAGCTCTAAGCCCATATGCTTTCACTTAGGGTGTTTATTTTAAAGATACCCCAAAATGATATAGTCTGACTGTTGAAAAAAAAAGCTCAGCTAAAGCATACCACCGTTATCTTTGCAATAAAGAAAAAAAAATGCTTCTTTTTGGAACTACGTATATTCAGCAGTGGATGTAAAACAGTTAAAGCTCCGCCTGACCAGGGTTTACTTTCTGTATGTGCCAAGAGGTGCAGCTTTATTTGTCAAGGGTGTATGGACAGGTTGTATTACAAATTGGTGTGAGGGTGATCTTCAGTAGACTTATTGTCACAGTAACCTTGTTGCTGCCTTTGGTTTGGGTGAACATGTGTCCCGACAACCTCAGTCAGTGTTAACACCTGAAGAAAGGTGAAGCGTGAGCTTAGTTCATTCAGAATGGAAACATTTTGACATCGATAGCAAAAAGTTTCTATTCAAATTGATTGACTTCATGACTTCTGTATTTCTTGGTTTTCTTGAAATAAAATACATTTGTAGTCATCAAGGCAGATTGTAGTTATCTGAAATGTAAGAAAAACAGCATTCACCAAAGAAAACAGAAACTTTTCACAAACGTGCCCACTCTCAGGCTCCCAGTGGCTGTCGCTCCGCTCCTGTCTAAAACCTCTCCCAGACACCTCTAATTGGCCACTATTTATCCAGGAGCCCAGGAGAGCAGAGTGCACCCTGGGCTGTTTTCACATGGGATTAACCCAGGTCCAAATCCCAACACACTTCACAGAGAAAAGCCCAACACTCTCATAGCATCATCTGGCACAGATTGGCCCCTGTCGGCCTGTTTACTCTATCTGACGGCTCTGATTTAGCTCAGTGTTTCTGAGCTGCTGGTCCTCTGGCAGGACAGGGGTTTAAAGGTGATACAGCCAATATTTGAGACTATCTGACCTAATGGCACTTTAGCTTATGTGGTGCTTTTTACATCTCTTGCAATGGTCTGTATTTATTGATGTCAGAGAATCCCATGTGTTCCAGGTCTGAACCAACAATTAATTATAAAAAGGATTGACTAACAACATTATTGCTCTTTATCCTTTTGGGCGGTGGTTCTCAACTGGTGGGTCGGGATTCAGACGTGGGCCGTAGAGCCATTTTCAGTCGGTTTACCTGGAAAAAGAATAGTTTAAAAACATCTGTTTGTTTTCTTCAGTTTCTTGCTTCAGTCACATTTTGTACCAACTGAAGTCCAAGTAAAAAATCTGATTGGTCAAAATATATCTGACATTCAGGTCACAATTGTTCACTAAGGAGTTAGTGGATGGTCCTGATCCTAGACGTGTTGAGGTTGACTGCTTTAGGATATTCTTTAAATTGAACATGCAAATCTTCACATGGGAGATGTAATACTTGTTGTCTTCATCCTAGAATCTTCCAGAGAAATATTTTAAAGTAAGCGCTGTTTTCTGCCCTCATGAGATATTTCTAATTCCTACATTCAGATACTTTTAGTGTCAGTGTGCCTGATTTAGGAGTTGAGGGCTGATGGAAGGACAATTGAACAAAGTCTAATTAAAAGTTTGATAAACATAAAAAAAAAAATCCATTTAAAAGTTCAATTTATTTTGGATTTTGTATTGTATTTTAGCGATGTACACTTACATTGCACAAACACATTTACCTGAATAAATCTTTACTACCATTTTTCCAATTGCTGTATTAAAACAAATACTAAGTTCCTTGATAAGGTTAGCATTGTTATATTGCTTAAATAAAAACAAAACGTCAATTTTTTTTTTAAATTAAACTGAGAAAAGTGAATGTCTTATTGATGAGCATTTTACCAATGTAGTTAGAGTCACTTTTTTTGCTACATGTCAGGTAAATGTATGAAACATATTTGATCATTAAGTTAACAGGTTCTTTTAAATTTGTTAAAAAAGATATTTAGTGTTCAGTATTAATTTCCAATACATGGCGATAGTTAGGAAAACTAAACTCAACAACTTGAGTGGTTTTCTTAGACTGATAGTTGTCTTAAAAAATTACCACTTTTTAAAATCCCCCAGGTTAAATTTAATGTTTTATACACTTCTTTAGAGTAAAGATTGTAATGTACTCAATGATTAAAATGATGTATCAGTTTATAGTAATCTCTTATTATAATAATATATGACAGAGCAGGTCACCATCAATACAGATATATTAAGTGTAGCAGGGATTAAACTCTGACAGAGTATTGAGAGTTGATGAAAGTGAAACACTGCTCTCTACTGCCATCTAGTGGACACTGCAGTGACATTGTCTATCACAGGGCAGCGCTTCTAGTTAAAATCATCTACAAACAGTGTAAAAGATTGGATTAGCCTTTTTTTTTTAAAACAAACCTTTACTTTGTCATAATTCAGTGTTTGTTTACATACTTTTGTAAGATGCATTTTTGGCGTTTTGTGCCTTCATGAGGTAGTTGTGAAATGACTCTACATCGTCACGATCCATACTTCTACATGGGGTCCGATGTAAGCTTAACAATCAATAGAAGTTGTAGGTTAGTGGTATGCAAAGCCCTCTGAGGCAAGCTTGTCATTTGTGATGAAGAGAAACAACAGGAGCTTTTCTGGTACCCTTCAAACCATCTGTGCTCATGGAAGGAAATAATTTGAAAAAGAGGAAGAAACTTAAAACCAAAAAAAAATTGGTTAAATGATCCAGGTCCAGGTCGTCAGGGTGGTACAAGAGGCCTTTCATTTATAGCTGTAGAACATTTAAAGCAAACCAACACATAACGACCTGAGCACTGTTCAGGCTGTGATGCCGTGGTGTATAAGGAGTAGTGTTTGGCCATTTCAGAATCATCAGGACCTACATGTGTTCTGCCCAAAGCAGTTTACAACAAACAGAAAATACCCCACAGCTGCCACGCTCCCTCTAACAGCCACGTTCTGTAGACATAGGGGGAGGGTCCCTGCTGGCTTATCTGCCTTGAATAACTGAGCCTTGTTCACTGTTTTACTGTATATGAAAATATTGCAGTAACATTTAATATGAAATTTACATATAAATTCCTTTAGGCATAGAACTGATGGATAAGCTGTGGCTTATGATGCCCACCTTTTGTACAGAATACTCTGTTAGGCAACCCTTTAACTTCACCACAAAGCAAAACATTATCTGAAGATATGAACTCCTGAATTTACCTTTTTTTTAACTTGTTTTTAGAGCTAATCCTGAGATAAGACAAGTGACACTTCAGTGTCTCTGAAAATAGTGTTGTTTAAACAGAGGGCCAGAAATGAGGCAATAACACTCAGTCAGAAATACTTATAATGCCCATAAAATAATATTACCAATGCTACAACTAATAAAACAACACTGCAACTACTAATGTAGTATATTATACTACACTATCCTCAGCCTACTACTACTACCACTACTAACAAAAATAATAATAACTAATCTTGGCTTTGTGATAAGCAGAGGTCAGTCTGATATATGTGCACCCTGAGGTGAGTGTATCCTCAGTCTGCATAAAATGCATTGATGATTCCCATCAGCTGCTTGAACATAATATTCTGAAATGCTTCAGATCAACTGATCAGGAGTTTGTTGAATTGTATGTGTGCAGGTGATGAATAAGGTAAGTATGAATAGAACTGCTCAGTGACCTACCGGTGACCCGCTCTACATGTCATAGTGTCACCTGTGTGTTTCCCAGCCAAACGTGTGCAAAAAAGCGTCTGGCTGCAGTATTTAAAGCAGTGCGCAGGTACAGTAGTGCAGTCTTGTCTGGCGTCAAGGTGAGTACAGCATGATTCCTTCTCTTAGTTTGTATTCTCTTCATGCATAGTTTCTAATGAGGCTTTCTGTCCAACAGATGGCACAGGTCCACATGTGGAGTTTTGGTCTGCTCTGCTTCCTCGTGGGTGCATCATATGGTGAGTTCATCTTTTGTTTTTTACTCAAGGTAAAGTGGTATACTTTTTACTTTTATTTAAAGCTGTATTGGATTTCTTTAAATGACATGTCTTATAATGAATGAGTACAGCTTTAGCTCTGTTGAAATCATCTCCTTCCATCCTGTTTTGACTGAATCATATGCTCTGTTTCCGATTGGCTGGAATAGTTCGGTCCAAGACTTCATGCAATGAATAACTGCAATTTTAGAAACAAATATGCCTTTTTCTGTCTGTTCTCATCCTTTTGTAAAGCACTTTGTGACTTTGCTCTTGAAAAGTGCTATATAAATAACGTTACTATTATTATAAACTTATTTATTAACAGATTTGTTCGTTAATCATGTCAACAGTGGTCCAGTTTCATTTCGAGTTAATCTCGATGTGGGCGTGTAAGGGTTTATTCTCAGTGGTTTGTTTCTATTTCCACAGCGGCTGAGGTCTGTTTTGATGAGGTGGGCTGCTTTGATGACTTTCCTCCCTGGGGGGGCACCGAGCAGAGACCAGCCTCCACCTTGCCTTGGGACCCTCAGGAGATCGGCACCCGTTTCCTCCTCTACACCCAGAGGAACCGTTACTACCAGGTAAGAGATGGGTTCACTTATTTGAAATGGTAAAAGCTATCTTAGCTGTTGTTGTATACACCACTCATACAGTATGTGCAACCATCTTGGAGAGAACATTTTAATAAATAATGGTTATATAACATGGTTATACTCAAGTTCATTCTGGTTTCAAAAGTTTCCATTTGTAACGTGAATTTCACTGTACATGTTGAGGGTCAAAATCAAGTCTTCATCCTCTTACACTCGTTCACACACTTCTGTTTAGTTGTGGTGAAGTCAGTCAAATCAAATTTTTTATACACAGTTTCACTCTGAATGCTCATTTACCTTTGACTTACACTTGTGGTAAATGTCACCACAGTTAACTGCTCTGTACTCAAAACAGCCTTAATTGGTTTGCTTGGTTGATCTGACTGAACTACAAATTGTGATTCTAAATGTCAACAGCTACTGTAGTGATAATACTTGAGTATTATAAAAAAAAAAAGAAAAACATATTGTTCAACATTTATTACATCCAAGTCTGACCTTATGAAAAGCAACACATCTTTGAATGATGTGACAAATTCTAAACAAGTTTAGCTCTTAGGCATTTAACAATAACCACCAACTTGGTTTTGTAGTGGTGTGATTGCAAAGTGACGCAGAAGAAACCTGTAATAAAGCTCCCACCAGGGAACTTGTTCAGCCTCTGCATGGATTCAATGCCTATCTATATTTCTGCCTATCTAAAAAGCCTGAATCCTTTGTTACTGAAGGCAGGACAACAAAAGAGCAACACTTCATAAGACTGATCCTCTTATAAACTTCAGCTAAACTTAAGAATTCTGTTTTGTTAGAAACAAGAATTACCACAAGTTTTATAAACACAAGGACAGCCGTCACCATAATTGGTAGATGACTTTTGTATCGTGACAGATTTTAAAGAAGATGAAAAGATGTGTATCGATGGCTTATGATGTCCTTCATATTAAAAAATCTCAGGAGATCAAGGCTGACAAAACCATCACAGCAACAAACTACAGCGGGCTGAGAAAGACTCGGTTCATCATACCTGGTTATTTGGAAAAAGGAGATGAGGACTGGCCACGGGAGACGTGTAAGGTAAGAAGACGCAGAACCAAAAGATGCAAATAAAAATACTTGATGTGAAAAACAATGGTTTGGTGTTATATTCCGTACCTTCACCTTTTTTTTAAGATTTGACGGTTTAGGTCAATAAATGAGTCCTTGCTGATTGTCTACCCGGCTTTATCATAAAGTAACCACAGGTTTTCAAAGCAGAGAATTTAAAACGATAGGAGACAAAGTTTTGCTCTTTCTAAACACTCTTAACATTTACTCTTCAAATTATATTACAAAAAGATGTAAAAATTCACCAATATTCCATTGATTTTATTTATTTTGTTTTATTTTATTTTTCCTTTTTTCCAAGTTTCTTTGTTCTTGTTTATCTTTCCTTTGGAAAAGATACTTATACTATGGGACATGCATCTTTTGATGTTGTGTGAACTAAGAAGAACTTATAGCATGTCATAATAATAATGTCATAATGACTTCTCAGGTCATGGTGTCGTGGGAGAATGTGAACTGCATCGCAGTGGAGTGGAAGAAAGGTGTGCAGACTCGCTACGCACAGGCAGTTAACAACGGCAGGGTGGTGGCTGCTCAGGTGGCTAACATGATAACCTTCCTCATGGTAAGAGCTGAGAAATACTATCATGATTCCAAAAAGCCATGAAGTCATCTTTTGCTATTGATTTGATTGAGAGCCCCCGGATGGCAGAATTAACATACTGTGAGTTTGATGTAAAATAAAAATAGAGTAAAGGGTATTTTTCATGTGTGCAACTTTGTCACATAACTGATTCTGCACAGCTGAGTAATCACATAGACCAAAAATACAAAAAACAACAACAACAAAATAACACAACAGACAAGGACTGAACTGCAAAATCTGATATACAATCCACCTCCTGAAATGAAAGACACTGTATGTTTAAATCTTATACGATTTCATGTCACAGAGACAATACAAGCAGAAAGCTGAGAAGTTCCACATTATCGGACACAGCATCGGAGCTCACACAGCAGGAGAAGTTGGCAGCAAGATCCCTGGTCTCGCACGCATCACAGGTAAACGTCTCAATTTAATATCACATTCAGTTCATCTTTGATTTGTAAAAATAACTTTTTTTTTTAACATAGATTGATAGCTATTGTTCATGGAAAATAATATTATTTTTTAATATACGGTAATATATATTTTTTTTAGAAGCTGCTTGTTTTTTGTTGTAAAAATTCCAAACAAAGCTACATAACAAAGGAAAAAATGTGGTTAACTTCCCTCAACGTTGCCAACAAATATTCAAATAATAAAACACCAGAGACGCAGGCTGAAGAGAATGAACGCAGCTTCATCTGTTCAATTTGAAGAATTTCTTCCTCAGAGGCCAAAAAGGCATCAAAGTTTGATGAATATGTAATCATGATAATGTTTTAGTGATAAGCTTCAATCAGGGCTCAGACAGAATACAGAGCAGTTTATTGATCACTCCTTTTCTTTCTCTGCTCAGGACTTGACCCGATTGAACCTTACTTCCAGGATGCTAATGCCACTGTGCTCCTGGACACCAGTGACGCCCTCTTTGTGGATGTCATTCACACTGATGGATTCCCATTCGACTCTAGACTTGGTACATATCCCAGTTGATCCCACTAAGTGAAATCAGAATGTGACAATGTGATAAAGAAAAAATACAAAAACACATTTCCATAACTCAACTTCAGCCAATGGAAATAAGGGAGCTTTGGATGAAGTATCCTATTTAGTCAAATATAAAAGACCATAATACCAATGAGAAAGTGATTTCTGTCTAAGGTCTGGGGATGACGCAGTCTATGGGCCACGTCGATTTCTACCCTAATGGAGGAGAGCTGATGCCAGGCTGCTCCATCAACAGAGGCAGACCAACTGACCTGGACGCCTTCTGGGACGGTGAGACCAACTGAGACACACAAACACATTTCTATAAGTGGAAATGCATTTTGGTAAAGGCAGTTTTTGAAGAATTCAGTTCATTTCAGTAATTCAGACATTCGGTTGTAGGATGAGAGTAGTGGTTAATGTTGGTTTTAAAAGAGAGAAAAACCTAAACTCATCCTATTCTAGTCATCCTGAGTCCAAGGTTTGTATTTAATAAATCACTTTATGGATGATGTTTAGTTCCTTCATCTTTGCAAAATCTTTTTTTTCCAATGACAAATAAAGTCCATCATATCTAACGCTTTATTCATAATAGATTAAAAATACCCATGAATATGTGGCTGAACACCAAATATCACGAGACAAAGAATAACCATGAAACTTCAAATTCAAAGTTCCCTTATGTACATTTGAATAAATAGTACTACATTTCAAAAGGTATCGTTTAATGGTTTATTCAAAGCTAAATGTTACAATTATCTTCAGAAAACTACAGAGCACCTAAAGGAGGCAAATCTTGGGCGCACAAAATGTCATGTTGTGAACAAACAAAAAATCTTTTGTCAATAAGTTATCATCTAAAACATTATTTTGTGATATTCAGTTATCTGATAAGATTGTCGTTTTACTTTTTGGGGACTTAAGGGACTCCACAAAAAATAGAAGTTTGATTGCTTATTCTCTTAAACAATCTAACGTTTTAGTTTTTAAATAATGGCTTCTCATTTCTTGCTGTATGCGGTCAGGTCTTGTGCACTGAGTGCAAAGGGGTCAGTGCCTTCTAGTGGCCATGATGAGAACTGTAGGCCTATACGTTTTCCCAAACAGCTCCATTAGGATTGACAATTTTGTGTCAGAAAACATTTTGCAAATCATAAAAAGGGCTGACTTGTCATGGATTGAGTCATGAGAATACCAGAAATGGTGAATTTTATTTGGTATGTTTTTATTTTTTGTTTAATTTAAAGTTTATAGCAATTACATAAACCAGATCCATTGATTTGAGTATTTTAGCACATGTGCTAATTTGCAACACATGTGTCCACAGGTGGCTTTTAAAAGGATACAACAATTAAAATAGAAGGAAAGGAAAGAGAAGAAAAAAAATGAAAATGAATAATGCAAGCAAAGTTACATACTACAGAGCAAACAGCAACACCATCAAGCAATCACCAGTTAAGAACTACTCATGTGAGCACTGTTGTTTAGATTTTAGCCATTGTTTGAGTCCTCTGTTAAAAGCATTACTGTTGTTTTCTAATTTTAGATTGGTGGGTAGAGAGTTCCAAAGTGTTGTAACAAATCATAACGATTCAAAACCTAAAAAAAATATGAGTACGAAAATACTGTATACATTTCTTGGTTTTCTGATTTATCTAAATTCTCCAAATCCCAGTGTATTAAGTCCATAGTTTTAAGGCTGGTTTCTCTTGAGAGCAAAATGTATCTGTACTCTCACTTGGGCATGATGTGGCTTTAGTGTACAGCTTTAATATAATTTACACCTGCCCAGTGTTTCAGATCTATAGGCTCACAGGCATGCATCCTATATATAACTCAATGAGGCATACATCCTATTTTCTCTACGTTCCAACTTACAATGTGGAACCCCAGTGGATTATTGAAGACGCCCCAATGGAAAGAATTGTTCAGAAACCCTCTGCAGAGTTATTCCGTCTGGACCAATCTGAGCAAATATTTTCTATGGGTGACGGCGGTCTTCTTTTGAAATGGGTTACTGAATAGTAAGGCTCTATCAGCAGCATTGGTGCCGGGATACTGAGGGGGTAGGGTGTTGGGGGGGGGGGCTAGCACAGCTGAATCTGCCACGTTTGATCCTATAGATAAGAGAGGGAGAGTAGGAGCCTGGGCGGCATAGCTGGAGATCTTGGAGTGTCTGGGTTTGCCGAGGACTGGAAGAGAAAACAAGAGAAGCCAGGACATATTTGTATGTCTGTGTGAAACCGTCTCTCTGTCTCACGTTCTTACTCTGACTCCAAGATTGTCCTATGATGACAATCAAAACATCTTCTAAGCCTAATTGGCACATGACATAACAGCCCAGGTCAGAAGGTCATGACTTTGAAAATGTCGGACTCAGATTTGATTCCATATGTGATCACTTATTCCTCCATCACAGCCATATTTTAAAAGTGCATCCCTCTGAATTTTATTTCCTCTTCCCTGTCTTCCCTTGTTTCTATCTTTTGTCAGGTTCCAAGAAGTTCGATTTCTGCAACCATGTCCGAGCCTACCAGTACTACACCGAGAGTATTGTTAAACCCAAGGGCTTTGTGGCATTCCCTTGCTCTGACAAGGACAGTTTTGCTAAAGTAAGACTCTGTTTGGCTTTTAACTCTGACATTCTGTTAACTTGATCATTGGTTGTTGTTGTTGTCGTTGTGGCCTGTTCAGGAGCTTTTTGAAGAAGTGAACAAGGTGGTCTGAATGTGTGTTGGTCTATGATCAGATCAGGTTGCACAGATTATTAAATCCTCCCTGATCTACTTAAAACATTGTTAAATCATGATAACTTTCATTAGACATTTCATTATTATTACAGGTGCAATAGGAAATATTGCGAGCTTGTCACATGAATGGAACATCTGTTGACTTTATCTTACTGAAAAAAAGAAACTTTAGATCAGTGTATTGTAATGATCAAACCTTGTAAACTAGGCAGAGTTTGTGTTTTGAGACACACCTTTAACATCACAACAACATCAGTGACATGAATAGAATGTGCTAAAAAAAATGTTGAGTTGGATGAAAATCTCAGGATTGAACATAATACTGGTCCATTCTTTCTTTGTCTGGGGCGACTGCACTATATGCTTTGCTAGTAAAACAACTGGACTTAGCATCACAGTCAACCAAAAAGTGGCCAGATCTTAGGTCAGTGATTTCAAAACAGATAGCAGCTTGCCAAAAGCATGTGAGAGTTTACCAAAGCTGGCGTGAAGACAGATATGCTTAATGTCTGGGGCGGCTTTTAGGATCCCTGCTGTGCATCTGGTTGTAGACGGGGTGGGGGAGTGGGGGGGGTCTGGATGGCATCTTATGTTCTCAATTAAAAAAATGACTCAGTCCTGTCAGACGGGCTCAGACAAAAGAGGGAGCAGGAGAAGGAGAGGAGCCTCATATCTTCACCATCCCAGCATGTGTTTGGAACTGCCACCTGTTGCTGTATGACACCGATATGTCTGTGAAACTTTTCTTTGGTTTTAGAAGTTGATTTGGCAAGATTGGATTTTTGTCGCAGTGGAGGAGGGTGATGTAAATGGGCTTCCCTCATGTCTTCCTCGGGGAGGGCTTGTATCTGCAGCTGTCGGTGTTAATGACAGTTTATCCCTGCTTTGGACACATGTCCCCGATCAAAGGAGGCCCGTGGAGTGCTGAGCATGACCTCATATGACTATGTCCCTGTTGAGAGATGACAGCACCTCCTTGTCGTTCACCTCATAAACGCTCCCTGGTGTTATTCCTGCAGCAATAGCTGACAGCCGCAAAGTCAGCCTGTTCCCACACCCTAACTTATTGTGATTCTCCACCTTCATATTTATAAGGTGGCAATCTGCAACATTTTCAAGGAGTATATGAAGGAAAGTTTTCTATGGTTGACACTTTTCACAGCCTATTCATTGACAGGAGAAGACTCTTGCACTCCATCATAGAGGAGGCCATTATTTAAACCTCACTATGTCCTTGTCTTCGCAGGGAAAGTGCTTCCCATGTGTAGACAAGTGTCCAATGATGGGCCACTCTGCTGACAAGTTCACTTTGACTGATGGCTTTTCCAAGACAAATTACTTCCTCAACACCGGGAAAATAAATCCCTTTGGCAGTAAGTACCCTGTCCTTCTTGAGCGGGCAAAAATAGATATGTGACCTACAAATATTAAACTATCTCACCTTTTTGATTTCACCGTGAAAAACCACTGAACATTGTTTTTAATGGGCTCATCTAATCCGACACAATTTGAGCAAAATCAAAAATATATTGTTTTTTCTTCCCAAAAAATAAAACCCTGAACAGTGAACATCTCAGAGTACATTAACTTTGTCTGAACTGCTTAGTCAATGAAACTCTAGTTATGAATCTCCTGAATAGCTGAAGATTTTTTTTGTCCCTTGGCCGTCGTGTGTGTGTGTTTGTGTGTGTTGATGTTCAATTCTCAACTAGTGCTGTGCGGCTCTGTGTGGAAGTTATACTTAAAATCTTTAGCATATGATAATCTTTTGACTGGTGTCTTTTATACATGTTCTTAATTTCTTTAAAGTGCTTTGTTTTTAAAGCACCATTCAAATAGAGCTGACTTTGACTTGTATATAGCCAGTGTTTAAAGCCCCTTACATAGCCATTTGTCAATCACAACATAGAGTTATCAAAACGAGCTGAACTTTGAAGCCACCCCACTTATAAACTGGTCACTCTATTCTTTATATTACCTTTTCACTAATTATATGTAGACGTTCTCTCATTATCCCCATTATGTAAAATAGTGTTGTTATTCTGTGGAGCTGTGGTGAATTAATGTGACTACTTACTATGTCTACATCTGTCTAGCTTACAGCTACAAAGTGTTGGTAACCATCGATTCTTCCAGTGGACCTAACCTAGCCGGCATGCATGTGGCTCTTGCTGGAGAGGATGTCAGCACCCAGGAGTACAAGCTTCACGTGTAAGAACATTAGGACTTTGTTCTGTTGAAAATACAGAGGGTTTTAATCAACAGTGGTGAGGTAAAGATGCTGGAAAGAGTGAAAAGTTAAGTTCCAAAAAGTTACTTTTTGAATATTGTGCACAAAGATGCAGAGATACTAGTAGAAGCATTTATATCAGGCATCCTAATGAAAAATAATCTGCTTTGTTTTGTTCAATGAGCTATTCAATTTATCGACTGAGTACGACATCCAGGCCATATTCAACACTCGTGAGCTTTTTATTTATTCACAATCAACAGCACTGGTTAAATCTTCTCCATCTCGTTGTTGCAGTAATCCATAAATAAAGACGCCTGTCCTTCAGTAGATTTTGCTACAATTCTATCGCCCACCCCATTCATATTTTTGTAGATAAACGTATTAACGTATTACTTCATATATTGATGGTTAAACATCTTTCATCGATCAAGCGATCCATGATGTATGCATGATGAGCAACAGGTGAGGATCTTTAAATTCACTGATGTGTAACTTCTGGGACTAAAAGCTTTGTTGTAGTTTTTTTTTTTTCCCATGAAAACATGACTATTGACCAAGTCAGAAAACTTAAACAACTGTACCTTCAACATATAGGTCATATGTCATCTCTTTGACCATACAGCAAGACTATGAAGGGAGGAAGGGGGTTCCATAAAGTGAAAATTAGGGGAAATATCCTGTCAATTTGTGACTTCAGACATATGCAGTTTTTTAAAGATTATCTTTCCAGAGCTCTTTTCTTATTCATTGAGCGTTCTAAGCATCTGCAGGAGAGTTCTATTGAACCTCTCGTCAGGATTGAGCATCACTTAACTGCCCAAACTATTTTACTATCTACGCGAGAGTGATTTTTTTTTTTTTCCGTAAGAAATGAAACAGTCCCTAAAGTGTGTTTCATTGTTACATCCATCCAGTGGTATGATGACGCCAGGACGGACCTACGAGCTGCTGATTGATGCTGAGGTGGATGTGGGTGATGTGGCAGAGGTGAAGTTCCGTTGGAACAACCACATCCCTAACATACTGAATCCAAAGTATGGTGCATCCAAGGTGGAGTTACAGAGGGGAAGAGACAACAAGATGTAAGTTTTTCAAATATGTAAACATAACTTTACCCCATTATTCTTTTTATAGGGTATTCTGTAAACCATTTCCTTCAATTCTATGTTATTTAATGTGAGGAGACAGTTTTGGGGAGTGCAATTCGCTTAAATCAAAGGTCCTAAATCTTTGAACGCCTTTATTTTAATAAAAAAAAGAAGAATCTAACCGCTTCAAAATAAATGTTTCTTCACCTGACATGTTATCAGACCTGTGTCCCTTTTAATGACGAGGATGTAAAATTTTGAATAGCTCAGTTAAAAAAAAAACCAGGATAATACATTCAAAAAAGATCTCTGTGTAAAACAAATACCTATATTTGTTGTCGTTGTTAAACATTAAGAATCCTTTTTATTTTGTACTGACTGATGTAAGTAAGTAAGAAAAGTGTATTTGAATAGCCCCTTTCACAGATACACATGACAAAGTGCTTTACACTAAAACAAGTACAGAATGAAACTAAATGAAGTGGCAGGAAACAGTCCAGGGGAGACAACAATAAAACAGGTGAATACAGTGATGCAAATGTCACCGAGAAATAAAAGAAAAACACGTCATGTCAGACCTGTTGTGTTACTCTGCATTCGTTTGTGCAGGTTTACATAAAAACAACAAAAATCAACAACAAAGTAAAAGACGTTTAGTTTTCATGGCAAACGTATTGTTGTCATATTGCAGCACATTTCTGTTCAAACACAAAGCTTTGCCACAAGAGGGCAGCATGGGACTAGAACTGGTGCCCTCTAGTGGTTAGGGCAGCTTTGTTTAATGCTATAAATCCATTTCTCTCCTTTTCTCCTCTCATAGCTCCTTCTTCTGTGGAACAATGGATGTTGAAGAAAACAAGATCCAGACTGTGCTTCCATGCTAATCTTAACCTGCTACAGTCACCTTGTCACTCAGGGTCTTTCAATAAAAGTTTTGCATTCAAACCTCTACAGCTCTGTCTGTGATCATCTGTTGCTCTGCAGGATGTCATAAAATAATGAGAGAAATTGGGAATTTAATTGTCTCTCTTTAAGAAACAAGACAGTACAGAAGAGAATGTTGTGTTGTTTTGGTAATTGAAGCGAGTTTAATTGGCTTAAAGACAGCATGTTTGAATTCCTCTACGAGATGAGGAATTATGAAACGACAAAGAGATGCAAAATTACTCCAAAGAGAAAGAGGTAACTCAACCAATTCAATTTAATTTACATTTATTTATCACACACAATTATGCATTATGCAATGTTGTGAAATTTTTAGTACCTGTTCAGTTAAAAAATATAAACATTAGCCTATATACTGTATAAGAAACACATTTGAAATACAGAAAAAAAAAACATTTAAATGTAGAAATATGAGACAAAGAGTACAGAAAATGTATAACTACATTATCATTTACGACGGGGCTGCACATGGTGGTGCATTGGTTAGCCCTGTTGCCTCCCAGAATGGTTTCCTGGTGCGAATCCTCAACGCACAGTGTCCTTTTTGTGTGGAGTTTGCATGTTCTCCCCTCAGATGGACAACATAGTGTCATAACGAGATGCAACTATGAACTGACTCTAAGACAATTTGGAGGAAATATCCTCGGATGAAAACAAATAAGACACCCAACTTGTGAACTTTAAAGCTGTTACGCTGTTTACATATTTTAACAAGTAGCTAACGACTACAGATTTTGAGGGGACATTTAATTACACTGATTATTTTGGTATTTGTAAAATCCATTTCAGCAATTTAAAAAAAGGAACCCTTTCTTAAAGAAATCTTAAAGAATCATCGTAGAAAGGAAAGAAAAGTAGAGAGGTTGTCTGTCTCTATGACCATGAACTGTAGATGATTCCAAAGGACAGAGGCTTGAATGAATAAGATTACTTACATTACTGCATCATTGTGTGAATAGGTAGGTATGAAATGCTGTGTAAGAGTGCTATCAGCAGTCAGAAGACTAGCACTATAAAAGCTCAAGTCAATTAATCATTTACGAATTATGAAATTAAAGATAACTCTGCATTAATTTAACCTGGAGCTTACAAAGCCATGGAATCATTTTCTGCATCTGTTTTTAGGGCAAGATATGCCTGATTTTAGAGATGTTGCAAAAATTAAAAAAGGCTGTCAATCAAATCAGACAATAATTGTAATTGATTGAAAGCTTGATGGAAGTTTGTATTGTTGATTGTGCAGTGTTAACGAAACAGGACATGAATCTAGGAAACTAGGAAGGGTGTTACAATTGGCAGCTGTAACATCGTTAGTATATTTTGGAAATAAAACAGGACCCAGAATTGAACCTTGTGGAACTTTTTTTGACAATGACAAAATCAACGATTTTTACCCAACATCACACACTGCTGACTCTGGCAGAAAACATTTCAGGATACAGACAGAAAACAGAACTCAATTAGTGTCAAATGAAGCAAACCATGGTCAACAGTATGAATAGCTTTTGTGATATCTACAAAGAGTGCAGCTCAAAAATTGTCAACAGAGGAAATTATGTCATTTGTAACAAATGTAATAGCAGTGATAGTTCTGGTTCTAAAGACAGATTGATGTTGATTTAAGACTGGTGTGGAGGGGTCGTCACACATGGTTGCTGTAGAGAAATTATTTAGAAATTAGAAACATGTACATGTAACACAACATGTCCCTGGAAGCCTTTATATGAAAAATAATTACACGTCAACAGATTGGTTATGTTTCCAGAAACATAACATTTCTTAAAGTCAGTTTGATAATTTGTCGAAGCTTTTAGACTTTTAAGTTTAAATCTGGGATTACATCTTTAACTGCAGGCATACAATTTCTTTTTTCTTTTTTTTTTTAACCTACGTGGTAAAATGAGCATTCACATATATTTACTTCAAACCATCCCTGACAACTTCATCACTTTTATATAGCGCCTCATTACAGCAGTGTTATTACTGTCACTTTAACAGGCTCAACAGCAGCAGCACTACGAGGGATACTTCACATGTCCGACTATTAGCGTGCCTTGTCTTTCTCATCACAAAGCTTATCTTCACTGCCAATGCCTGTCAGGACAAGAAGAGGGTAAATATTACCCTTATTAATGTTGAAAGACATCAGGCTCCATTTGTGCAAACACAAATCAACAGTAAATTACATGGTGAGATCACAGCTTTCTCCTTCTCATTTGGATACAGAGTGTGACCGCACCAAATCATGTCTAATGCATCACATATATCTGTAATTTAAAAAGGTCTGTGTAAATGTGTGTGTGTAAGTGTGTGTGTGTGTGTGTGCGTGCGTGTGTGTGTTTGTCTCTGCAAAGCACTTATTAATCTGTCTTTGGCCTTTTGCTGGCTTATGAAGTCCTGATTGTGTGTCATTGTTTTGGCTTCATTTATTTGAACACACACCCCGTAATCACGCTTGCAAATACACAGCTTTAAAAAGGCGAGCTGCCATTTTCATCATGCCACTAACAAAGTGCATTTGAAATCACTCTGACTTCCTCTAAGCTGAGCCATCAGCGCTCACACAATACAAATCAGAAGAAAAAAAAAACTCCCTGCATCAAAGCTTCAAGCTTGACTACATTAATAATATTAATAAAACAGCAAATTGAATGTGTGGGCTACAAGGTGGGGGGAGAAAGTGTCTTGAAATCCTCTAAAGACACCCGTCTTTGTCTCTGACTCTTGTTTCTCTTTTCATTATTGGCTCATTGAAAGTGAAGGCTAATGACAAAATAGGGACTAATTCCTGTAATTATGTATGTTTTTCAGAGGAAATTTTCTAGTGACAGCGCTTCTCTTTCTGATCTTTAAGCCAGTAGCTTTGGGGGTGCCATTGTTTCAAACAAAGCATTGATAAACAGGTCATAAATTAGCAAGGTATGGAGATGTAGGTGGCAAGAGAGAAACGGCTTCACTGGGGAGTGCTTGCACAACAAACTTAACCCCAAGCCGTTAGCTTGCTATGTTGTATTGTTCTCAAAACAAATCAGCAACAACAGAGACATGTGGTGTTATTGCAAATTCAGAACAAAAGCAAGAAATGAATGTACAACAACTAGAATGAACCAAAAAAAAAAAAAGTCACAAAAATTGTGTTATGAACTAAAGACACATCAGTGAGGGGAGCAGGATATTAGAGAAGTACTGCCAAATGCTTTTAAGGATTTCTTTTGTTCAGCATCTGTCTGAATCTATCACATAGAGAGGGCTAATTCAAACTGACCTCCAGAAAATTATAACTTGAATTCTACAGTTTTTGTTTGACCTTCATCATAATGGGTTCAGCTGTAATATGAGAGGACACAAAGGAATCTATTCTAGTGAACAGGAGCCAGGTTGAATAGAGGCAGCTGGGTCACATGGTCACTGAAGACTTTTTAAAGCACAAGCTAACTTTTTTGTGCTCAAGCTATTTTGTTGTTGATATACAACAATCTGAAAGGATAACAATCATACTAGGTTTCCACTGTAATCACAGACAATGCTCGTTATTTAAAACATTCTTAGAGTATTCAAAGATTTGATTTGATTGCTGCCATTTTCTCGGTGTGCTAATCATGCTAGCTCCCCAAGGTTTATGAACCAGTTCCAAATTCGAGTAATGTCCTTTTTAAAAAAAAAAAAAGTACAGGAAACATGCCTCTTTATATAATGACTTCTGACAAAACCAAGCATTTAACTCTACGTGTTTTGCTTGTAAAGTATTTCTCTCTTTAACACTGAATCAGACTAATTCATCTTTGTTTGTTATAGAGTTTGGAAAGTGAAAGATTTTGTTGTGTTTGATTATACTTTAGCCTACTGTCCCCAGTGGGAAATTTGCCTTTTCCCTTTCACCGTGCATGCAATCAACGATAGGGATGAGTTTAGGAGGTCACAAGTTAGTTGCTTTAGATATAAGTAAAGCAAGACATAAGATTGGGGAAAGTATTGGTTAGGGTTTAAAAAATACTTTTCATGAATCTGTGATAAGACTCAAACCGCAGTCATACATTTCAAAGCATCTGACCTTGATAGCCCGTGACCTGTTTTGTGTCTGATTCAGTTTTTTTACTTTATTATCTGTTTATTTATGATACAATTAAGACAATTCAATTCAAAATGATGTTGAGAGTAGGCTAATGAATGAAGAACAATTAAAACAAATAAAAGAGAATAAAATCAGAAGTGGAGCCCATAAAACATGTTCTTCAAGAAAAGAATTAGATTTGATCATGATTGTAAATTGTTTATATTGTATTGTATATATGTATATTGTGCCGCAAATATTTTCCTGTTTCAGTGTTTGCTTATAGAACTTGGAGCTTTGGTCTTTAAGCAAGTGTTATAATTGTTCTTGGACCAGTGGTGATGTAGGACAGCAGAATAACAACACTCTCATTCCTTCATAGTCAGTTTATATAACCACTGATCCTTCTGCACCTTTTCAAATCTTCCATAATCTTGGCACAAATCCAAAGGTGAGCATGATAAAAAAGCGCAAAATTCTGTTTGGAGTTTGGTGCTGGCCTCGGTCTGCCTCATTCAGGGAACACAAAAATGAGACGCGTGTGTGTTGCGTTCATTTGTGTGCGTGGGTGTGTGTGGGTGGGTGGGCAAGGGTGTGAGTGTGTGTGCATGTTAAGTGTTCAGGCGTACCTTTACACCTGAACACTTAAGAAGGTTACACAAATATTCAATTCAAACAAACAAATTTTAATGAACTTACATTATGTCTGTTTTCATCCAAGTGAAGCTTTAACAAGCACAAAGTGTGTCAAGCCCCCTGTTATGGTCCCATGATTTCATTGGTTCGTGGTGGAGCTCTGAACTCTGCTATTAACTGGAAGAGAGCGAGTATGTGGGAGGGCAGCCGAGCCGACAAGTAAAGAGCCACTTGGAGAGTTTGGGTCCCTCCAGATTGCCGTAGCAACTATTCTACTTCATAGCTATTTGAGGGAAACCAGCCACACCTATCCAACCCTCTCAACATGTCTCCACAGTCCTCTTCCCCTGACCCCAACCCGCACACACACAGCACATCCAAGCTAAAAACAACCTTACCCTGTAAAGGGTTGAGTGGCTCTCTACTGCCACTTCTGTAAGAATAATACACTCACTGCGTAAATGTATTCTGGTTACTCAATAAGTGCCTGTGTTTAGTTTCATATTCCGCCAGGTGATTCACTGCTGGGGGTGTTTGAGGGGACTGAAAGAAGAAAAAAAAAATATTTTAATGGAAATTTGTTTTACTGTGGGATTTTTCTTTTGGCCTATAAATGTGTAATTCAACACGGATGATAAAAGGTAACATGTAATCCGACACAGAGTGGATTACCTTTTAATCTAAAATACTAGCTCTAGTTTGACAATAATTTCAAACTTGAGTTATTTATTGAAAACAAATGTTTATCACGTGAATGAAGGAAACACAAACAAACATTATTTTGATTGCTTTCTTAGCAAAGTATCTTAAGATCTTTAGAGAGTAGTGAGAGAAGAGTCTTAGTTAATTACCTCTTGGTGATAGATTATATTCATGTAGAATAAGGTACTAATTAAGGGTATGCAACGGAATTAGCATGCTAATAAGCAACTCGTTAGTTCGTTTATTTGTTGTCCCCTTAGGGAAATTCTTTTTCACACCTCCATAGACTTGTATAGTACACATTTAAAAAGGTTGTTTAGACAGACAGGGGGGGGGAATCTTTATTGCACTTTATAGTACCTCCTACCAGAGGGTAGGAGTGAGAAATAACGATTGAGTGGGTTGGTAATGTCTAGGGATATTGCATGTGCGATACATGTGAGCCTACAGTACATACATGTCCCCATGAATCACACCGTAACTTAAGATTGAACTTACTCAAAGCTGACCTTTCACACAACTTTTACTATTTTTGCTGTTACAATTGTAATAGGCTGTATTTCACCAACTAAACCAACCTTGAACTTACATTTTAAAAGGGGCAGAGCCTTGCACTTTGTAACTAGAAAAACAGAGTCCGGACACTCTGACAAAGTCTGTTTGTGCAGCATCGCCTGGGTTCCCACCCAGCTTTTTGATCACCTACTTTGGTTTTTAACACTTCAGTGTGGAAATAGCCAATTTGATAAAAGGCTTTTATGATGAAATATCCAATTTAAAAAAAGGCTTTTAACTTTGTAAGAAGAGGGCCTTGGTTTCACCTTTTTGATTTTTGTAGCTGTTGTTATCTTCAAACTTTAAGCCCCCTGTCGTGAAGTTGTTTGCTGGTTGTGGTGAAGGCTAGGCACTCTTGACGGTTCCCTGCAACTGTCGTATAGGTCAGAGCACTGGACGCACTTTGCACCTGTTTGTGGAGATCGGGCATGCTGGATAAGTTTCAATGTCAGAAAAAAAAAAACTGTGACCAAAAGGCCGCCTTCTCTTTACTGGTATCCACTCAGTTCCTGTCCTAATAAATCAATTTTATTACTAATTATTCATATTATTGAATCAGTTCTGGGTCCTATTTTATATATCATTTATGTTAACATTGTTGTTTCTTCTATCACAAACAGTAACATTCATCTTTGCATGGATGGTATTGTAGTGCATTGTTCTGTTGAGTCTCTACAGCTTGCTGTAACTGCAACAGCAGACGGCATTTATCGACTGAAAACTGATCATGAATACCAGTGAAACAAAATGCATGATCTTCTCCAAAGCCAGAGATATAACAGTCTATAAGTATCCACACTCAATGGCAACAGTATTGAAAGGGTCAGAGTACATAAAAATATTGTAATTTGGCTGGATGAGTGATTTACTTTTAAGCATCATGTGAAAAATCTCACTGGCAAACTTTGTACAGAAACTTCCCTTTGGATTGTAGGAAACGTATTGTTGAAGCCGTTTTTATATCAGTTCTTGATTATGGCGATATCATCTATAGACATGCAATCTGGTTCCTCTCTTAAAACCCTAGATTCAGTTTATCTCTCTGCTCTTAGATTCCTAACCGGAGACCCTTATAATACTCATCGCTGTATTCTCTATAGCAAAGTTGGCTGGTCTTCTCTGTCACAAAGACGTGATAATTACATATACTGTATGTCTTTGTTGATAGATCCACTATTGGACGTACACCATCTAATATAACATCTCTGCTGAACTGGACCATCGAGCCCGAGGATTTACTCTGAACTTGGAAAATCTGCTTTTAGCTTTTTAGCTCCAAAAATGTGGAATAATTTACAACACTCTCTCAAGATTGACACTTTTGTTTTTCTTGGGCAGATCGAGAAAATGATCTAAAATGAAAATCAAATAATGCCTTGATTTTTCATTGATTTAATTGCAGCTGTAGATGCTTCCATTCTAAATTATAAATCAATTAATGAACATGTTCTTTTGGAGCCGCTTCTCTACTTCTTATCAAACCTGTTTTGCCTGTATATGATCAAGGTGTTAATATCATGTATTACCTGGTGTTAAATTCTTCTGGTGGTCGTGTTGGGTTGTAATATTACTACAGCTCTGTGAGGCTGATATTTGGCTGTTTGTTTTAATGGTGGATGATGAATGGACTTGAGTGTGTACACTTCTCTAGCCTCCTAGTTCAAAGATATGCTGAACAGAGTAATTGGAACTCTGAATTCGATGCAACCCCTAACAGGAAAAATGACAGATAATGGATGGATGGACATTTTCCATCTTATATTTTCTTTAAGAAAAAAAAACTTTAATTGAATCCACTTGGTGGCAGTGTTGCCTCACAAAGACTCCATCATTTGGGAGTTCAGTCAGTGACCCAGTAATCTTTCTTTAGGTAAGCCAGCTGCTTAAGTCAAATGTGTGATGCAGTTTCAAGAACACAAAAGAATCCATATTTAATACTGTATCAGACAAAATATTCTGAATACATAAAGATTCATTTATTTTAACCAATCAGGTTATAAGCACCTGCTGTGAGTTTACATTTGGGGGCTCTCATTTAAGTTCGATGGAACATTTTTTTCTGACAAATGTTCAACATTTACCTAAACAAATCTCATTGTGTTCAAAAAGAAAATAGTTTCTCTGCTAATAAAAGTACTCATGACCACATTCATTATTAAACCCCTGCCTCAACCTGCTGCATGTAACTATCAAAGTGTTTCTGAGACAATGCTCGGAGCCTGAAAACAAAGTAAAACATCTCAACAAGAAAAGAAGACGACACATTCTTTGAAATACACGTACATTTTATTGGTGACAATCTGACAGTGAATACCTGGCATTGATCAAAATACATTACTGTGTGGAAACTGCAAGAGAACAAGACATTAAAGTAGATCATAAAAAATAGGAAATAAACTACTTTGCATCGTTGATAAAGAACTGAAAGAACAAAGAATACATTGTGCTGCGTTTCACAGAGGCTGAGGTTGTCCTAACTACAAGCTCAATCATTTTTAGCTGTAAAATCTTCTGAATGATTGTAGAGTTTATATACTGTTAAGCAGATACGTTAACAAGATGCAAGCTGGCTAGACTGCTACCTCAAAACGTACCCACTGAAGCACTCGGCTTGAGGACTCAAATGTCACAAATGTGACATCTTCGCCCCAAATGTCGAGGGTGTGTATACGGCACCAAGAATCAGAGTTCCATTTGAGCTAAACGTCTTCATATCATTTGACCATAAGTTTGAAGAAAGCTGCTACATAATGGTATCCCCACATATTAGTCAAGGTAGCACAGAAATACATCATTTAACCAAGGAAATAAGGTGATGTTAGATAAAATCCTTCCACTTGAGATCTAACCTTTGTGAGTACAGAGATGTAGAAGAAGTAGTAAAAGGTTACTAGGTTAGTTAACAGTTACGTATGTGGAGTGCTGTCCTGCTGCTGAAGTTATGAGCTGCATTAGCGTCAACTCCATCAGGTCAGGAAGCAGCGAATGTTACACACAGCCCAGCCTGTCTCCAACACTGACAAGGCTGAGGAGAACACAGTTTGTTCCAGAAATCTCAAACGCCATCATCTTTAATGGCCAACCTTGGTTTCGTGTGTTAGTAATAGCGACTGACCTGTTGCTCGTTGCCTGCTGTTGTTAAGTCATTCCTATGTGACACATGCGAAACATGCATTGCAGAGATAGTGCCCACGACAGGAACTTGTGCAACTCTGTACACTGACACAGACATAATTCACAGTTTAAATAAACAACTCAAAGAAAATGGCTTTAAAAGAGGCAAGATAATAGATCACATTTTCAAATTCTCAATCCAAGCAACTGAAAAACCGACAGGTGTTAGGTATATTAAATATGTCTCAGGATATTTTTCCTTCATACGTCATCTTAGAGGCTAGCTCCTTTCAGCTAGCTGATCAGCTAGAGTTGGAACTTGAGGAAAAGTCTTGTAAACAATCGGCCGCCTCAGTTTGTGTTCGGATGTGGCTTTTCTTCTGGACTGCCGAGTGAAGAGAACGAAAAGAACTGCCATTGTGATGAGATGCAGGACAGACTCTGCAAGCTTAAAGAGCTGTCGCAGATGACAGGGCCCCGTCACACGGAAACTAAAAGCTCAATGGAATCAGATCAAAGTGGAATTAAAAATGTGAAACTAATCAAATTATTATTTTGGTGATCCATGGCTTCAATATGCAAACTAAAAATGCATTGCATCTACTTTGGTCACTCCATGAAGCCATTATCTGACCATGAAGCAGCTCAGGGGGAAATTGCTAACATTTCAGAGGTTCCAGTGAAGAAAAGGGAATCCTTTATCCTGATCAAAGATTTGAGATATTAGGGGTTACAATTCCTCTCAGACAAGTGTTCAAATAGTCCAACAACTAGAAATGTCATTGGAGTAGAGAAACGACATCAACATCAAGTTGCTAAGCATACTCGCCCGAACGGATGTTTAGAGATTTGACTTATAAGCTGTTTTGTTTTGTTCCATTTAAATCGACCGGTACAAGGATGCATTCTTTGGCTCTCTATCTCCTCATTGAAGAAAAGAGTTTACTGGTTTCAGACCACCTCACGACAGAGATCGAGTTCTCTGCGGCGTTTGAGGAGGCAGTGAAATACTCCAGTTTTTGCGAAGCATACTCTCATCTTCACACATAAATCTGCACCGTTCACGAGAGCAAAGCGCTTGACAGCGTTAAACGAAACGCGGCGGACCTCAGAATGAAGAAAGATGTCAGAAGAGTTTTCATACATTCCTATTTTATACAAGCTGGCTGATAAACGTCATGGATGAAACTAGCAAAAACCAAAGCGACCTATCATGTGATATGGTTTTTACGTCACTAGGCAGGGCAAAAGGATTAAGAGGTTCCATCTTCAAATGTTGCAGTTTCTCTACAGTGGCAGCAAAGGTTAATAAAACAGCTCATTCACAATAATGCCCCTTCAAAATCAGTCTGTGAAGTTCTTAAGGAGGATGTTTGGCAACCCCTATTGACCATGACGCAGTGTTTGATGAATTGACGGCGAGCGTGACGCTCAGTGATTACTTCTGAACACACACTTTTGGCTCGAGCTTTTTGAAGAGGGAGAATGGATGAACTGTACGCTCTGATGGTGCGAGTGAGTCTTGACATCACTTTTAAAAATCATTCGAGGCACTCTTTAATTAAGACCTTCATTTATCTTGTGGCTTCTTCTCTCGATTATTGCTGAGGCGTTCTTATTTTTTTTCTAGTGCAGTAGTAATAGGTTCTGCTTATTTGAATGGCTCAAGTTCTTCTTGTATGTCGGACATACTGTCTTACATGTTTCCACGGTAACAATGTCATGAATGCCGATGAAAACTCCACAGAAGTTGCTCTGCGGGTGGGATGAAAAAGGGGATTGGACACATTCAGATACTGCTACAGTTTCACAGGGGACTGATAAAAACTGTTCATATAGACTGAAATGCTTTTTAAGGACGGAGGTATTCAAGTTTTTTTTTTTTTTTTGTGATTGCAAAAAAGAGCAACAGGCAAACATATCCAATCTCTCACTCCGAACGAACACAGCAATTAAACCTGCCTCTCGTGCAATGGCTGGTGAGAGAAAAAATGTCGAGAGATGTCCACGTGGAAGCACATACAGACACGCACGCACACGCGCACACAAGCACGCACACACACACACACACACACACACACTCTTGGCTCTAAGCTGCTGAAACAAAAGCTAAAAATCTGTACAATATTTAAATACTGTATTTACAGAAATAAACACGTCATCGTCTGTCACACTTGGCTTCAAAATGTTCAAGTGGGTCGACTGACCTTCTGTCCACAGCATGGACACTAAGCTAAAGCAGGAACAAATAAAGGCAACTGTAAAGCGCAATTGATGATAGCTGTACTTGTTTGAAGCTTTGAGCCTGCAGCGCGCTTCACATTCAAATTGAATTATGGCTAACCTCTAAGGAAGCGACCAGTGGTTTGGCCTGATGTGGCCCTTTTATTGACGATACGACGTTTCACATGATTGCTGATCATTCTCCAGAGCATGCCATCAGTTTTTTCTGTCTTCAAGGTAGAAAAGAAATGATACACTTTAGTAATCAAATGCTAAAACACTTCTAGAATTGATAAGATGTGATGATGTTATTTTGTACAGGGTCAATACATTAAAGTAGGCCTTTAAATCAATGTCAAGTAAAGGTGCCATAAATAACCTGTTTTAAAAGTTTGCGTTTGAGTTGCAAAGCTGGCGTCCCTCTTCAATGATCCCTGACAGGTTTTTAATGGACAAACAGACTCGTTTGGCTAGAAGCTGTTTGAAAAGGCCTACAGCTTAAAGCTATGTAACTGTAAAGCTGTGTGTACTAACAATGCACTGGTACATGTTTTTGTGTGAATGATGTGAAGTGAGTGATATTATTATAGCCCACATACAGACTTCTTCAGCTGTATAGTAGATTTCAGCGTTTATTCTTTGGTTCAGTGTCACAGCTCCAATCATTCTGTCTACAAGCAGCAGCAACTGTCTTGAGTGAAAAAACTGATCTGATAAACCCACTGTGCACTGACCTGTATCATACAGCAGGCAAACACAAAACTACTGAATAAGTTCCCAAACTGTCCCACAGTAACCTCTGGCTCCGGTGTTTAGCCACAATGGACACACGCCACACAGACACGCACCGGGAGTATCATCTTGTTTTCTCCATGAACTGATGATGCTTCTCTATGACGATATAACTTTGACATAAATCTCAAAAAAATTCCTCAGAATTGTTATTACTGACGTCGTTTTTATAAAAGCAACAAGAAAATTGATGGTATGCTTTGGAAAATGTCAAGCAGCTGCATTTATTTATTGACTTTTTTTAAAGAGCCGAGTCATGCAAAACCACGGGTAAGACCTTCAGAACTGTAGTGAGAAAAAGGTGGAGTTAGATGAACAGTATGAAACCTTCAATCGCACCTCAAGGACATGACATTCTGACTTCCTGAAACGGTTTCTGCTGAACACACCGTGGACGAACTGCAGGATCGAGCGTGAACAGTGGATTTACCTTTATCTTAAACCTGACTCAGCAAAGCTGTAGCATCAGCACGGGGTGTGTGTTGGGTTATTATGAGTGTGTGAACACAGTGGAGCTCCTCAGCAAATAGACTGCAGGGTCAGAGTAAAGTGACGGGTGTTAAACACGCTGAACTTTCCCCTTTGACATTCTGGGTTAATGGTGACATTTTAATTCAGTGCTCAATCTGAGATTCGTTTTTTTGTTTTTTTTATTACTCTCCAGTAAATATCCCAGACTTATTGTGTGTATGTGTGTGTGGAGTACATTTTCCCTTTCTGACTATTTTGCAACAACTCTCATGCTCCCCTTTTAATGGCTCAGGAAGTCAATGCTAGCTTTGACCGTGCGTCCAGTGGACACGTCCACCGCCATGGCCCGGATCTCTGTGTCACCAAACTGCATGAGCGTCTGGATCTCGCGGCGAGGCGCCGAGCTTTCTGTTCCGCTCACATCCAAGCGAAGTGTCCCACACTTCTTGACGCTGCTCTCGCTGATGAAGCCCACTTTCTCTTTCTCGGAGCAGTAAACGTGGATGACGATGACCTGCTGGGAAGGTTTGGCCGGCGTGTAACTCCGCTTTACGCTCTCGCCCAGTGCCACAGACTGATCGGCGGCGATGAACGTGTCAAAGACATCGGTGCACCAGCGCGTGCCGTCTTTCACCAGCAGCTTGTCGGCTGGGTGCTTGCCCTCCACGAAGCGGTTGAGGACGCCCACGCCGTACGTGAGGGGGGAGCGGCGCACTTTGATGATGCTGGGGTCGAGGCCAAACAACACGGCGCCTTTCAGAATAGTGAGGCCGACGTCGTGAGGGATGATGATGCGGCTGCGACCCTGCAACATGTTCTGGACGGCTTGTTGAAGCAGGGGAGACTCAGCAAATCCTCCCACTAAGAACAGGAACTTGATGTCGTTCACCTCAGGCTTCTCAAACAGCTCAGCTGCAGGAGGAAAAAAAAAAATCACAATAATGGAAACTTAAGACGGGTTGTTTTAGTTTTCTTCACTGAATTATATTTGGTTTCATGAGTTTCAAGAAAAAGTTCACATTGAACTTAAAATGAGGCTCATATAAATATCCAGTGTTTCAGTTTTTCCCCTAATGTTTGCATATTCTTTAAAATGCAGTAATTGAAAGGCCCACACCAGGAAGTCAAATCATTGCTGTTCTGTCTGTTTACTTAAACTGTTACCTGATACAGTTAAATGTTGTCTTTGTGAACGTCACACTTTTGATCTGTCATTACTGTTTGTGTGCTGATATCAAGTACAGTCCTGTGGGTTAACATTGTATGTGTGCTGTGTTTGATTCTTTAATCCAATCTTACACTCGAGCAGAACCAGTGAACACTCTAATAGACCACCAGGAAACGATGGAAATAAATCCATTTTGTTTTACGAAAAATATTTGGTGTGGTGAAAAAGGGTCTTTTAAATGATTTTAATTTTATTACAGGCTGACATAATGTACACATGCAGGATGTTATGATGCTTCTTTACGATTGTTGTACAATTCTTTTTTTTTTTTGTTTCATCATGGATTTTTTCCCCCGTTTTAAACAAGAAGGCTGCCAATCCTAGAAACTGAAAACGTGTGTGTTGAATATATAAATCCTGGATTTAACTTGAGTTTTTGTTCAAGTGTTTAAGAGATGACACCATCAACTTTTCCCTGTGAGAAACAAATTTCATCGAACTCATCCGAATCCGGCTTCAGTAAAACAACATGCCTCTGACAGGAGCTTTAAAGCAGGCTGAGCAGGCTTTCACTTCTCAAGTGTCAGGATGAAAGTGCTGTTGATTTATTGATAGTGAAATCGTCCTTTACGTTGAAGCAGAGATGTGCTGCTCATCAACACTTCCTGCAAAGTCATGTGGATGAACGTCATCATTATGCTATTAGGATTCAATCTTAGCACACTGAATGTGTTCTTTTATGCGTTTTTTGGCAAAAAAAAAAAGAACATTATTTAAGACCAGAGTGATGATGACAAGTTTAACTTGTCATTAAAGGAGAGCTGCAGAATTATCCCCATCGCTTCCACACGAACACTGAACTTGTTACGAAAGATAAAATGACAGAAGAAAGTTTCAGAGTCAGTGTGCGAACATGATGGACATAACATGGGGCCGTATTTATTTTTGAATGTGCGTCAGACAAACAAAAGCGGACTCCGTGTGTAAAGATCTTGAGGCCGTATATGACTCTACGCGAGTGATCGTGAAGCGTTTAACTTTTCAAAAAGACAAACGCTCCATAAAGATAGTAGCATGAACACATTTGATGGAGTCGCTGACTGGAGGAAGATTTGTGTGTTCGGTTCTCAGCTCAATCAGAACCTCAGTCACAGTTTCCTTTGTAGGAACATTTGATACACATTTCATGAGTTTTTCACTCACAGTGCTCATAGAGGAAAGCCAAACAGGACGATGCGTGCTTAAGTGCTGTGACCTACTTTCCTCTGGTGTAGGAAGTTATGAATTATGTAGGCTGGAGGATTTAAGGGCAAGATCAGCCCTCTCTTTTAAAACAACAAAACCAAATTCCTCTGAATGCCTCGACATTTCTAAAAGGTTAAATCAAATTTAGTAGCGGAAACTTTAAATTGTGTGTTGACTACAGTTGGAGTAGTTCACTGGAGATATTTTAATGAAACTGTGAGTACAAGCTTCATCTTCAAAGTTCTGTGTTTTCTGTAGTTTTGAAAAGAAGAAACCAAGCACACTACTCGTGCTAAGAATCATCAACTTCTTTGAAAGAAATCACAACGTTTCACTCCCTCTGATCTTTTGTCAAGTGTGTCCTCGAGCAGTTCCCCCACCATGCTCTTAAGTAGACAACGCTCCGCCTGCTGTCACAGTGCTCAGGTGTGGGACATTGAGTCTAATTACAAGTGTCTCTCAATCAGCAGCAGTCGTGTGCAGTCACTCACGCCAGTATTCACATATATGAAGGCAAAACACGAAACAAAACACTAACTTGACTGCTGTGATTTTTCTTATAAAACAAATTCAAGACAAATTCCTTGTATATGTAAATTAACTTGACAATAAAACTTGATTTTAATTATGTTACTTAGCAAGAGTAGTGTGCTGGATTTAATTCATGAGATATTTGGATGTGTGAAACGCCTCCTTCAAAACGTTGTTTACAGTAGTTTTACATTGAGCCAATAATGATGATTTGGATTAAAGTCAACTGAATGAAAACATGTTAGTTTCTGTTGTTGTTTTACAACAAACGGTTGGGAGTGTGTGTTGAGGTGAAGCAGTTCTCTTTATAGCTTACTGAGGTGTTGGATGATGTGGTCTATGGTGGGCTTGAAGAGGGAATTCATGGCGTCTGGATTCATCCTCAGCATCCCCTGAGACGACCATTTCACAAAATCCACACTGAAGTGAAGAGGAGAGAGAAATAAGACACATGCTCAGTCATGACTTCTAAAAAAAAACTTGACCTTTCCAACATCTATGAACCAGCAATTATAAAATCAGACTGTGTAGAATGTTCTGTTTTTATAAAGATATGAATGAAGTTTAAACTACTGTTTCACTTTTATTTTAAAGAGTGAGCTGACCCCTCTCCTCTCAACCAGCACATTTCAGACCTGCAGCCTGTGCACACTGACATGGATTTATTCTTTGTGAGCTATGACTCCCAGTCCTGTCTCTTGAGGCTCCCTGTGCCTGATGGAGTCTACCAGTCAAATAATGAATCCTGAAAGAATCCATAGTATCCATCTGCGCCGATCCCATGTGTCTAATTCGTGAACGGTGCGTGCAAATGCGTAAGTGCGCAATTTGCTTATAAGCCTGTGCTGATGTCTGCCCCCCTTTCGACTCTTTCCCGCGACACGAGACACCAGACAGACTGAGTGCTTCCAGTCAGGCGTCAGACGAGTGTCTGGGGGCCACCGAGAGCTTCAGTTTCAGCCGTATAAACATCTTTTAATGTTCCTCACTGTGGGGTAATGACAAATCCACACAGACATGAGACGAGGCCGTTAAAATCACCACTCCATGACGGTCAAAAAGTCAATCGTTATCGTGCTCAATGGCCGGAAGGGAAAATGATATCTCCATTATTATCTTCTCTGTCTATGCTGTGTTCGTTAATGAAGTCAGGATGAGTACATTACATTTTCGAGAAACCGGTCAGCTTTTGTTCCGACAATTATACATAAACATGTTGTCACCAGGGCGCTGGTAGTCTGGCAAATATGTCGCATCAACATATACGAACGCGATAGTCCTCAATGCAGAGTCCCAAAGGTTCTAATTCAACCATGAGCCTTTGCTGCATGCAATCCCCCACTCTCTCCCGACTACATGTCCTGCCTCTCTTCAGTGGTCATATCCAATAAAGGTAAAAAAGGCCAGAAAAAACCCGTTGGCACTATTCCTTTTGTTTGAGCCGTTTAAAATGCGACGTCTGTCTCCAGTTACGATCTTTGATAGCACCAACGCTCGTAAGCTCAACACAGTATTTAGCTGTTGTTTGGTCCCTGACTCTCTGCATGTACTCACTTGCTTTTGCGCAGGGCGTGCTCCACACTGTGCCCCCTGAACTTCTTGTAGTAGTCGATGAAGGAAAAGGGCAGGTTAATGTTGAGCGGGTTGGTTCTGTCCGGGGCGGCGGCCCTCTTTCGGGACTCAAACGCGATCATCAGGTCCACCCATGCTGCCGGCCTCTTGATCTTAAATTGATCGATGAAATCCTGTCCAAAGATCTTACACAGGAGCTTCTCAAACTCATAGTCGATCCCGATAGAGCCGTAGGGACCGCCTGGGGAAAGACGGGAGTGTGTTAGTTAAAGGATACGAAATAAGATGTAACCTCAGCTTCATAACAAGAGAGATGTGTGTTCTTACCTGAGGCCTTATAGAGCTCCTTTAGGTGGCCCTCTGGAAGACGGATCTGATGGACCGTCAGGTCGACCGTCCCCCCGCCACAATCCACCACCACATAACGGTCACCTACAAAGAGAATCATCAAAAATGACATGAAGCCGCAGCTCAGCTCTTTTTACAAACGTCTCTAAAGGAGGTGAGATGTGCCTCTCTGTGACACTTTAGCTTCTTCAAGCAGAGCACGGCGAGAACAGCTGACCTACATTTCTGCGGCACAAAGGTGAGAGGATGAAAGAAGAGATCTTGGATGAGTCAGGGAGCGCTTTGGTAAAGACGTGATTGTGGACATAAGAAATGTACACAGTGACGCACATTCAAAGTCAATGCTTTTTTTCTTGAATCCATCGGTCACTGAACTACATGTGGATGTGCTGCTCTTCTGATTACATTCAAAAGCAACATACATAATTACTTCACTATAAAAGCTCTTTTAATTTTAATTTGCGAGTTTATTTTGAAAAATTAGAAAATAGATGCATGGTGGACAAGCCTCGGAGAAATGATTGTTTTACTGGCAGCTTGTATTTTAGGAGAGCAATCGGTTGTGTTTGAGTGATAAGAAATCCAGCAGTCTTTGGCACAGACACGAAAAGTAAACAAAGTTGAGCTGGTAACAGCTTACAGCTTTCTTGAATCAAATATTCTGTGTGTGTGTGTGTGTGTGTGCGCACATATTTTGTGTCTGAGCTGTGCTCCTCCGGGATACTGTGCTTAGTTAGTTATAGGTTTTTTTTTTGTTTTAATTTGGACCTGCCTCGGGACTGCATCTGTAAAATAGCTCTAAGCTAACTGGTAGAAATGGAAATATTCATGTTTAACATTTCACATGGTCTATTTACAATTAAAATAAATTTAAAAATCTGGGCCTTTATTCACGAAACCTCCAAAGAACCAAAAGTTGCTCCAAGTGTCAGAAAATATTCTCAGAATCAGGACGAATTTCCCCTCTTAGTTCAGGCTGGATCCGTTTAAAGATAAAACATATTCAAAAAGTGTCTTGGCCCTTCACAGAGCTCCTCAGGTGTACAAACCGTTACAAGTAGTGAGGAGGACTTCAAATAGGAGGAGAAAATAGAGAAATAAATAAATAAATAAATATTAAACACGACATGAAGAGTTTTATTGACTCATAGTCGGGCTGAACACACAAATGATTTGTGCAAACATTTTCAATGTTTTAATTTCTATGATGTTTTTGTACTTTAAAGTGAGACATGCATGTTGAGTTTCCCCTTCATGCAATTACCTCCACAGGTGCATCCAATCACTAATTAAGGCCCTTAACCGGCTGATGTAACAATGAGCAGGTGAAGAAGCTGCTGCACGTGAGTTCACGTGACGAACGTGGGGTTTCAAACAGCTTGTAGGCTGCATACTTTAACAGCAGATCTGACAAATGATCACACAGATGATCATTTGTAAGCGTTTATAATTACACAATGTCTGACTAGATTCTATGACAGAATTTTTATCTCCATTTCTTTGTTGATTAATCTGAAAAAAACCTAGTAACTGGGTCAACTCCACCTCCTCCCTGAGATAAACGTTTCTGTCCATTCCTTGTTCAGAGTTGCTCTAAAATGTTTTTAAGCCTCTCCAAGGCAGAGGATCCTTGTTTGGAATTTTTGAGCTAAGCTAGGAGCTCTCCGAGAGGGTTCTTTGAATGTTTGTGAATACGGGCCCAGAAGTCTGGTACGTTCTCATTTATTTCTTTGCACTGATGTTGAAGAGTAAAATCAGTGTTTATACCTGCATGTTTACGTGACTAAACCAGAGTAATATCCAGATCATGTGAACGTCTGCATGCAGGGGAAATGAAAGTATGGACACCTGAAATGTTCCTGATAATCCCTCATTGAAACGTTTCTCTTAGCGACAGATTGTCTTACGTGAACAAAGTCTTCTGATGGTTATTGGAGCTCCGTTAAACTGTGTTTCTCTTGACGCTAACAATCTGATGACTCTGCAGTTCTCCCAGATTCTTAGCAACAAAACAATCCTAACTGACCCATGTGCATGGCCTCTGTAAAGTAAATGTTAGTTAAAAAGAAAGGAACTTCTTTTGGGGACAAACAACAAAAACATGCAATCAAATAAAAAACACAACAAAACACAATGGATAAAACATAAAAAAGAACATTATTTCATATTTACTTTTGATGCTTCCTTAAAGTTCTTAATGGTTCTAGATTGTTCCCTAAAGCATGCTGTTTCTACTACTACCGAACATCTAAATCTAGTTCCTAACATGACAGATAAGCAGCAAGGAAACAGAGAGAGTATTTACCCTAAAGGTCAAGGAAAAGGAAATAGTAAACAGATGAGTAAGAGAAGAGAAAGACTCTACCTTCTTCCAGCTCCGACCAAAGCTCCCCTATGACATTTTCCACCAAAAATGTGCGGCTCTGCCGGTTGCGCCGAACATGCTCCTTAGCTGGTTGTTAACAGAGAGAGAATGTTCTGGTGAGTGTGATGAAGGCGTGAAGCTCTGCTGTGTGAAGCCGTGGGGCTCGTATACAGGGGTGTTGTGAGGCAAGCTGCAAGCTGAGGTGCACGCGTGTCCACACTGTGAGCAAGTCTGTCTGATCCACGTTCATAACATGTGACATTTACATCCTCAAGAACTGAGTTTACCCCAACACTAAACCAGTCATTTACCTGTTCAACACATGTTCATGTAAATACAAGCATGAGGACTAAATGTCATGACTCGGGCTGACAGAGTTTAGAGGACATTCTTCACAACATGTCTGAATGCCCTGTATGTTTTTATGTTTGGTAGTTAATGGGTGTAAAGTTTATGTTATACTTTGTATTATTTTCATAGTTTTCTTTTCTATTCTGCAATAACACCTAACATCTTTTTGATCTGCACTCACATGCATGCTCTTCTTATTGTCGTTTTCCTGCTGCAACACTTTAAATATCTAAACACATTTAACATTGACTGATTTTGTTGAGTACTTACATTACCTCCTTGCAACACTTCTCAAAGCTACAGAAATTCGTACTTTTATTGTAGCAACGGGGCGTGTCTTGTTGTGGCGGCCGCCATTAAAGAGCCGTCAAGGAAACCCAGGATGTTGGCCAAAGACCTCTACAAGCGGGAGTCGTAACTGAAAGCTGCCGTACTGTTGCTGTATCTGTATATTATATCTCTAAGTAACATTTTGAAATTACAAACAAGATGTGAGGCATGTCAGTGGCTTTGAGAAGAACACGGACATGCGCGTTCAATATAATAATTTCGGCAAAACGCCTCAACAAATGTAGCATTTTCTGATGAAGACATTGGCGATTGGCCACTTTTTGGACCATGTCTAAAGCACATTAAGAATTCAAACTGGGGTTTAACATCAGTTTGTCGTGCGGGCCTCTTATGTATTGAATAAGAGTCGAATATCTGTTTTTATCAGCCATGTTAAGAGAATAGCATGAACGAAAGTTTGAGTTTATGTGAACAAATTTTAAGTCTTATGAGGATTTTTTTTTTTTTATGTTTTGCTTTCCTTGTGAAATATCGCAGCTGTAGTCCCAACCTGCTGACCGATCTCGCTGCTCAAAGTGAGAACATGCAGTGACAGGGACAGGTTATAATGTGAAACAGAACGTTGAGGCAAAATAAATAAGGAACTTTGTTTCATGTGATCAAACCTTAATGTTACCTTCTGAGCTGGTTTTTTATAAAACACATTTACATTTCTAAAGACAACCATGCGAAGAGGGCAGCAAGAACATTCATCAATCATGCTGCTTTAATGGGAAGGTCAATGAATACATGTTTTTGCATCAATTTTGATATTAGAACATTTTCTTAAAACACCTGGAAAAAACTACTTCTGAACAACCACTACTAAAGATTATGTAATTTGCATCACAGTGCAGCGCAGTAACCTGCTGCTGACTGGCTGATAGCAGGAAGACCTGGCAGAAGTGAATGTCAGAGGGACATTTCCTCTCACATGAAGGAAACAATACAGAGAAGGAAAGACAACTCTTCTGTTCTCATTAGCCTCACAGAGGGCATGAGAGAGGTCTACACTTAACATGATGTCAGCCTCACATTAAAGAAAACTGTCTGTGTCAACACGGGTTTATCACGGCAGATAAATCACTTTAGAAGTAATGTGCATATTGTAAAGTGTCATTTTCAATGAAAATATAAGTGGGAGGTTTCCTCAGTGTGAATACTTGTCATGTCCACAAGAAAAAGAAGCAGTGGTTTTATTATTTACCCTGCTGACAGCTATAAGAGGATTCCCACTCGTTTCAAACCGAGGGCCTGTAATGACTTAATTTAGAGTCTGAATGACTTTCATACTCAATTCACTGTCTGCCATTGGATTATCAAAATCTTTATTTTTTTGTTAGAAGGAGTTGAACGAAAATAGTCAGACCTAAAATTGTGGTTTAGGGGGTTAAGTTGGTTCAGCTCGGCAGGGAGTGACAGGTTCAACTCCGGGCCTGCAACCATTTGGTGCAAATTAGCCCACCCTTCCTCTCTCCCTCTTATCCCCCTCCCTTCCTCTCTCCCTCTTATCCCCCTCCCTTCCTCTCTCCCTCTTATCCCCCTCCCTTCCTCAACCATCTCTCTCTTCAGCTGTCCTGTCGATGGCGAAGGCTGAAAAGTTGGGCCATTCAGAGCCGAAATAATCAGGAAGATCTTCCTGTAGGATTGTAGCAATATGAAAGTATCTTCTCAAGTTCTTTACTACCAAATTAAATGACAGGATTCCTTAAGATAAACAACCTCAGGTCACTGTAACATACGATTTGTCTCCTAAAAGTAATTACCATTTATTTGTCATTAAAAATAATAATTAAGAATCTGTTTTTGACAAGAAAGATTGAATAATAAGATCTTGATTTGTTCTGCAAGCTTCTCTCGTGCTGTGTTTCAAGCTGAATGTCATGGTTTGGTTCTGTGTTTCAGTTTTCTTTCTTTCCTTGGTGTTCTGTTTGTTTCCTAGTTTTGACTGTTTCCCTTGTGTTTTAATGTTTCATAGTCTTGTGTTTACTTTAGTCTTTAGTGTGTTTCCCTGTGTCCTCCTATGTTGCTTCTAAGTTTATTTCCTGTGTTGTGTTTTCAGTCTAATCTTTAGTGTTTCCTGTTTTATTTTGTAATATCTGGTTTAGGTGGCGTTGTCAGTGTTGGGTTTTACTTTGTACTTGTCCTCAGTGTTCTGCTCTTGTGTTCTTTGTTCCTTGAGTTTCCCACCTGTGTGATTGCCCTGATTGTCCTCACCTGTGTCATTAGTCTCACCTGTGTCTAATTACCTCATATCTATTTAGTCTCTGTCTTTTTTACCCTCTGTGTCGGTTCATTGTCTTTTGTAGTTGTGTGGTCTGAGCCTTTGTCATTTGGTCTCCCTGCTTATTTGGATTACTTTGTTTTTGCTCCGCTTGATTTGAGAAGTTTTGGATTTATTGTTTAAGTAAGTTTTTGTTTTGCGTTTTGCGTAATAAATATTTTTGTTTTTTCTGCACTTGGGTCCTCCTCCCTGTTTTCTGCCCCGCACCCGTGACACTGAACATCATTAGCTCAAACAGCTCATTACACAGTCCGCGAGCATACGGAACATGTCTTCAAATAAAAGCCCTGGCCTGCGGCTAAAGCAGTTCAGACAGTGTGTAAACAGTGTTTGGACTGAAGCTGTAAAAAAAAAGGAAAACAGAAAACCGTTTGCTTTCAAGTTCTGGAGATAAACTAGTCAAACGGCTACCTGGTGTACTTTTGTTATTTTGGCCTTCTGGCGATGTTAGCTGAGTGTCAGAGGGCGGTAAATGAGTTTACTTCAATATATGTCAACAAGTAATTTTTTTCTCTCAACTGTAGTGAGGCTAGTATTTCTAGCCTGGCTAATCACAGTACATGTATTAATATGCCAAGAGAACAGAATTATATTTCTATCCTTCTTTTCTACATGAGATGCTTCCTTTGATTTTTGTATCCCACTTTCAAACGTTTGTGTAGGTTTTAGGGCCTGTTGTCTATCGTCCATCAGCGATGCAGCCTCAGGGAGTGACGGCACATTTTTTGGAGTTTCCAGTGTATCCAAGGGGACATCATGGACTCCCTTTTCCATTTGTTGCTTTTGTTTACACACCAGCAACATCTGAAACTAAGAAAGGCGTAGGACTTAAAAGGAAAAATCTTAGAGTGGATCATTGATGAAGATGTACGTTTAAAGAGTTTCACATCAAAGTAAAATTGTCCTCTTTTGCTCTCCATACACGTTTACGTCTACGGTCAAAACTTGCTGAACCGCGACTGGATAATAATATTTGGAACCACATAAATAAACCCAAACAGCTCAGGTAAACATCTGTCTGCAGGCTGCTTTTTTATACAGATTCTTTAACAGATTGGACGTAAGTTATGCTCAAACTATCCTTCAGTATCAATAATAAAAACATTGATGATAAAGTTCAGTCAAGTTGCTGAGTGAGGCACTATGGTCCACAAAAAGACATGCAAACATAAAACAGTTACACACTGACTGAAGCGATAACAAAATCAACACCCACACATAAATCCAACTGATACAACTAAAGAGATCTAAGAAGAACTTTTTTGACAGAGTCCTGAACTGGAGCACTTTGTCTGGTGACATAAAAGGACAATAATATGATGTGACTGGGCAGGAAGATGCAGGTGACACCAGCCTATCACATGAAGTATCTATATTACATGACATCCTTGGTGACAGTCGACGGATGTGAGGTGAGAAATGCTTCATGTTATATTTGCTGTGTCCAAAATCATTCACTTCTAACTGTGGAGTATACTGAAGTAATGTCTACAGTCCTGTCTGAACGACATGTAACACTTTTTAACATTCCTCAAATGGCTTCTGATTTGAAATCCCTGGACACGGTCAAGTAGTTCAAGGTGACTGATTTTGGGACACAACAGTTGTGATGTGGTATGTTGGGGTCGATGGGGAAAAAAGATGGCCATGTAAAAATGTGAGACCTGTGTTTGAAGGAGGGTAAGACCTGCTGTTAAGAGGGTTTAGATTTAAAATATTTTAACATTTATTTTAAATGGTGAGAGAATAATGATCAGAGACAACACAGTAATGACTATTTCGATGTACCTGTGACTTATGAGCGATCGCTCAACTCACTCTTTGCTGTTGGTTGGATTGATGTTTACGTGTTTAGTATCTATGTGGGACCGTTTTTCTAGTCATGTACATTTGTCTTAAGCAATGCTCAGATCTTTGTTCAAGTACATTGTATGACTTTAAAGGAGCAACATGTCAACATTAAATAATTAAATGACAAGACGACTGTGTATCATCCGACATTAAGGAAAGATGTTATGTGATGTTGGCTTCTCTGACAACAGCGTAGCAGCCAGTTTGTCTTCTTTCTGAGTTTCGGTTCAGGTCCTGAGGGGTTTGTTTTTATTTTGACCAGAGAAGGGAGGCGGTTTCAGACTCCCCCACACCGCTGTGACACCCCTCGGATGGCCACGGAAACTGTATACCAACAGTTGTTACAGCAGTGAAAGCAGACTGGTTCAGATATAACCTAAAAAGCCTTTGCATTTTTTCGAAATAAGCTCCACAATCAGACGGTGGCAAGATGCTTTTGATGCTGGATAAATATAGAAGCTTTCATGTCTATGAAACCTGCGTCCACATGGACTCCAGGGAGGAGACGGCTCTCTCCAATGTTCTTTGAGGCTGCATGACAGTTACATACTGCTCCTTTTAAGTTCAGTTGTGTACTTCTCTGATTGTGTTCTGGGAGCATATATGAGTGCGCTGTAATCAAACCAGAGATGTGAATAATCTATCACTGAACTTCCCATCATAAATCATGTGCACTTGGTTTTAAAGGGAGAGAATCTCACAGGAGATAAAGTAAAGTGGATACATGGTGTTTGGAAAGAAATGAAAAGTGATTGTGCATGAGAAGCCCCATGCAGTCCCTGTCTGAATGAAAAAAGACAGCATGTTTACCATTACCTGGAGAAACTATGGAGGAAGGAAGGAAAAACAGTTACAATGTTAGAATGCATTCAACCCAAAGGACTGTGTGTAACAGATGATCGAGGACGCATGGAGTCAGTGAATATGATGAGTTCATTGAGTCATTATACCAACATGATCAGCTCCACGTGATGTCGGGGATGATGGGACGTACCTTGGGTCATTCCGCTGCCCACATTGTCAGTGGGGCTAATGCCGTTCTGGGTGGTCTTAGAATCCAGGTCCACCATCTGGTGGAGGCGGAGTTTGCGGCAATAGATGGATGCTGCCTCAGGTTCTAAGGCGATGATCAGCTGCTCTGGGTTTTCACGGGACACCAGACCAGACTACACGGGGGCAGAGGAAAGACGGGGAAATGACCATTAAACACCCCAAATCTCCCCGAGAAATCGAGCAGCACAAGGAGACGGCTAAATCATGGAGCATAAAAGAGAAGAGGTCTGTGGCACGGATAGGAGATTAAGCAATACAGAGACCTATGGATGATACAACCATGGCTCTTCAGAGAGATCAATGCCACAGGTACATGAAACAGCTCAGGACAAACAAAAAGCAGCAAGTAGATGCATAGAATATGCTCTGACGTACGGTGTGATGAGTGTTTGTGTGGTGTGTTAGAGCCTGAAATGTAACAATGACCCAAAATGTTATAAAAAAAAAATATATATAATTATAAAATAATAATAATAATGTGATAACTGGTCGATAATGTAACAAAATGTTGAGCCCAAAACGTCATCACTTTTTGCATAAAATGTAACAAGTTGTTAGATAATTAGAAGACACATTAGAAGATGCTCCATAATGTAATAACTTAAAAAAAAAGTTGCAAAAAGTTACTATGTTTTGGGCTCAGCATTTTCTTACATTATCGACCAGTTATAGTATATTTTGGGTTTTAATACTTTTTTTTTTAGAACATTTCGAGTCCTTGTTACATCTTAGGTAGTTGTTACATGTCGGGCTCTCACAGGGCCTTTTCAGTACATGCACACTGAGTAGCAGCAGAAGCAGCAGCCTCCGCCTCCGTCTACACAGGATGCTTCCAGAAACAGTTCTGACTGTAGGTCACCCACATTTTGCCAGTGCTCAGAACCCACACACGTACTTCAGTGCTCCAGGCATAAAAATAGTCCTCAGGTTGTTCAGGGTGTGATAGAACACATACTCCTGAAACGCCTCTTTAAATGCGAGTGTGCAGCGTGCTGACAGCTGCTATTGCGAAGCGAGTTAAGTTTTATAGAGCGGGCAGACTGATGTCTGTGAGTATAGTTTCATAGTTTAAATAATGGACAAAAATGTGTCCATGTTAGCACAATGTTCTAGTTAAAAGCTGCTGGTGAGGAATGAGGCTTATTTCACAAATCAGACACTAAAACAGAAATGAGTAATTGTCAAAAAAAAAAGAGATAAGACCCGAGGGACGGATCAAAGGAGAGGAGGGGTGAAGAAAGGGCAAGAGAGAGTGCTATGGGTGGAGTAATGGGCTGAGGCGAGCGAACAGATGATGACATCAGAGGAGGAGGAGGAGTGGTAACAGTGTGCTGTCCTCCATGAACAGCCAATCAAATGATCCATGCTGCCTGATGCTGAGTCACTGCAGATGCTCAGCGCTCCCCTTTGCTTACTTTCTCTCTCCATCAGCTCAGTCCTGCATTCCCCCCGCCCCCCCCCCCCCCAGCCCTACTGCAGATAACTGCTCTGTTTCTGTCCTCCTCTACATCCCTCCTCCTCTCCTCCACTGCTTCTCTTTCAGCACACGTATACACACACACACACGCACACACAGAGGGATGTGATTTGGAGAAAAGGATGATATCATGGGGTAAACAGCTGGGAAACATGAATGTGGAATATTCCAGAATGAGAAATTTGAATGTTTTGTTTTGGTCACAGAAACAAAGGGATCATGATTTTAGGGCGATATGCAGATTTTCTGTGTGGGTATTATTACATATTTATCTGTGTCTAATCAGAGAGAGAAGAACTCTGAGAAGAATCAGCAAATCTGCATATCGACCTCAGCTCAAGGCAGCTTCTTCGCCTTGTTTTACCAGCTGTACCCAACCTGCAGCTGTAGTTCTCACTGTTAGTGACTTGACAGAGAAAACGATCGTAAGCAGGTGAGTGCAGTAACAGTGCACAGCTTTATAATGTTGACTCTTCATAAAGCTCTCAAGCCTTAACATCTCTTAAAATCATTTTTTTTTTTCAGATCAGGTGACTTTTTTTTTGCCTTGGACAGAAACTGGTGGCGTTGAACCTTTGTAGTCCAAATGTAGATGACGTCTAGCAACATTTTAAATTGCTCTGCTAGGTTTCCATCAAGCATTTTGTGATTGAGTTCATAAATGGTGACACACGGTGCAGCTGTTAAAGAATGGACGTTTAAATCTTAGAGCACAAATGTATCAGTATACATATCAACACAAGGTAAACAGCTGTCAGTACTAAAGTAGCAAGAGTCAGATTAAATGTCAACAGCACAACTTGAACATCAGTCGGGCTCCTTCGTGCCATTTTCATGAAGGTCAGATCCTTCAATCCCTTCCCCCCTGAAAATTCACAACACACACACACACACACACACACACACACACACACACACACACACACACACACACACACACACACACACACACACACACACACACACACACACACACACACACACACACACACACACACACACACACACACACACACACACCACTTTCTCACATCCAATCACTGCTTTCCTGTCTTTTCCTCTCATCCCCCTTTAGCCTCTTCTTATTACTGCAGACAGCCACACCCAGGTGACCACTCTGGGGACACGCACACACACGCACACAAACTCATAAAATCTCTACTTGTGAGGACAGTCTATATACATCAGGCCAATATAGCCATCCTTCTTTCTTTTCTGCTTCCTCTTATGTCTCCACATCGAGGACTTTGACTCCCTCTTTGTGACCTTCACTACAGTCTGGAGGTCACTAAGTGTGTGTATGTGCGTGTGTGTGTGTGTGTGCTTGTTCACTTCAATATTGTGTCACTACATTTTCTGTATTTTTTTTTTTTCATCAAAATCACATATCGCTGATTTGAAATATTCCCTGAAAACAATGGCCATGCTCAGTATGTTTGTCAGTAAAATGAATGCAGCTAATGTTCATGTTACATTGGCATGACACGTAACATGAGTGCAACATGGACGCATCTCTATTTCAAGCTAGCACACCTGTAATGTACAGTGTGTATGTGTGCATAGTGAAACCTAGACCTGCATAAATAAAGAATCACTACAAGTACCGTGTCTTCGCTGATGTAAAACAATGCAGCATCAGTGGCGTCTTTCCTCCTCGGACTCTTCTTCTTGATGGAAGCTATGCTAACATGTATGTGTTTTTGTGCTAATGTTTGTCGTGTCAGACGACCATTGTTAGAGAACCATACGCACAGCTCCTGCTTCCTGTACCTCTCATTACCTCTCAGGTAAGAAGTCTGGTAATTTTAGTTTTCGGCACGAAAAACAGAAGTCTGAGGACAAAACCTGAAAGAACTTTCTCAGCTTACCTTATAGGCAGCTTCCCTCATAAACTGCTTTGCAGGCATCTTCCAGATGGCAGGGACAGTGATCACCCATCTCACGTCGTCGTTGTTAAAATCTCCACCTGTCTGATCACTCAGCTCCTGTGGTAGGACAAGTCAAACACAACCTACAGGTTAGGAAACTCAGAGATCATTTCAATTCATACAAATGTATAACAGGTCAGAGAAATGTCATTTAATTGTCCTTAACTACATCTTCATTAAATTCTTCCAATTGATGAACATTTGCTCGATGATTCGTACTTTTTTACAGTGTAGCTATAGATTGTCATGAAGAGAAATGCATGGTATACAGTATATAAAACAACAGTGAATGCATGCGTGATGATGATGGGGGGTATTTCACCTTCAACGCCTGCTCCTTAAAGAAGGCCAACGCATATGCAAAGATATCCAGCGCTTTCACTCGCTTCCCATTGGCTGCATGGAGATCTGTGCTGATGGACAGATTCTGTTTGCAAGGAGAAGGTGCACAAGTTAAGAGTTTTACAGAGGACATCAATCTGAATGGAGCAGGAGACACGTCTTCATGTAGAGATGAGATATAATGTTGTTCTCCTGTGTTGATTTGATTCCTGTAAGATGTTGATTTGTGTTATTTGAGTCTTTCCAGTGACTCTCAACAGCCGACAGCCAGACTGCAATCAAATATTGATGGTGACCAGAGGATGATTCCTAATGGCTTCTGTAAGCCCATGACCTTTTCTCCAGCTCAATCGTCCCACTAAAGGAAACGTCTGGTATTGTCCTATACTTATTAACAATGATCGATGCACAGCCCGAAAGCAAACATATGATGGTGGTCTCCTGCACCTTTCTGATTCATTCTTCCCTTTATGTAGCTCTGGGCTCCAAGCCTTCTGCTTCCCACTGAAGATCACAGATTTAGCATAAAGATCACAGATTTAGCATAAGATTTAGAGATTTGATGATTCAACAAATGAATGATTCAATTTGACCCCTGATTTTAAGGTCAGGACTCAATTCTATCATCTAATGTCATCATAATTTTTTTTAATGACTGTGTGTGAGTACATTTCAATACAGGCCGATTTATTTCGATTTTTTAAAATGTTACTGAAAATCAGGATGTGAGGTGTTTCTTTAAGGTCTAACACAGCAGCGGTCTCATTGCTGACATTTTCCCTCCATGTGTTTATTTTAAAATGTGTTGGTGCAGTAGGTCAAACTAAAGCACTAACAATATCGCAGAGTTTTTCGCGTCGAAACAAGTTGATAGGACTGAATTGAACTGACAACTGTGAAACACGGCAATGAATACCTGAACGAAATCGACTAAAAACTATTCAAACCTCACTTTGTGTTTGTTTGTTCTTGTTATGCACACACACACTGGGATCCTAGAGATGACACCTATTTTACTCTTTTTCTGTCAAAGGTACCACATTCAGCTTTTTCTGGTTGTATTTGTTCTTAAGTGTGTTTTCCAGGTTTCTTGCGCATGTTTAGGCACATCTATGTGCAAAAATTCAAAGTCTGCAAAAAAACGACCTCTCCCACGTCTTCCTGTTAGCTGTTGCTGCATGTAACGCTCGACCCCTAGCCGCCCGTGTTGAAAATTGAAGTGTGACATCATGTCAGTGTGATGTCACTAATCCAAGGCCCATTGGCTTGTTGTAGCAAGCACAAGCTCATGCTGCTCCGCTTAGAGCAACAGTCTGAATTCCCAATATGGTAAAAGGGGCAGGACATCTCTCAGAACAATGCCGAACAACTGACCAATCACGAGAGAGCAGATTGACCAACCACTCAGATCAGACTTGGCACTCGGGGGACCCTATGGGGGACTGAGTGCTAGAAATACAGGCAGATGAGAGACGCTGCGTGGAGCGGCAGTACATGAAAACCAACATTTGCGATTGTGAACGTACTTTAGTCGACACATAAAATAGATATATTAAAAAGGGCAGAATATGGGACCTTTAAATTCATGTCATTTAAATGTAGCGTAATCCACATGCTATGGTGTCATGTCCGCATGAAGTACGGCTGTATTACAGTAGAAGGAAACATGTCTGAATAAAAGCAGCACAGCAGACACAGAGGCACGCTGCTGATGGAACAGCAGCGTCCAGACAGAGCCTACAGTCACCGGCTAATATGCCTCATGAAAATAAATAGAAGGAGCAGTGTGCTGCAACATCAGCCAAGGTGAGGCACTTGTGCTGCTCAGTATGCTTGAAATAAAAAAAAAAGGAAGTAACTTGCAGATCTGCCTGTCATGTATTGACTGTATGCGCGGTTTATTTGCATCCTTACTGCAGTGGTGTGGAGCTTCATTTTGAATTTTTCCAGGTACAGCCACTGTTTAGACTCGCTGGGGTCAAGGTCGTGGTAGAAGTCACGCGCAGCATAGCCAAAGCTGTGGAACTTCCTGTCTGGAGTGAGCAGGATGGTGGTTGGAGTCTTCTGATTTGACACACCAGGGTCACCGCCTTCCCAACGCCTAGGAGGAGAGAAGTGAGCTATTAAAACACACATGTGCAGTATAGTTCATATCATTCTGATTTAAATTGATCTAAAATCAAACAATAAGACCTCAAATATAACTGACACACCAGACAAGGTCGGACAGATTTTAGTGATATGAGGTATTATTGAATTGATATAGAAATCCCCACAAGCAAAACTACAAGTGTTAATGGACTTGAGCTTGTATGTTTCTTTACGACGCAGGTCACACCTATCCATGCAAACCCATTCACACACTGACGCCAGAGGCAGCGATGTGGTGGGGCCATCAGAAGTAACTAATCCCACTCATACACATTCATACGCCGCTGATGAAGCAGCAGGAGCAACTCAAGAGTTAAGCTTCGTATACGAGGACACCTCAGACGTGTGGCTGCAGGAGCTGGGGATCGAACCCCAACAAACCACCTGCACACCTGACTTAAAATATTTAAAAAAACGTACGTAACAAGGATCTTTAGATGTGGTTTCTTAATTCATAATAGTTCTCGATCAATTTGTTTTCTGTGCTCATCATTGAAAGTTGGATGACAAAACAACGGAGATTAATTATTGCATTAATTTTTGATACAATCATTTGATCATATCTAATTATTTCCAGGATATAAATCATTTTACAATCATCACAATCAGACAGTGTCAGCAGTGTCTTCAGGGTTAATCAAATGTTGCCTTTTGGATCCCTGAGCAGGTTGAAAATCGTTTCCTGAAGGGAAACCGTAGGGACCTAAAGCAGCTCTCGTCTAGTACTGACATCCTTTGCTAAATTCAACATGTACTGCGAGCTCAGTGCTTGGTTCACAGTCAGCACGTTTCTCTTCATGCCTCTCTGTATCATCAAATCAGTCATTAATGGATGTCAGAACGGCTAAATGAATTCTTAATTGAGGCTGCCTCCACATGTTACTGGATAAATGGAGGTCAGCTATTATTATCATTCTTTCTGTTCCTTGGGAGAAGTGCATGATGGGATTATGGAGGTCATCTCACACAGAGCACCTGAGGTGAAGAACTAATTGAGGAGATCTGGGAAAAACTGGATGGAACAACTGAGGCGTGTGACATATGTAGAGTTGGTGTGATCTGAGGTTTTCCTTCTTATATTTGCACTATTCTTTATCTATCAGTGCGTACATGTTAATGTGCCTGTTGTTATGTAGCAAACAAATTATACCAAGATAAGATGTTCAAGTAATTGTTGTCATTTCCTTGTGTGTGGCTTTGAAAACATGAATTCATAATTCCTTCAACAGGAACGCTTATCTTACTTTGGTTTTAGTTAAGTCACTTTGGTCATCAGCAACACTTGTTGTTCTCCACTGTGCGGACGCAGACTTGACTGTGCGTCTCTTTTTAATGTTTTCTTTAGGTCTGTTAAAGGCAGGGTAGGTCATTTCCCCCAAATGCACCTTTTAAGATTTGGGTTGAAAAAAAAACGTTCAATCAATGTCGACACTCGGGTTGAGTTTTACGAACCAATCATTCCCCCTGTCTCCCTGCTCGCTCTCTAACCCTTGCATGCACGAGCCCACACTCAAAGCATGAGCTGAAACCATGGACCAATGGTGCTTGTGCATGTAAGTGAGGGGCGTGGCTTTTGAGGGAGCACAGAGGTGAGGTGGCTGAAGATGGAGCACGGAGAGAATGCTACTTACAAAATCCTGCTAGTTTTCGAAAATGATCAACCTGCCTTTATATGAGCACGCTTCATAATAACATAAAGCATGCATGTGCTGTATTACAACGCTATGTACACGAGGCAATAGGCATGGTTAGTCCCTGGGGCAGTGTGACCGCGGGGGAATGGCACAGCGGGGGGGCAATCATGCTTGAGTATGGTATGGTACAGATTGCCAGAGTGACTGTCCCCTAACCAGCAACAGAATCAGATTTAGAATCAGCTTTATTGGCCATGTATGTTGAACACACATGCTGCTCTCTGTACAATGTAAACATTAAATAATAAGAATTAGCTAAAAACATAAACGGGTAATAAAAGACTAATATGTGCAAGACTAAATAATATATGTTAATATGTTCATGCAATCAGCTACATTTGTACATATTATAATGCAAAGTGTCTTATTGCAGAGTAACAACAGAAGAACGACTTACACATACTTGCATAAACAGGATCCTATGAACATGCACTAGTTGTGTCTTTGGTGTCTTGCTCAAGGGCACCTCTGCAGTGCTCTGGGAGTGAACTGGCCCCTCTCAAGCTACCGAAGCAATTTCCAGATTTGGTCCACACTGGGACCTGAACCCGTAACCCTCCAGGTACCAACTCAGGTCACAGACTGAGCTACTTCCTATTTCAACAAATTCTTGGAAGAGTCGGGCAGAAAGACCAACTCAGCAGAAACAGTCCCAGAAAAGTGTTGCTTTATTCGTCTCCTGATCTTTGCAAAGATTTTGGAAGGATGTGCTCCAAGGTGTCTTAATGTGTCAAGAAATGACACATAAAGACTATATATATAAATATATATATATATATATATATATATATATATATAAATATATATATATATATATATGTATATGTATACTATAAAATGAATACAGGTTCATAAAGTAGGTCCAAACACCAACAAGAGCCAGGCTAGCTGTCCGTGCCCATCAGTAGAACACGCCCTCACATCACATAGAACAGTGTGCACCATGTCACTGATGTGATCACTGAGTCATGCTGGGTGTTTGGTATTCAATGTATTTCACTGGACAGAGGTCAACTGAGGTGAAAAACATTTGCGTAGCACTGTCTGGAAGCTGCATCTCCTAAAAGAAGACGTGCGGAGAAGACGCTTTATCCGTCCCAATCTTTCACCACCACAGTCTCTGTGGCCGTAATCAGGGACAGCTCGCTTCTCCATCTGCATTTGTTTCCCTCTCAACCAGTGAGGACAGCTGATGAATGCTAATGTTGGGTCTATAGGGTGAGGAATGTCTCGTAGCAGCACAGCCGAGGACTCTCCCTCTCAATTCCTTTATATACTGAAAAACCTTCTCAGTGAAACAACACAGGCAGCCTGAGTCCAGCCTTTGTTTGGATAAGGATTTCAGCAGAGGATGGTCTCACCCAAGCTAAATAATCAGGGGAATCTGGAGCTGTTTATACTGCAAATCCTGCAGTAATGGGTAAAATATCTGATTTAGTTTTATGTCATGGTAAGAGCTAATGAGCCGTGTCAGGGGAGCAATTCTACGGCAATGTCCTGATGGATGTGTCTGATATTGTTCTCCCCAAAAGGTACTCGACATGATAGAAGCTCTTTATTTTAGGACTGTGAGAAGAGACTCTGCCAAATCAAAGCTTCAGGATGAAGAGGGATCCGAAAACTGCCAGAAAGGGAAACAAAACCACACTGCTTTTAAAGGTTTAGAGGCACTTCTGTCACTTGGTAGGTTCTTTGATGGCTGAAAATGTGGCTAAAATAAATGTGAAATAGACAGATGTTACAGTGACTAATGGAGTACAGATTTGTAACATTCAAATGGGATGGGAGAGTCCATTTTAGGGGTTACACTTCTGATTTCAATCTATTCTTACATAAAAGAACACAGCATGCACATATTTTACAACACGCTGACTGCAAAGAAACATTTGTTTCATCTGCTGAGTCTGTGCAGCACTCTGTAAAGGCTGGGAAGTCTGCAGTCCAGCCAATGAGTCGGCAGAAAAGCAAAGGAGCAAAATAAACAATGCAAGACCTGAACATGAAATGACGCTCACAGGCAAATGTTTCGGCCGTATGGCTAGAAGAAAATATGGAGACATTGTTGGCTTCTCTTGTTGCATAACTTCTGTGAAGTCACCTACAGCAACCCCAAAGGCACAAAATATATCAACACTTATGATCAGATCAGTCAAACTGACACTAAAAACAAGAAAATCACACCGTCTGTGTGTTTCTTCTTAATAAATAAATCTGAAATCAATTCTTAACTTTAGTTTTCATTCTATTAATTTAGAGTTCTGGCATTTAAAGTTTTAACTGGTATGATTTAATTTCTTGTCATGTTTGTAAATGAAGAAAATCGTGATAAAAATCGAAATCACAATTTCTGCCAAAAAAATCGCAATTCAATCTTTTCCTAAAATCGTTCAGCCTTACTTCACCGCAAACGCGGCAAACAGTTTGAGCTTAACCACCCACAGTATATGAGGTTATAGAAGACAGAGTACTTTAGGTAAACAGAGATTTATCTGGAATCTCTTTACATCTCCAGGATCAGTTGAGGCATTTTACAGTGCAGAGTGGAACTATTTAAAGATACACATACGTTAAAACACTACACTACCCATGTAGCCTAAGAGAGCAATGCAGAGAATGTGAAGAATCACACATGAGCCAGCCAACTAAACACCTGTCTGCCTGTTAACCCCCGTGGTGCCAGGCACGGAGGGCAGCAGAGCTGACCTACAGGGTCATGAGAGTCTCAGAGGGTGAGCATTTGTAAACACACACACACACACACACACACACACACACACAAACAGAATCCTGGGGTCACGCACTAACGGAGAGCTGTCAGAGTGAGGGGGCTGAACGGGAAAGAGGTAATGAGCAGTTTAGGGGTCCAGTGCCTTGCCCAAGGACAAATCAGCAGTACTCAGGAAGTAAACTGGGACCTCTTCTCTAACCAGGTCAATTTCCAGACTTGCTCCGCATCGGCACTTAAATCGGAAACCCTCCAGGTCCCAACCCAAGTCCCTACAGACTGAGCTACTGCCACCCCAACTGACTATGTTTAATGTAATACCAACAAAGATTTAGTTGATTCCAAAGGAAAAATATGAGAATAAGTCAAGGCCAATGAATTCTGTTTAGTCACTTGAAGCTAACACTCAAATGTCAAGAGTTTGTATTTGTATTGTATTAAATGTATTAAATTCCAAAACGATGTCATGGTTTGATCAGATCAACAGACAGAGAAGACAAACACTCTTATAGTCAGTGCACAGACCCGCCCACTTTAAACCTGAGGAACATTCACTCAGACACCTTGTGCATTAATGACTCTGGTTTCTGGGTTATGTTCCTCTTTAATGTGTGGTTTCAACTCTCAAATCTTGTGAGAGATTTTCATCTCTCTGAAAACGCTCTTTGGAGAAAAAGTTCATTTTGGTAAATGAATATATGTCTTACTGGGTAATGTTTCAAAGAAAAGATAAAAGAAAAATACTAATGTCCACAAAGAAATAGAAACAAGACATTTCAAACATTTACAGAAATGTGTAATTAAACTCAGAAATTGAGCTACAGGATTTCAGAACAGATTTTTTTCAATCAATCTATTGAAAATAGATGAGGATAGATGTATTAAAAATTCACTTCAGGTGCAAACTACATTTTAAGGCCCCTCCCACGCTCTCATTGTCCTCCAGTGTGTGTCTGCATTGCAGTGCTCGTTGTACCTCATGGTGTGAATGCACTCCGGCTCCTTAGTGAAGGCGTAAGCATAACCGCTTGACGTGGTGCCAAAGTCAATGGCAACCACCACCACGAAGGACGGTCCTGACGGGACCTGGTCTGTGTCATTCTGTTGGACAGAGAGGAAGCACATTTGATCATTTACTGTGTGATTAAGTTCACAGGCTGAATTTAACAGAAGTAGCTGGCGCACAAAGTAAAACACTCTTTTGACAGAAAAAGTTCTAATTTCTCCAGAAGAGGAAAAACCAATGAAACCAGATCATTAAAAATCAACAGAAAGAAACATTTTTTGAACACAGACTTGAACATATGCAGCACTGAAAACAACAAGTCTGCCACATATTCCTGATGTCTGATACCTGAAATGACAAGTTATTATCTGTCATTATGTTCTTAATTTTCGTTAAATAAAACTCTCTTTCAAAAAATGTCATTTATGAAAATTCAAACTATGACTAACTGTTTTTGTACTCGAAATTGGTCTTGTTCTCAAAACCATTCTCAAGACCATTTTACGAAGGTGTCCGTCTCGTCTTGGGATTCGAAAGCATTACTGTACTTTTACTGTCTTGTGCATGTTTAGGCATTTATTTGCAATAATCCAAAGTCCACCGAAACGCGGCTTCTCCTATCTCCTCCTGTTAGCCGCATGAATCGCACGGTTCCTAGCGCCCCTCGTTGAAAATGGGCTTGTGACATCACAAACCCATGATGTCACGGATCCAAGCCGATTGGCTCGCTGTTGCAAGCACAAGCTCCCCTCGGACTGACAAAGTAGCATTTCCAATATGGTAAAAAGGGGACGTATCTAAGAACAAAGCCAAACGACTGACCAATTACGACATAGCAAATCGGCCGACCAATCAGATCAGACTTGGCACACGTGGAACCCCTGCTCGTTTTGTTTTTTCTCTCTTCGTGGGGGATTAGAAACACAGGCAAATGAGAGAGCCTGCATGTAGCGGCAGTACATGAAAACAGTCTCTTTTTTTAAACATTAGCGATTGTGAGCGTACTTTAGTTGACACATAAATTAGATATATGAACCCCATATATGGTACCTTTTATATAAAGACCGGTCAAGACCACCACTGAGAGGCATTCTTTTCTTGGCATCAGTGTGGAAAACAGATCTTTCTTCAATATGCAGAATTTACTTCAATATTGATATTTAGATTTTTGTCCCGGTTATGGCCACAACCTTCCCAGTATTGCGTCTAGGGGAGTGACACGCCCACCTGCACACAACCTGATGATTTTTTATTGATACTTATGGTCATGTCCTTGTCTCGGTCTCGAGTCAGTCATGACCCCTAAATGCCTTGGGTACGTCTCGGCCTCAGCTAGTGTGGGCTTGACTAAAACACGAGAACCAACCAATAATGACGTTTTTATTGCCATTGTAGATTTGAGATGTCTAAGTTGTTTTTTTGGTGCAAAAAGATTTCACCAAAAGCAATGAATGACAAACAGGTCGTCATGCTCCCTGCTTTGGCACTCAGAATGCCAACATCACAATCAGATGAAGCCCTAGCTACATATTCCCTATCCTCACATTTATTTCACATCAATTTGAAGGCGACTGAGAGATTGGGTTTCATGATAGCTCCGAATTCCTAACTGGAGGCAATTTGAATAAGCAAACAGATCGTTTCGGATGTTTTGTGTTTGACAAGAAAATCACTTTGGTTTTATTTATGCAAATGTTGCTGCCTTCGCATTTGACTGAAAGAAATAACCAGCAATGACAAAAAACATTCTCATCCTTTCCTCCTCCGATGGTAACAGCTTATCTGGGCCCTGTGTCCCTTTTTCTAAAATAGAGCTGCACTTCTGCTGTTTGGAATCACTTTGACTTTAGGAGTAGTGAATCACAAGTAATGTGTAAACATCAAAGTCATAAAATCATCACTATTCTACCATTGTCTTGCAAATCACAAATCTTCCTCATACAGCCTCGACTACAGGGAAAATAAGTTGATAGCAACAGCTAGCTTTCAACGTCTATCCAAAGTTGAGCTATTCAATTTAACAGAGTACGGTTTATAAACAGTTATCACATCATCTTGTTTTTGTTCATTTTGTTACACATGAGGTGGCACAGAGGATACTTCTTATATTTTACAGACAGTTCATTTCTGTGTTTGTTGTCAGTTTGACCCTGCTCATCCCCTTGTGCTCCTTCGACATCGTTATGTAACAAAAGAGAGAAGCAGAGGATTCAATGAACAAAGAGGCCAAACACACTACCAGTATGAAACGACAGAAGTAGTTTCAGCTTAGTGGCTTTAAAGTAATGGGATTTTTTATAAGACCCATATTGGACAGTACATGTTGTCAAATGATTAACAGGTGGCAGATTAGACAGAAGTGGCAGCACATGATGTAAAATCTTTATGAAGACATGTGAGGAGATGTGGAATAGTAATGAGAGAATTGAGTCACCTGAATGTGTGATGGAGACAGAGGTGTGATTCCAGGGTCACCCATACTCTTTGCTGGAGATGGATTGGCCATCGGATCTGTGGAGGAAGACGGAGGAAGACACTTGTAACAAATCTGACATGGGTTTATGTTGAATCATTACTTTAAATACATTCTTTCTTGCTACATACAACTGCAAAGGCCCAGATAAAAGACTGAAGAGATGGTGTGAAACCTGAATCAATGAGTGAAAAAAAAAGTCAGCATTTGATCCATTAGCGCAAATAATATAATCTTAGTTTTAAAGAGATAAGCTGGAGCTCTGTCCTTTCTTTTCCACTTCTTCACTTGCTTTTTGTTGTCTCTATTTCTTTGATTGTCTTAAAAGTGGTTTCTAGCTTGGCAACCAATTGCAAAGGACTGGTTTCCTTTGTCTCCTTTTTCTTTTTCTCCTCACGTTCTGCCCTCTCCTCTGATTCTTTCGTTCCTTTTGTTGCCATAAGGCCCTACAGGGGCACGTCCTGTCTCGCAGCTGGACGTTTAATAGCCCCTAATTCAGAATCATCATTCCAAGATTATGAATAAATAATTTTCAAATTGCATCCTGTTGATGGTGTAGTCCTAGCTGACCGTTGTGAATCTACGGGTGCTATTCATAAAGTAGCTATCGTAATCCTTCTATTTAAGAGGGTTATTCTAATTCAAGCGTCTCTGACTGCAGACTTTTCCATCAGTCTGACCCGAACATATGACCAAAAAAAAAACGTTCAAAGTAAATCACCTTTCTGTCAAAATGTGAAGAAAACTATTTACAGCCTCAGCTCAAAAAAGCTCAAAGGTCAATGAGGTCATCCAGATGTTACCATCTGTCTACATGTACAATCACATGTTAACCTGATCAGCTCAGGACACTTGTCTCTCTGTAGGTCAGCTTCGGTTGACCACGTGACACAAAAAGATCATGGTGCATTTTCACTCTGCTCTGGTTCCTTGTCACAGTAACCTTTAATTAATGAACCAAGATGAGGAAATATTACAGATAACATGTTATACCAAATAAACTTTAAAATGTTTTTCTCACACTAATACGTGTTCCTCGTCTGTCTACAAACCCCCCCAATCATGAGAGGTCCATCCTCTCATGTCAGCGGTGTCCAACAAGGTCACAGGCCCTAAATAAGTAGTTTGCCAACCAAATATATATATATATACACACCATTGATCGAACCGTCACACATGAACCGTACAAACCTTTCAAACATGTCTGAAGATGTAAAAGCACTGTCAGCCAACTCTATAACATTCCCCAGTTGTTACATAATCCACTCCTTAATGGGTGGACTCTTTATCATCATGGGATTCAATAAGAGGATTTATCATCATCTATAAATCTCTATTATTTTGTAGGTTCAAAGTTTAGTGTTTATGTTTAGTGCACAACTGTGCGGATTTTTATCAGTTTCCTCTGAATGATGCAGGGCATAGTGATTTCTGTATGAAATGTGTTTTAATTATGAAAAGACTTTTGAAGCATTTAGGTTAAATGCCTATGAGCCCTTTGATCTGTGTCGCCCTTCAAGCTGGAGAACAGAGGGTCACAAATTGTAGAGCTGCACGGCGGTTCTCTTATTCAAGTGGCATTGTTTTCCAGTTTCTGGAGATGCCTTTGAGCAGAGGGCTTGACACCACCATCATTAGAAATTGATGGCTCCTCTCCTGTAGAAGACTGACAACATGTCCTCCATTCAAACACAAGAAAATGTGTGTAACACCTGGCTTTGAAACACAATGACATTTCATTGTATTGCAGATTGTCTTCCCATTTGCCACCATCATTTTCATTCGTCCGACTTAATAGCCTTCACAGAAAGTGTTCTTTGAACGCACACAATAATAATACTCCCTTAACACCTTTTAAGTGTCTGGCAGAATCATCTCACGACGGGACATCATGTTATCCATCCTATTTTTCTGCCTCGCTCACCCTTTTCTCTAGTCCACCCCTACAGAGTGGATGAGTGGTCTGAAGACCCATAATACACTTTGCCAGGCAATTACGGTGCAGAATTACAGACCACCTGTGGCTACACTCCATCTAGCCACCATCCCGACTGTCTCTCTGCAGCCCAGCAGCCCACTCCCAAAATCACCTTTACAACCTGGACTTTTTATTCCTGACAATGACCAGAAAGAAATCAAATCACAAGGAGAGAAATAAAGCGACTGCTTTTTGGAGTTAACAAGTGCTGTACTGCTGTGGTTTAGCAAACACGCTTTGTTGTTGTTGTTGTTGTTGTGCCATCTCCATTTGTTTACCTCAATGTGAAAATACATTTATGTTCAGTATGTCCATCAGAACATTTGAGTTCTGTGAATATAACTGTTTGACAACACTTTGACCCTTTCAGTCCAACCTTCAATTCAAAACTAAAAAAAGTACGATTGGAACTGAATACTCAATACATATAAGTCATTTTTTGAGAAAAAAATCTTGTTTTATCCCTAAATCAACTCCCTATGAGGCTGGCCACATCTGGTAAAATTGCCTATAACCTCAGTTAAACAGATCATCTGATATACACCTTTAATGTAATGGCCTATGTCAAGAGTGTGACTCAGGCCGTTTTATTTTGCCCAAGTCAAAAGACAAAATAAAACAGCCTAAGTCACAGACGCGCGTTAAAAAAGTAATTTCTTTTTCTCACGTTACATAATTGACAAAGACTGTTATGAGTATGTCAATAGTGATCTGTTTTCATTACCTTGTTGGGTAAAATAATTAAAAAATATCATACATTCAACATCTGGCTCAGTTATTTGTGTTTCCTGAAAAACTTGATTAAGATTGTTCTTTTTTCAGCAACGTTTTTTTATACATCTCCACTTCAAATATATATTTACTGTCTATGACTTTATAACTGAAGTATCAGACGGCAGCTGTGTTTACCATTTAATTTAGTGGTACGTGGTCATCAAACGGCCTTCTCTCAATTAAATCAGTACAAAGTAATTCTATGAGAAGATTGCTAAATGTTAGCATAGAGCAACACAACCCATGTTTAAAACTTAAACAATCCACATGGGACAGCACAACCACATCGAAGCAGCATACAGACAACACAAAAGGTGACCGACTATATTTCAGTATGAGACTAGTTTGAAACTATTTCTGCTGTTTTTTTTCTATTGCTTTGCAGTTTTCAAACAACAGGCTGAAGATGCTAGCAGAGTCACACTCTGGTAATATTACAATACGTTGTCAGTCACCATGGTTCTTTAGCCTCTCATAACGTCTTTGTGGACTTTTCTTAACAGATGCATGTTCTCTAAGGGGGGGGGGGAGATTGTGTGCGTTAGAATCTGAAACTTTATTAATCTCACGAGGACTCCTCGCTGTTACTGTTGCTCTGAAGCATAATATAGCAAATATTTGTAGCAAATATAGAAATATACAACAGTGCACAATTGCACACAAAACCAAATTCCTACATTTTGACTTTGAAAACATCATTTTTCACAGCATAGTTTAGTTTTCCATTTTCCTGATGGGCTGCAGAATAACAATGTTCAACAGGAAACTGTATTCCTTTGAAAAGCCTGTAGCACTCATGTTGACATAGCAGCACTGACGGACTAAAAAAGGATGTGAAGATTCTTATTTTCTCTCCTCTCAGTATGAGCATTGACTTCCTGTTGCCTCACATTCCTTCTCTTCCCCCGAGGACTGAAACTCTGAAGACTTAGAGACAAGAGCCAGATAGTAAAATAGTCAGGTACTTCTACTCTGACTTGAAAGTCAATAACAAGTTTAACCAAAGGCTAACGTCAATCTTCTATTGATTTTTGAAATTGCAAAGGACAAAGAGAATAATGAATCCCGTGAATAGTGATAATAGTATTTTTTTTTTAATCAGCCAGATGAGAGATGGCAGGTCATCCAGTCGAGCTCTGTGTTAAATCAAACAGTATTTCGCTCACATTCTGGCTTCTAACTCACACGAAAATTAGATAAAAGTGGATAATGGAGATAGAACGATGCTTGTTCACCACGCTGTGCCAAATAATGACTCTGTTGGGTAATGACCTCGTTTAAAGAACATCTCCAGCACTTGATGGAGAGATCTCCCCCCCCCCCCCGTCCCCCCGTTTTCTCTTCTGCAAAGACATTTCATCACGTAAGGTATTTCTTACTCGTGGAAGAAAGCAAAAAGTACAAAATGTTCCTGATTTAGACGGGGATGGTGAAGGACTTCACCATCACCTGTATTTTCGTCTGGCCTAATCTTCAAATAAATTCTACTTTTGGCGATTAATGTCGGTGATGCAGCATCACCGTACATCAGACTTCTGCATGTTTTGTTCAGCTCAAGCCAAAATCTTAGTGATAATCTTCAAAAACAGAGCAAACGATGACTGATATTTCTATCATTACCAAGCAAACCCAGCACCGAGCTCATGGTTCAGTTAACAACGGTGCACTGCAGAGCGCCGCCTCTGACAAGAAGACGCGTCCTGAAACCCTGCGCGGGGCGTTCAATGCACCCATAACTGCACTGCAGAGCAAACAGCATCTCTGTGTTTACAGGCACTGGTTGCACACATTTAAATGAGCCATCATGAAATCATTGTGAGAAAAAAAAAATACTCCCTTCAATGCAAATAAGCCTGCAAAAAAATGTGCAAACTTTCCAGGCATCAGGAAAGCAATTCATCTTCGTTGTGACTTTAAAATCACGTTTCTGTATCACAATAAACCCCCTCCCCTTGTGCCTCATCCTCCGTTAGTGGACGAAATGATGCTCCATCATCAGGAGAGCTCAAAGTAAAGGAGAAGACAGTTTTACTCAATATTCAGACACAATAAGAGCAAACTGCATGGATACACTGTGAGTGACTCGGGCCCTTTGTGTCTATGTTTACTCATTTGTAGGACTGTTAGTGATTCATCTGTTAACCACTGTTAAGAATTTAACATTGAAAATGTATGAACCGACCAGCTTTTACCAGCAGTCACATGTAATACCATTTCACACCAAAGAGGGCGTCCGTGACATTTGCAAGTCAGAAAACTATTGTTATTACTACTAAAGGAAGAAGACGTACTGAGAAGAGTGAGGCGGAAACGAAGCAGTCAGCGGAGACGGTGTCTCCCTGTTTTTCTGCAGGTGGACTTTCTTTACCATGTTCATCCTTCAGATCTGGCAGCGGTCTGTTATTCCGTGACTGAATAAGCTGTTATGTTAGCAGGCACGGCTTCCAGCTTAAAATGCCGCTGAACTTAAAAACTCACTGCGCCTTTGTGGACGACGCTGACGACATTCATCAACCTTTTACATCACGACTGTTCATCAGACAAACTGTACAAAAGGACGTTTTGTAAAGTTGGCCTCTTTCTGCTCTTCTTCTACAAAGTCCAGCTCTGCTTCATCTCAGTCTACAAACTGTATCTAGTTTAAATATTGAACTGTAACATGCTAATGAACTTGTTAATAAGCCCACATTAAATCTTGGGAGGTTTTTACAGACAATGGGCCGCCTGTTTGAGCAGACAGTGGTGTTGACTGACAGACTTGGATGAAACAGGGAGACAGATTCAAAGCAAAGGCACCAACTGTTACCTACAATGGCAGAAGAGGAGCCTCATTAAATTCACTGCAGCAAACTGAGACGCACAAACACAAAAAAAAAATAGACTATCAAAGAGCCACATTCATCAGGGCGACGGCAAAATGAGTTTGGGCAGAGAATGTCCTTTTTCTTCGACCAATCTGAGGTCCCATTCATTCATGCCACGCAGAGAGAAACCCCCGACCGACCCCCCCCCCCCCCACACTCCTGTCTGCCCCGGCTCACTGCATCCACTTGGCCATCGGCCCAGACACACAATGCAGAGAAACAGCCTGACAACAGCGGAGCCCCATACACACACGCAAGCGAAACCACATTCACAGCTCACACACACACACACACTTACATAATACATCATGTTGTTTCACAAACAATTAATACCTTTACATCATATCATTTCAACACCAAACCTTCCTTTCTGTTGGATTGAACGTCAACACTATACTAACACAAGTGTTTGAGGTAGAATATCAGCTTCTCAGGGCTGACAGCTTTAAGAATGACTAAGCTGGAATTTCTTCTCTCCAGACACCTGCAATGTCAAAGTGCTCAGTTTTGAAAAGACTCTCAAAACCAAGACATCTAGGAAACAATGTTTGAGATGCTTTGTTTTTGCACACAATGCTCTGTGATGCAATACTCGGTTTGACACAAAGTAAGCATTTCTGACAGGTTAAGCTGCATGTAATGCTATATCAGGTGGTGAAGATATTGTGAAATATTGTTGTTGAGAGAACCCCTGACTGCTCATCGTTCATTGTTTGATTGTATATCATCTTCCAGGAGATATCATATACAAGGACTGTCACGGTAGTTTAGAGGAAGACAAAGTGGATTTTAAATTGTACTGTATCTTCTCAGTGACCTGTGCCATTTTCAGAGCTCAGACCTCTCTCAACTGTTCCACAACCGACCGCTGCCTCAGGAGTGCAGAATATCAGCGTTCTAGGCAGGCTTTATCTGTACCTTGTACTTCGGCACCATTGCAAATGAGAGAAATTTAAAGAAATAAATGATGATGATGATGATGATGAAAAATCCTTCGATTCCAAAAAGTGACAACTTCTTCACAAAGCATGATGGGATACGAGGGTGTCACTAGAAGACTGTGAGTACTGTCTGCAGCACAAGTAGAAAAGAAAGCATCACGGCCATTATGGATGGAAAATTTTATCAATACAATATAATTGTCATGTTTGGGTTTGTTTGTGTCTCTTCCCCACGTGTGTGTGTTTTGTTTCCCTGTCTGTCATTCCCTCTGTGTCTCTAACTATCAATCAGTGTCCACAGGTGTGGCTCATCCAATCACCGGGTTACTTAAGCTGGCTTCTGCCAGGAGGCCAGCGCCAGATTATTGTTGTTCCATTGTGGTCAGTAGCTCTCTAGTGTTTTCAGTGCTCCAGTGATATTTCTTGTATAATTCCCTGTCGTGTTTATTAACCTCCGTGTTCTCTCTCCTCTTAGTGTTCCCAGTCCTGCGTTCCTGTCCCTGTCTCTGTCGTCGTCTTGTTCGTCTGATCTGGCTTCTTCACGCGTTCCTTGTACACCTCGTGTCACATAGTTTGTTGTTGCACATTTAGAGTCACTTAGATTTTCATGTACACATAGTTGATTGTCACATTTGATAACTTGTACACATTCTTCGAGTCACATAGTTTCATGTTACACATTAGTGTCACTTATATTTCTTGTATTCTTGATCACTCGTGTATAATAAATTGTTCCTTCGTTTTCATTTTCGGTTTCTGTCTTGTGCTCTTGGTTCTACATTATTCTAATCATAACAGAATAATCTGGCCAAAGACATGGAACCAGCCGAGTCAGAGATCGAAAATAATACGTTGCGTCACGCGATAGCCTCGCAGGGAATTATGCTCGGTCATCATGACCAGACTCTCCGGGGTCTTTCAGAATCACTCCACGTCATTTCCGCTAGCCTGAATCGCGTGGAAGATCAGCTGCTCACTGCCCAAGCAGCTCCGATTATGCCCTCTAACCCTGTGATTTCTACCCCCAGCACCACTCAGCCTCGTGAGCCCTTTGTCCCGGCACCCGAAAGGTTTTGTGGTAAACTTGGAGACTGTAAGTCTTTTTTATTCCAGTGCACTCTCGTGTTTGAAACGCAACCTCTTACATATGCCGCTGACAGAGCTAAGATTGCGTATGTTTTGGGTTTGCTCTCGGGCAGAGCACGGACATGGGGAACTGCGTTTTGGAACAACCCTGGTAATGATAATGTTCAGTTTAAGGTGTTTGCTGACATTATGACGTCTGTGTTTGACCACCCGGTTGCTAACAAGGATTCCGGTAACCGGCTACTCAGCCTACGGCAGGGAGCGCTCAGTGTTGCAGAGTACTCTATCGAGTTTCAAACTCTAGCCCTAGAGTTGGGTTGGGACGACCAGGCGCTACAGGGGATTTTTCTAAAGGGGTTGAGTGAGGCAGTTAAGGACGGGTTAGTGGGGCGTCTTGAAGTTAACTCGCTCCAGGAGTTAATAACCATGGCTATCCGCCTCGACAACCGCTTCCGGGAGAGGCAACGGGAGCGAAGCAGGGGTGTGTCTCGGGTAGCGGACCAGAGAGAGTTTTTGGGTCCACCCGTTGCGGTCGGGCAGCAGTCACCGTCATATCCTCTCAGTGCTAGGTCTCACACCGCAGCTCAGAGTGAGGAGCCCATGCAGTTGGGGCGAAATCGTTTGTCTCCGGCGGAGAGAAACAGACGTTTTTCTCTGAGGCTTTGCATTTACTGCGGGGAGGCGGGGCATCAGCTAAATCATTGTCCGGTTCGGTTAAACTGTCACGCTCACCAGTGACGGCAGGGGTGCTGGTGAGCAGGGCCGAAGTGATTAATTCCCCTCAGAAACGCCTCAACGTAGAGGCTAGTTTCCTTGTTAAAGGAAGACCTTTTACTATCCTTGCTTTGGTGGATTCGGGAGCGGACTCTAATTTCATTGACGTGGAATTAGTTAACCAAGCTAAGATCACGAGTCAGCCCATCTCGACACCTCTCAAGGTGGACGCTTTAAGTGGTCAGCTCATAGCCCGCATCGAGTCCGAGACTTCCCCGTTATTACTGACCGTTGCAGGGAACCACAGGGAGGAGATAATCTTCAATATCATGCCATCGTCTAACGCTCCCTTAGTTCTCGGTCTACCTTGGCTTCAACGTCATAACCCGGATATCGACTGGTCCATGGGTCGGATTACCGGGTGGAGTAATTTTTGTCACGCGCACTGTCTTACTGCGGCTAATCCTTCCTGTGATGTAGCTCCTCGTGTTTCCTCGGTATCGTCCGCGGAATTAGCTGCAGTACCTTCAGTTTACCACAGCCTGAGGGAAGTATTTAGTAAGGAGAAAGCCTTATCCTTACCCCCGCACAGACCCTATGACTGCGCCATTGATCTTTTTCCGGGTGCCCCCCTACCGTCAAGTCGTTTGTTTAACCTGTCTGGTCCCGAAAAGTCCTCTATGGAGAAATATATCACGGAGTCACTGAATTCCGGCATTATTCGGCCTTCGTCCTCACCACTTGGGGCAGGGTTTTTCTTTGTAGAGAAAAAAGACAAGTCTCTTCGTCCGTGCATTGATTTTAGGGGGTTGAACAATATTACTGTTAAAAATAAGTACCCATTACCCCTAATCAGTTCAGCCTTCGAGCCTCTACACGGAGCTACTGTTTTCACCAAGTTGGACCTGCGGAACGCTTATCATCTGGTTCGCATTCGAGAGGGGGACGAGTGGAAGACAGCGTTCAATACACCACTAGGACACTTTGAATACCTAGTGATGCCTTTCGGATTAACCAACGCCCCAGCCGTTTTCCAGGCTCTGATTAATGACATTCTCCGTGATTTTCTTAACCGTTCTGTGTTCGTTTATCTGGACGATATTTTGATATTTTCTAAGGACTTGGACGAGCACATCGTCATGGTGCAGAAGGTGCTCCAGAGACTCTTAGAGAACAGACTTTTCGTGAAAGCGGAGAAATGTGTGTTTCACGCTGACTCAGTTTCTTTCCTTGGCTACATCCTGGAGGGCGGACGGGTCAGGACGGACCCGGCGAAAGTGGAAGCAGTGTTGGAGTGGGAGACACCGACTACCAGGAAGCAGCTGCAGAGGTTCCTGGGCTTCGCGAACTTTTACCGGCGGTTTATCCGGAACTACAGCCAGGTAGTAGCGCCACTCACCAGGTTGACTTCTTCCAACGTGCCCTTTTCCTGGTCACCGGCGGCAGAAAAGGCGTTCGTGGACCTCAAAGAGAGGTTTTCATCAGCCCCGATCCTCGTGCAACCGGACCCCACAAGGCAGTTCATCGTGGAAGTGGATGCTTCGGACCTTGGGGTAGGAGCCGTTTTGTCCCAGAGGGATTCTAAGGATAATAAGGTGCATCCCTGTGCTTTTTTCTCCCGCAAGCTCTCTCCAGCCGAAAAGAACTACGACGTCGGCAACAAGGAGTTGTTGGCCGTGAAATTGGCTTTGGAGGAGTGGCGTCATTGGCTGGAGGGAGCGGAGATGCCGTTTGTGGTCTGGTCAGACCATAAAAATCTGTCGTACATCCAGACGGCCAAAAGACTGAACCCAAGGCAGGCCCGGTGGGCGCTGTTCTTCACCCGGTTCAGCTTCACGGTTACGTATCGACCAGGTAACAAGAATATTAAGCCAGACGCTCTCTCTAGAAGGTTTAGCAAAGAGAACGAGACTTCTAGTGCACCTGACACTATTTTGCCTCCCTCGTGCTTGGTAGCGTCTGTTACGTGGGAGATGGAGTCTCTAGTGAGAGAGGCCCAAAGGGATCACCCGGACCCCGGTGGTGGTCCAACTAACTGTTTATTTGTGCCTGATAGTGTTCGTTCCCAGGTTCTGCAATGGGGGCATTCCTCCAAATTCGTGTGCCACCCCGGAGTTGCTCGCACTACGGAGTTTATAAAAAGACACTTCTGGTGGCCTACTATGGGCGTGGACATCAAGGACTTTGTGTTAGCCTGTTCAGTCTGTGCTAGGGGCAAGGCTTCTCACCGGCCGCCAGCGGGGTTGCTGCATCCTCTTCCGGTGCCAGGACGTCCCTGGTCGCATGTCGCTCTGGACTTTGTCACGGGTCTCCCAGACTCGGAAGGTAACACTGTGGTAATGACTATTGTTGATCGCTTTTCTAAATCAGCACATTTTGTGGCGTTACCCAAACTGCCCTCTGCTGCCGAGACCGCGGATTTAATAACAATCCACGTGTTTCGGTTGCACGGCATTCCTATGGATATTGTTTCAGACAGAGGACCGCAGTTCACCTCACAGGTGTGGAGGGCGTTTGTTCGTGCTTTGGGAGCCACCGTCAGCCTGTCGTCTGGATATCATCCGCAGTCGAATGGTCAGACGGAGCGGGCCAACCAGGACTTGGAAGCCATGCTTCGCTGTGTGTGTGCTCAGAGACCACGCAGCTGGAGTCAGCATCTGGCGTGGGTAGAATACGCACACAATTCATTATCATCCTCGGCGACAGGTATGGCACCTTTCATGTGCGCTTTGGGATATGTACCTCCCCTGTTTCCCAGTCAGGAGGCGGAGATCGCGGTTCCTTCCGTCCAGAATCATCTGCGAAGGATTCGCAGGACCTGGAGGGAGGCCAGGTCGGCCTTACTTAGGACTAAGGAGCGGAATCGGAGTTTGGCCGACCGGCACAGAATTCAAGCGCCAAGTTATGCGCCGGGACAAAAAGTGTGGTTAAATGCTAAAGACATTCCTCTCAGTGTTGAGTCCAGAAAGTTGGCTCCCCGGTTCATTGGGCCTTATGAAATTGAAAGGGTCATAAATCCTTCCTCGGTCCGTCTCAGACTTCCCCCGGCTCTGAAAATTCATCCCACTTTTCATGTTTCCCAGGTCAAACCAGTGGTCACGAGTGTCTTGAGCCCTCCGGCCGTCGCCCCTCCACCCCCCCGGCTCATCGATGGTCATCCAGCGTTCACAGTCAACAAAGTCCTGGACGTTCGACGCAGAGGAAGGGGTTTCCAGTTCCTTGTGGACTGGGTGGGGTACGGACCGGAGGAGCGGAGCTGGATATCCAGAGCTCTTATTCTGGATCACTCGGTGATCAGAGACTTCTATAGACAGTTCCCCGATAAGCCTGGTAGACCGCCAGGTGGCAGTCGTTGAGGGGGGGGTACTGTCATGTTTGGGTTTGTTTGTGTCTCTTCCCCACGTGTGTGTGTTTTGTTTCCCTGTCTGTCATTCCCTCTGTGTCTCTAACTATCAATCAGTGTCCACAGGTGTGGCTCATCCAATCACCGGGTTACTTAAGCTGGCTTCTGCCAGGAGGCCAGCGCCAGATTATTGTTGTTCCATTGTGGTCAGTAGCTCTCTAGTGTTTTCAGTGCTCCAGTGATATTTCTTGTATAATTCCCTGTCGTGTTTATTAACCTCCGTGTTCTCTCTCCTCTTAGTGTTCCCAGTCCTGCGTTCCTGTCCCTGTCTCTGTCGTCGTCTTGTTCGTCTGATCTGGCTTCTTCACGCGTTCCTTGTACACCTCGTGTCACATAGTTTGTTGTTGCACATTTAGAGTCACTTAGATTTTCATGTACACATAGTTGATTGTCACATTTGATAACTTGTACACATTCTTCGAGTCACATAGTTTCATGTTACACATTAGTGTCACTTATATTTCTTGTATTCTTGATCACTCGTGTATAATAAATTGTTCCTTCGTTTTCATTTTCGGTTTCTGTCTTGTGCTCTTGGTTCTACATTATTCTAATCATAACAATAATTGTTCTATGACAACTGTTTTACCAAGTAATTGATGACAAAGATGGCAAAGATCTATGTAGTGGGTGAGCACATTACCAGTGCCGCTCAGCTAACTGAGTTACACTATTACATCCTATAACAATGTGTGTATTTTGATCCCGACCGACCGACAATGTTTTTTTCTTCGTTTTTTTTCCTCAGAATTGACCTTTTTGACCTCAGAATTTGCACACAGTTGCACGGTCTAATAATATGATTACTTTTAGTAAAAAAAAATTCATTTTTTAAAAGAAGTGTATAATTGGCTTCAGAGCACAGATTGAATTCTCTTCCAGGCACTTTCCAGAGATGACATCACCAGTGGAATCAAAAGCAGAGGGTCAGTAACAAGCCTGCAGCTGGTTATATAACACTTGCAGACTTTTATAAGGAAAAGGCAGAGAGACAACCCAGACAGTGCATTTTAATGGGGCACGCTCAAAGAAGCCAAACTACCCAAACCATCAAGCTAGGCAGCATTATGAATTTTAAAACATCTAAAAAAATACTGTAAATGTGTTTATATCTTGATTTGGCACGTTTCATCTCCTTATTATACTCTCTATCTCCACATTTACTGAACATGATTGCATCAAAGTAGTCAGACTAAGCAGGACTTTTACTGAAGCAGATTGGCCCCTCTCCCCCATTCCCCCGCTGGCCGACACGGCCTGCGCTCACACTGCTCCAAGACAAATGGGGCCTAAGCATGGTTACCTCTTCTACACAGAGTCGTAATACAGCACACGCATTTATGTTACTATGAAATATACTTAGTTTACAAGACATGCAGTCATGCACGGACGAGTTTGCGTCTGCAGTTTAGATAGCGACACAGAAAGCATGACAGCTACTTCACTGACTTTGAGGCTTATTTCGAGTCATTTGAATCAGATGCAGCCATCTTTAAATTAAAGCGTCCGCACATCGGAGAACAACACAGAGAACACGACAGCTACTTTGTGGCTTATTTTGGGTTATTTTAGTCAGACACAGCCATAACACAGCGTGTACCTGCGTGCTCCGCATGCTAGCTCCAAGAAAGTGAGCTGTCACACTGCAAAACAAACTTTACTTTAAAGTTTAACAAACGGAGTTTCGGGGTGAAGTGCTTAGGCACGGTGTGATCGCGACCTAAATGAGCCAAGTGGTTCTTTGTTATTTATAACAAAGAAACAAAGACGTCTTCAAAAAAAACCCACAATGAACCGAGCTGTCTGATAGAAAGAGCGGGTTCCTGCAGAGGGCAGAGCCTTTCGGTCACACTGAGGAAATGCTTTCAAACTCTGGGCTGAACAATGGTCTTCCTTCCTGCCTGTCTGTAATGGGAATACTGATAATAGGCAAAGATCTGCTCAAGCGCAGTCTCTGATAAACTGAAGGCACTTCTCCTAACCCTAAAGAGTCAAAAATAGAAATGTATTGTGTTGACATCTATGTTAACACATCATTATCCGTAGTAATATTCAACAACTACACACATCTGAATGAACAGATTGTTGTGACTAATGAGGCCAGATTCATTCCATTACATCAAACCCTTTTTATGTTTCAGATCTGATTCTTCAGTCTGTTTTTTTTTTTTGGGGGGGGGGGGGGGGGGGGTTGTGCAAATTTAATGAGCCTGTGAATAATTCAACATTGAACCTGGTGGTTTTGGTCTGCACGTCAGACTACCACAGGCTGTCTCTGGATCCCCAGTTAAAATGTACAATTCTTTTTGTTTCAAATGCTTTGGGATAGTTAGAGATCGGTTCTGTTTTAAAGCTAAAAGTGAGATCCAAAAATGCCAGGGGAACATTTGACAGAGTCAAATTCATCTCTCCAAACAGATGCTTCTAATGCTGAATCTATGACTTGCTCTGATCACAGTGCCATAGTAGATGAATGTACTTGATAGCATACTTTCTATATCCGTCTCATGATTCAGCTCATCACCGCCTTTTCTAAATATTAGAAGTCTGTCCTTTATTCACCTTACGGTCATGTCCATATTAACTTCACTAATCTCTCCTTCTTCAAACAGATAACTGCAAGAGTTGAAAATGAGGGGAGCTCACACCAATTGAACTTTTGATTCTCTCACTGCAAATTGCCACATAATCTGTGCGAACTGTGGTCTGTGAGCGCCACGCACTATGTTAGCGATTTCTGCTACTCTAGTCAATGCTCCTGTTTCCACTGATGTCCGTCTCCAGCACGCCAGCAGCACAACCACGCTCTGCTCAGATTCAAATACGCACCAGGTTTATTTATCATGGATCCTCGCTGCAAGCACACGTCAAGCTGAACAGAATGGATCCACCCAGACAGGAAATCAATCACGGAAATGCACACTATATAGACGGACTTCAGATTGTTTGTGCCATCGAGTTATCACCATCAAGTTAAAACGGGCGCCGAATGAACAAATCCTCCTCAGATAGACAAAGCAACATGTTATTTGAACGCGATCTTGTCATTCTTCTGTGGTTTTGTCAACCTGCGTGTTCAGAGGCTCACGGCTGCGCTCACACTTCAGAAATGGGCCTGGTGAGGGCGCTGGCTGTCAGATGGAGCAAAACAGTGTACTGATGGAATGCAATTAGCACAGATGATGTGGAAATGAGCAAAGAGGCAACACCTTTGCCATGCTGGACATGTGCCTGATAAATAAAGGCATAAAAAGACCCAACATATAGCTTTTAAAAAAGAAGAAAAACTTGGGGGAAAAAAACCTATCCATTACAAAGCTGTTTGCATCAGAATTTGAACATATGAACTCCCTGTTTGTTTTGTCTTACGCTGCAAACAAAGGTGATGTGAGAAAAACAATCACAAATCAGATAACCATCATCTTTTCTGTCGATCACAGCAGACATGATATTCACAGAAAGCTGATGTCCCTCAACGGAGGATTAAAAAAAACGTTTTTCAAACCCACTCAAGAAAAAGAGAGTTCAGATTTATCCAACAGATGTATTATCATTACAGTATTTGTAGCAATGAGTATATAGGAAAATTGTGGATGTGATGCACTCTTGAACAGCATGGAGATGCATTCGGATTTGAAGTGCTGATAAAAAGCAGTTTGTGTCAAACTTAGATTAGGAGCACAAAAGTAATATTGTGCCGACCTGAAAAATGGTCCAATCGCAGGCAAAAGTCTGTGATCTGATACGAACCTTGACATCTGTGGTTCTGTTGCGATACTAGTGGCGGCATTAAAGCCCCGTTTCCACCAAACTGTTCAGTTCAGTTTGTTTCGGTACGGCACACATTTTGTGGCGTGTCTATTGAGAAAGAAAGATGACCCGTGTCGTCCTACTGTTTGGTACCCTTCTGTTGGGGTGCCAAGAATATCGATCCGACCCTAAAAGGTGGAGCTTAAACACTGCCGTCTGTTGATTGGTCGAAAGAAGCCTTACTTCCTGTTTGACAGCAGCAAACACAACCCTGCTGTGTATAAATAGAGTCGATTGCTTTTTCGTCTGTATTTCTCCTCGCCGCACACAGCCTTCTCTAAAACAAAGCTGGATTGAGTTTTGTAATAAAGAGTCACATGTCAGTGACTAATTAGATGAATTGCTGGATGTCTTCCATCGTTGGTTTTGTTTGTGTTGCGTTTTTCTCCTTTTGTTGAATTTATTAGCAGGGTGTGTCACGCTGCTATGATGTTACTAGAGCTGCAGCTATCGAATATTTTAGTAATCGAGTATTCTATCGAATATCCCGGCGATTAATCGAGTAATCGAATAAATCATACTTTTGCTTAATTAAGGTTTAACTCATCTTGGGTCGTCCCTACAAACCTGCTTCTTTGCAGTTACCATAGTAACGCCTGCTTGTTACAACCAACCACCTCTGCTCCACAGCTGCTGACACTCACCATATTACTGACAGTCACCCAAATAAACTTTTGATTCACTGGTCAAGGCGGCAGGTAGATGAAAAATACAGGCCAAACACGTTTTAATGGCTGAAATAACAAATACTGTTTTGTGTAGCCTACACATCTGTTACAGTATTTAATTGAGAAAGCATTATGTTCTGTTGAATCAATCACAGAATCAATCATTATGTCAGATAAGGAAATTGAGAAACGTTAAATATATATTTGCTAAATTATTATTCCACAAACAAGTTCTGTCTTGATTTAGCTTTGAAGACATCAGACATTTCATATAATCAGCCTGTATATTGTTAAAAGTGTATCTCTGTCTGCTCCTGCAGCGCGTGCATTCAGCGCGCTCACAGACTACAGAGACCATAGACGCGTCTATGACAGAGACTGTGAGAGGACGTTGCTATCGTTACGTTAGCTGAGACTACAGAGACCAGAGACGCGTCTATGACAGAGACTGTGAGAGGACGCTGCTATCGTTATGTTAGCTGCAAACACGGAGAGAGTGAACGGAGAAAAGTCGACAGTTTGACCGGATCACGTGTTCCCGACTCGGTCGTATGGATCACGGATCAACTGTGTGCTGACTAAAAGTTAAAAGGGGCACGCCGCGCTCGCGTGTGCGCGCGTGTTGAAGTGTCTGTGTGTAAGAGAGAGGAGCAGGTAGCTGCAGCTACATTAAACGTGTTTTATACTCATACCAAAGTTTTGATGACGCAAAAAAAAAAAAAAAACTTAACGAAGCCTCGAGGCAGCGAAAATTCCTCGATGAATTTTTGTAATCGAGTTATTCGAGGAATCGTTTCAGCCCTAGATGTTACGTTATTAGGCAGCTGAGGTGGCCATGTAAGCTTCCAGCTTACATGGCCACCTACCGAACAGTGTAAATGGACTTGAGCTTGAAAAGACCTTTTCTAGTCTTCTGACTACTCAAAGCCCTTTTACACCACATGTCACAGCCATGTCATATCCATTCACACACTGACGGTTGGCTGGTAGCTATGTACAGTATATTGAGCATCAAGTAACTAGTCCCATTCACACACATTCATACGGCCTGGATGCAGCAGGTCTTGCCCAAGGACATAAGCTGGGGTTCAAACCCCCGACCTTCCGCTTGAGAGACGATGACTCCACCAACTGAGACACAGCCGCAACATGTCACGCTTGGCTGCAGAAACGCAAACAGGATCATTTCCGAAACAATATGCTGTGACAGAATTCTTTACAAGATGACTAGTTAAAAAAATCGGCATTGATTTGATTTTTTTTTTTTTTTTTTACTGTTGATCAAATAAAAGATATTTTTCCAATTACATATTTTGTTATCAAAGTTTTTTTTGAATAGTGTTAAAGTATTGTCCAGTGTATCCTCACACCCCTGGTTACATAGTAATAAAAGCATGTGGATTCAAAGTTTAAGATTGTGTGTCTGTGATATGCGGATGAGCTTCTCCACAATCACTAAAGAGTATGCAGCACTTTTACTAAAATATAAACTCTGTGATGATTTACATACTTGACATGCCACAGCCACATATGAAACCTATTACCATCTGGCTGAAAACCCCGCATGTTGTTTTAAACTCTCGGTGTGTGATGATGTGAGTATTCAGGATCAAATGAGTTTTCTGGTGAGAACGTTTTCAAAAGCCAAACCATGTCCCAAAACATCTGCAGATGGTAGAGCAATGTGTCAAAATACAGACTTCCTTCCAGTGTTTTCATTTTCAAATGAGCACAGTTTCCTCCCTCTCTCTCTCTTTACAGCTCCTATCTGATGGCCTGTGTAGCACCTCCCCCATCCTGTAACTCCCTCGACTCCACAGATCCTCACCTCCTACTCCACATGGCTCAGGTCTGCAACATGACACAATGCTGAAAAAGCCTCACATTTGGCCCAGACAACAAATCATTTAGGGAGTTGGACAATTACTTCATCGTTTTGAAGTTTGTTTTGGTTGGCGCTGACAGGCCACTAATTCAGAGGGGAGTTCAACCGGCAAGAGCATTTTTTTCCTTTTGTTTAATGCATCCCAGATCTAATACATCTAAAGTTCATGGAAGGCTTCTTTCTTAATTCTCAAAGGCTATTTTATTTAATTATTTTCCAAGTTCAAACAATAAATAACATTAAAAGGTTTGAAAATGGAATGATAGTAAAACTATCTGATGAAATCAATACAAACAACAACACAGAGCAACAGAGTCCAGTCAATAGTAGCGCTGGTGGAACATTAACTGTACATTAAAGCTGTAACTATAGTGTTTGTGCTGCTTGCTCCTCTTTGTGTACTTAAATCAACCACACTGATCTGTGGACATGCTGTCCTTTTATTTCTGTGCATAGACTAGCATGTAGGATGTTGCTACCGTTTGGTATTAGCTAACAGCACAAAGGTACTCCTGGAGGTGTCCAACTCTTTGCTTTTTATACTTGCAACTGGAACACATTTAACTGGGATGTGACGTCATTCCCAGCTCCGACTTCCCAATTCTGAGGTAAATGGAAAGTAGCATTACTACAGCATGAAGACATTTCCCCCCATTCTAACACGATAGTTAAACACAAAGAGAGTTGAGCAGAAAAGACTGTGCTGTATCGCATTTCACACATGCTACCTACCTATGCAATAACCAGAAATGTATCACCTCCCATTCAATGAAATGCAACTGTTCGACTCGCTGTCTCTCACACAGGGTTTGTGACTGAAAAATGACATCTTAGAGACGTTAATGGCCCGGGTGTTAAATCATCCAACCCCCTCAACACCTTGTCTGACACCCTCCCCCTAACTCAGACGATTCACAGACAGACGTCAACAACAGGCAAAGACCCTTTCATTTACCAAGCACAGTGAGGTAAATGAAGTCGCTTTGGCTTTTTCACACTCAGGCGGGATGTTTTAACTGCACAACAGTAGAGGGTGAGCTGAATGTTTATGTAACAAGTAGGCTCTAAATTTGAATTTTAAAATGATCTTTTGTGGGGATAAAATATCAATGCTTCACTCTAACTTGTTGCCATGACATCCAGAGTCGCAGATTTTGACTGTCCTACAAGTGGTTGCTAAAGTATGTCCAAGTATGCCGAAGAAAGGGCAACAATTTGAATCCCTATTTCCGCCAAGCGGTCCAGTTTGGATCAGTACAGCTAAAAAGATCTTGGCATGGCATTTCAGCGTCGAGGCCTGAGCTATGGTATGATCCTGCTAGTTGGCTAGCTGCTGAGTTCTGCGTTTGGAAAGTCTGAGAGCTGCAGTGCATTGTGGGGCAGTTTTAGTCTGACCAGTATGCTTCTGTTTCATGCTTTAAAATTGTGTTTGATTTCGTGTACATCCGGGTATTTTCACCATATACAAAATTGCATACTATGATCTCAAAACATACAACTTTGGTATGAAAGTATTAGGTTTCAAACACAGTCATACTCTACCAACCTGCCTTCATATACAACACATGATTTATGTACAGTATGAGGTTTGTATAGATACTTGCCTGACACTTGTTAAAACACTTGATTGCTCAATAATAACTGCTCATATTAAGAAATGCTCTTTATTGTAAGGGAATCAGCTGAGTGGTGTTACCACTGATGTCAATTTAAAGTGTTAACTTACTGCACTGCATTACACTGCAGTGTCTGGGCCACGAGGGATCAGACATGAACGGTCAATAAAGAGAAAAAGCTTTGTCAGCAAAGAGGCCCGCCTTACACCGAGGCCAGTGCTGACTTGAGAGCACCTTGGAAACTGATAACATAAGACACTATCCTTGTTCCCTGATATGTAAAGAGAATGCTTAGTCAGAGGGAATTCTGGCTTGTTATTTAAAAAGAAGAGGCTGCAGTTTGGCTCTGCCTTACCTGCACTTAGCAAAAGGTCGAAAACATGATTCAGCAGAAAGACATCTTATTTTGACGCCACACTCGTGAATTAAACATGTATAATGTTATGTGATTTTGCATGCATCATATAAGTGAGTATTCTTCGGACATTTTCACAAGTCTTTTTTTAAGAACTTAACAGGAAGGTGTGGAAGTTGTAGTTCTATGACAATAAGCACTGAACAACCAACGTTGGCACTGTTACTATGTGACATTGAAGATGACGCCCTGCAGTAATATTTCAGTTGAAAATGTAGAGAAGACAAATACTAAGACTAAAGATGCTTTCATGCATGTTTCCTGTCTAGATTTGAGTATTCTCTGCTGCCATGAAGCCACAAACTGGTCTTTATTGAAATCTTCATCATCAATCTCCAGTCTGGGCCATATTCGCCCATACACGGGACACTTGTGACCTCCAATCATCAACAACAGCTTGAACTTGACATAATGACATATGGTTAACACCAGTATTATCACAGGTCAAAGCAAAAGAACAATATGCACGCTGTAAACAGGATTTCAGGATGCAATAATCCTGAATGATTTTTCAGTATGACCTATCAACACTGCTGCTGCAAACTCAAATTAAGACTGCAGGTGCAATATTGTGTTGTAGGGGTGGAGGAAAAAATGATTTATGTCAAAATCGAGATTCTTAACTTCTTAGATTTGAAATAGAATCAAAACTTTGGTGTTTGTTTTTTTTTTGGGGGGGGGTCGCTGATCAGCCCTTACCTGCTAAGCGTGCTACCTGCTAACTCTTTAACTCAGTAGAATGAGTTAGAAATTCTGTCAGTCTCAAAGATGACTGGAGTAGAGCATACAGTATGTATTAATACTATACCTCTATTCAGCACCAGGTGAAAATCGATTTATTAACGTATTAAGTATGTCTAACTCTGCTTCAGAAGATGTCAATATAGCTCCTTATAGCTATACTTACTGAAACTATTAGACTTTCTCCAGGTTGGGCTTGCTAACAAGTTATCAAACTGCAAACTGGATATATGTCGACTGGAGAAAACAAAGACAACTTCTCAGTTCTTTACATTTCATACTACACTTTACTGGTTCTGAACTGGTGGGTTGGAACCCAAAAGTGAGTAGCAGATCTGTTTACAGTGGATTGTAAATGTGTGTCAGGAAAACAATATTTTTCAAAATGTCTATGAATCGCTTTTAAAACATATTCATTTGGTTCTATTACATTTTCTAAAATCTGAGGTTGAAACAGAACTTTTTTTTTTTTTTTTATAAATCAATGGTTGTGAAGTTTCTAAAAGTTGATTCAGTTTCTCATTTAAGATGTAAAGGGGGTGGTCTTAACACTATTGAGAACAGCTGCTCTAGCTTATGGTGATTTACAAAGGTAGATAACAACTCAATTCCTGCATTTAAATGTACCAAGTGAGATAAGAAGAAAACACATTTATTTGGCCCTCCGCATGTTTGTGGTCAGAGAGTTCAGACAGCAACATGTCAACATTAAGGATTCATAAACAAATGGCCTCTTTATCCATTGTTCTAAAGCTGCAGTGAAAATATAATAAAAACAATAATTAAATGGGCTGATTGCCCAAAAAAAGGGATTGTAGACATAATGGATTTATATATGTTGAAAAAAAAAGTTCCATTAAATCCTCACGCTTTATGACTGGACTGGCAAATGGTACTAGTAAAGCTCATTGTCACACATGATAATATTAGACAGGCTGTTATAGGGTCATTTATCATGATTATGCTGCATTCATGTTATATGGGAATAATCACAATCACTCAAGCTGTATTAGAATTAGTCTCTCTCATCATTTTGTTTATTCTCACAGACCAGTCTGAACCACAAAAAAGGTTAGAATGCCCTTGAGACTTTAATTTAATGGGCTTTTTTTGTTTTTTGTTTTTTTTTTGGGGGGGGGGGTTACAGGGAAGTATCTGAAGACAGAGGGTGTCAAAACAAGCAACTTCAGCAGATGACACCGTGCAGTGTGATAATCTCCTCATTTACATCATAAAGGTGTGCCTTCACATCTGCTAATTACATCCAGGCAACAGTATATCTCTCAGTATATATCTGCGCTGGTTAGGAAATCTTTCCAGTAAGACTTTATTGATCCATGAGTAACAAGTATACCTTTAAATAGCACTGCAGCAAAAGAAACCATTCTATCTTACAAAGTTTAAGTCGCACACAGTCTGGTATTTAGCTCTCATCCCTGTGGGACATCATCAGGGTGTAGTCTGTAGAGCACTCTTTCAGATGCATTGCATAACATTGGGGGGGGGGGGGGTTCAACAACGGCAAAGCTTCATGTTAAATTATCTACAAGCTTGTAATTATTGGAAGAAGTAGCTCCTGTTGGCCTAAATGAATGAATTGGCAGCATTAGCCCCACATTTCAGTGCGTAAAGTTGAGGCGCACAGTGCCCTCCACAGCATCACTTCAAAAAACAATCGTGAACTCTATACTCTAAAACCTGCCCAAACTAACATCAACTTTGTGTGTAAAGTGCACGCAGAATGTTTAAGTATGACTAGACTAAATTATAACAAATAGTGAGAAGGAATTAATTCATTTCTGGGACTTTGGAAGAGCGAGCAATGATAAAATACAAAAAAATGCCAATGGAGTTCGTCTGACTGAGATATTGTACGTCATACCTGAGAGAAGAAAGCGGTCAGGGTAAACTTATCTCTTGCCTCAGCAGAAATGAACGTAAAGGAAATGTGTGACACTGTTTTAAAAACACATCTTAGATTACAACCCAAGCCTGGCTGCCACCAGCATCGCCGTGTATGCGGGTGGGAATGAACACTGCGTTACCTGAGGCCCTGGTGCAGCACACTTTTTTTTTTTGCTGCATTGAGTCACAACTCCGGTGGGACGGGGCCACGTGACCAAACTCTGCACCGTTATGGAGGATCGAACTGGGCACTACATGTTCCCAGCAAACAAACAAAAAACAACCTCACACATCGACGCTAACCTCGCAGTCTGAAATAAAAAATAAAACCAGCGTGATAAACTTTGACGAGCCGCCATGTTCGTGTGCAGAGAGCTGCTCTGTGCAGGGCGGTAGGCGAGGTCCTGCACACTGCGGCTGCCCTTGGAAAAGCCACAGCTCTGCTTCAGAGACCATGCAGCCTCCTTCAGCAGCATGTGAGGTGGCAGACACGCTCTGTATCGATATTTAGCACCGAACATGTTTGATTGAACCGCATTTCCCTTTACCGCAAGTCTCAGAAATCTTACTACAGTGCACGCGAACGTCCAAAAAAAACGACCACACCGAGATGGGCTGTGTACGTGCGCGTGCATACATTGATGTCAAAAATGACTAGTGCTTAAAACTATAGAAAACTGTTTAACATTTGAGCGTATTTACCTGATATTATCTTCTCTGTCGCCGTTTCTTTCTCAGTCATCATTTCCCGCAGTTTCACCTCCTCCCTTGCCTTCTCTCCGATACAGCTACACCAAGCAATTTTCCTGGATTACTGAGGTTACCGGGCCAAAGAAGAAGAAAACATCAACAAAACAGCCTCCACGCTTCTTCTTTCGGTGTCTCTCTCAACTTTTACTTCGTGTCACCGCTTCCTGCTGAATGAAAGAGCGGTTAAATACGCACAGACATGGGATCCGGAGGATTTTGAAGAAGGCAAATGTGGGGGGGACACGAGCCTCAACAGAGAGGATGTTGGACCCCAGACTGCTGCTGCTGCTGCTGCTTCTCAGTCCGCCCCTCCCAATCACATTCACGGCTGTCCTGGCCAGGAATGCTGCTGCAGCCCATTCTGCTTCAGAACTGCTCAGGACAGCCGGGAGAGGTCACGTACTGTAGCATTACCCCTATCAGCGAGAAATGAAGGTGTCCAGGTTTCCAAATGCCCATATCTATTGGACACACTTCATTAATACTTACCAAGTAAGCTATTCGAAAATTGGTGGAAAATACATTGTAATGTTATTATTCATATAATATGACCAGGGGATCACTTTTAGAGCCACAGCTTTGTTACAGAAATTGAGGTGAAATGTAATGAGGATATAATATTGTCACTGAGACTTATATCACATATTTTGAAAAAGGAAGTTGTATACTGGGCCAAGCGTGGTTTCAGTGTCTTCACAGGGGCGTAACAAAAAATGTAAACCTACATGGTCATCCTATTGGGCCTCTCCTTAGATTCATGACTACCTAATAGCCCTCTGTCTAGAGCTGTTTTCACATGTGCATTAACATTTCAGAAGGATCCATATAAACCTCCAGAGTTGTTTTTTTGTATTTCCCTGTCGGATGAAGAGGTGGTCTCAGAAAGCAGGACATGATGTAAAAAGAAGAGACTATCTATACAAAGTTCATTTATAATGGGGTTTTTTTTGTTTTGTTAAACATTTGGTCCATGTTTGCCTTTATTATCCAAGACATCTGAAAAGAGACAGAAAATGTTAGGAGGAGATTTGAGGACAGCATGAGGCAAAGGACGACTGCTGTGACGAGGACTATAGCCTCACATGGGCATGCCACATAACGTAACGTAACATAACATTGACAATAAGCAACGTAACTGAACGGATTGACAGACAAGCGAAATGTTTGTTGAGAGGCTTAAAACCCTCCTCAGCTCCAGTCGTAAGGTTGACTGGGAGTTAGGGTGAGATTGCATTTCCAGCATTGCGTCCACTATTGATTGGATTACAAAGCCCCCCCTGCAGCAGAAGACGGGGGACATAATTCAGGCGTCATCCATTAAAATTTACAGCCTGTGCTGCAAGCCAATCAATACAAAGACTTTGGCGGTGGCGTGTATTATATGCCTTCATATAATACAGTCCTGGGGAACAGTAGCTTCACACATACTGGACCTGTATGAAACGGAGAAAGCAACTAAACTGTTAGTTGAAAAGGTAGTGGGCCATGAAAAGTGCAAATGTCAAAGTAACTGGAATTCAATAAATGTCATTGGGACATTGTGTACATGCTCACATGTAAATTACTTAATGTGTGTGCGTATTATTCTCAAAGGTTAGAAATAAACATCAAGATTAGTCACAGGTTGACTTGTAGAGTATCAAGGTTAAGGTTTGCCATGTGAACAGAAGGATGCATATGAGAAGGTAATCTTTGTGATATATTTCAATGGATTTGGTCTAAATGCTGTATGCACGCCTCATTCTGGTTTCTCAACAATTGAAGTTAATCGATATAAGAAAAGTTAATGAAATCAATCATATTCCCCTTCCACCCAGAAATGAAAACCTATATTGTTGTGGGAATTTCTGTTGATTGACCATTTGCTACTTTGCTTGCTTGGTGTTATGTTGCTTGAATTAACAGTTCCTGTTAAATGTAATGAATTACTTTGTAAAAGAAGTGTTGATGTGTCATTTGGTAGTTCATGATATTGAAAAAAAATAGTTCAAATGGTTTGAATGATGTCACTTCTTTGCATGAAATATTCACTGAATTTAACTAAGTACATGGGATTTTCAATTCTATTTAGCTAAAACCATGTCATGTCTCCAACCTTGAATAACTCCAGCTAGGGAAAATTCAACAAAGACGTGGTTACAGATAAGAAAATATCAGTTTGTGCGTTAACCTAACTTTTTCAGCATTCTAGCAGACAACCTCAAAGATGTACTCTTGTGAAAATTCTCACACGGTGACCCTGATATGTCAGGAATGTTTAAAAGAAAACAGCATGGACTTTTTTGGGGGAAAAAACCCTGATATTATTCCAGGTGTAATCACAGTAAATGGACTTGAGCTTGTATAACACTTGCACTACATGTCAACTGCTATGTAAAGTTGCCATCAGAATAGGCTCTTCCCATTCATACACATTGTTAAGCTGAAGCAGTTGGAGCAATATGGGATTAAAGGCAGGGTAGGTATTTTTTGAAAAATAGCATGATTTTGAAAACAGCATTCTCTCCGTGCTCCATCTTCACCCATCCCCTCCTCTCTGTTCTCCCTCAAAAGCCACGCCCTTCACTTACAGTACATGCCCTAGTGCCATTGGTCCAGAAGTAGATTTCAGCTCATGCTCTGAGTGTGGGCTTGTGTATGCATGGAGAGGAGAGCGAGCAGGTAGATAGAGAGGGACGATTGGTTCATAAAACTCGAACCGAGTGCAGACATTGGTCTACGTTTTTACGAATTTACAACTGCTAGATTCAGAGCACATGAACTATTAATTTCTGTCAAGACTTTAAGTGTTGTGCCTAAGGACACATTGGACATGTAGTGCTGGGGCTCAAACCCCCAACCATTCAACTGAGAGAAGACAGACTGCCTTATTGTAGAAATTAAAAATAAATGTTGATGGTCTAAAATTCCTGTCTAAGTGACACTTGAATTTTTTGTTGTGATGAGAAGATGTATCATTAAAAACTGATGATTCCTTTTACCACGTGTTGTTTCTCTATTTTGACTTTAACACAAGTTTCTTCAGGGTTCAATTTGCTGTCGGGCATTCTGCATTATGGGGCTTGATCTTGGCACTTAGTGCGACTACCTTTGTGTGTATGTTCCAACATGAGTTTCAGCATCTTACCCCATCTAGTGGTGGCTGCACATCAGGCTTTCTCCATTGTTGTTTTTTGTCAATACAGACAGAGACACTACTTTGATGATGCATAATCAATGCATGGTTCTTAAATAGAGTCATATATACAGATGTTATTCTTTGAGGTAATAATATATTGGCACATGAAACTATCTTTATGCTTATAATGAAATGTAAATGAGGAAGACATTTTTTATTTCATTTGGATGAACTTGTTCTGGCTTTAGATAGCAGCCTCAATTGACAAGGAGGGGCATTGAAATATGATATCTACTAATCTTTAAACCAACTATATACCATGACATGTGTTAGATTCTCTCACTCTCTTGACGTCTGACCTATCAGCACAGAGCGCCACAGAGTCAAGCCCTCTGGTCAACTCCTTTTCTCTGGCATCTTAAGTGCAGGTACATCGTGTAAACAGATGGATCTCTGAGTCCTGCATTGGGCCACAGTGTCATTTACACCATTAAATCTATCCAAGCCATCAAAAAAGACTTGAATGGACACTTCAGGGTCTCGTCAAACAACTGAAGCATTTGCTCACTGCACTACAATGCAGTGTATAACCTCTTCATGGAAAAACACCTGAAAAACTGTATTGTCAAGTTGAGCAATTTTGGTAGAGAGCTCAACACTCTAATAAATCATCAAGAGCATGTGACCATGCAAACCTGATTCTACATTGGTACCCACATGGCTGAAGTACAGGTCTTGGCTGAGAGTAAAACCTGGATATGTTGATTCAATCTAGAGCATTGCAAATTATGTAACATGTCTAAAGAAACAGCATTAAGTTGCTGGGCCAGGCTTTTTTCACAGTGCACCAGAGCATTGGTCAAAGTCTCTACCAGGTACTTACATTCACAGTGAAGACCTGAAGAAGGCTGCCCTCTGCTGAATCACAACCTTGAACCTTAATTCCACAGTCCTTGATGGCAGCTCAAACACATCTTTGACAGGCCTCATCAATCATCCAAACCTCTCAAGAAGGGCAGCTCTAAATTCCTTTTAATTGCTGGATGTCTGGTTTAGAGGCACACATCTCCGGTCAAGTTCTTCCTGGATACCCAGCAGTCTCTTTTACCTCTTTTACCAGCACACGTCTCTCTAAATGTGTAGACTGTGCATGTGACCATTCATGAGCAATCTCCAAGAAAATCTATCTACAAGTGAAAGTTAAGGAACATTAAGGTAAATTATGAGTGAAATGTACTGATGTGAGAGACATCATATTAGATAATATAAGATTGTGAAGATTTTTTAAAATGATTTTCACTGGTATTGGATCCTTCTATTGTTTTCTGTGGTGCATATTCTATTGATTTCATGCACCTTGTTTTTATGATTTCTTGTCTTCTTGACTTGTTTAATCATTGTATGTGCTGTGCTTTATTGGTGTAAAGCTCTTTATAATGTGAACAGGGTCATGTCCAGACTTTTGTTAACTGGGGTGGTAGGGATTAAAAAACAAAAGTTTAAGTTTAACTTCAAATTCACAATGTAAACTACTTGTAAAATTCAATATTACCATTTCAAGTCCAGTCTCTGATAAGCTAAATAGCCAATCATAGATCGGGCTTTTGAGTTGGCTAATTAGTTTTCAAGGGGGGCCCATGCCATCCTTATGGCCATGCCCCTGAATGTGAGGTTAGAAAAGTGGCAGATAAATGAAGACTGTTGTTACCATCATTGGAAGGGATATTGAGAAAATATTCACACTATTGTGTATAACTTTTAGTTTTTCAGATGTTTCTTTTATTCAAACATCAATATAACATGTATAATATGTACAGTACATAACTGTTATTGTAAAATAACACACCTGTTATACTTACTATAATGGAGCTATGTCCTTTAATTTTTTTGGGGGTTAAACGCTTTTTAAATTCAGTTCACCTGTAGAAGGGGGTAAATAATTTTTTATGCTTTTCATGAGTGTGTATGATTTGAAAATTCTGCTCACTATTTTTTTTCCACACATGAAGGTCAGTTTCTTGGTCATTGGAAGTACTTGTGTTGCTATGTTACAATTATAATCATGTCTATTGAGGTCCAGGATGGGGTCCTTGTCAAACCAAAAGAAAGTGTACTTCACAATGTCATAGTGATGTCATTCAGGTTATGTCTGTTTTTGAAGATACAGTCATAGGAAATAAATTCAAAACTATAATAATGAGGTTTTATCCAAAGGGCAACATTTCAGGAGTTTTACGTAAGATGTACGTGCTTGCTCCCTCATGTGTGGAGGCTGTAGTCCTCCAAGTGGACAGCCCGGACTCAAATCTGACTGTGGCTCCTTTCCAGCATGTCATTCCCCATTTTCTCTCCCCGGTTTCTGAATCTATCCACTATCCGATCTCTACAATAAAGGCATAAAAGCCTCAAAATAAATCTCCCCAGACATTTATAATTGTCTGGTTGAGTTTAATATTTTAATTTTAAATATTAAACAGTATGAACAATATATTACAATGGTAACCTTTGACTTTGACTTCAGTATCTAATTTTAGGTATCTTAATTATTTATCTGTACCTTTTCCTAAAATGTTTAATTTACGTTTTATTTAGACTTGTATGTTTATGATGAACTGATTGTAACTCTCTATTGAAAACAAAAATAAAATACATGTTACAGAAAGGTTTACCAAGATGTTGAGAGTCAAAACAGTGAGTCTGCAGTTCAGATATATCAAAACTTGAGTGGAGCATAACCCAAAACTATAATAATCATCAGAAGCATTTATTTTGATGGTGACTGTTTATAGGGTTGCCACCTTGTGCTCAGAATATCACTCATCTTTTGGTGTATTTTGTATCACTTTTTTTAATAACTAATGATATGAGTTTCAAGCCTCTACCTCACACAACAGCATTTCTGGGTAATGCACAGTCGAGATTTGTGCAGTTAAATTAAGTTGCAGTACTCAATTAACAACACCAGAGGGTAGTACAAGTCTAGAAACTGGTGGAAAACGCAGGACCGCAGGTTCACATTAAAGAAGTATGGACAAAGGGTACAATGGCGGCTTAGACTTACACATCACATATGAAACAAAAAAAAGGTGAAATGCGCAATATAAACAGAATCAAACAGAACTGAACAAAGAGCAATCTCCATGTTAACTGTTCTGATTTACTGTTGGTGGTTCAGTCTGATGTTTCGAAATTATGATGAATTGAATTTAAATACAATGATATTAAATAACATACAGTTAGCCAGGATTTGCAAAGCTACAGCTGTATGTAGTTTGAAAAGGTATCATATAATTTGATTTGACCATATATGGTCATTCGCTTTGACACAATTGTTGCTTCTGGTTCAAAACACAAAATATATATTGCCGCAAGCTCAAATCCCATTTAAATTTCTTACACAAGTTAAATGCAATAAAATACAGTTTAATTTTGTATGTAAGAATTTTTTTTTTTGAAAGCGGTAGCAAAAAGACTGATTAAATGAGGTACACTATTTTTATTATTATTATTTCAACATTTTGCTCAAGAGTATGGACTCAGATGGGTTAATTGGAGATTACAATAAGAGTTAGCCAGCATACTGATGTCAGAAATAAGATTGGTGTTGCTGTAGTTTAATCAACAACCCTCCCGAGACTTAATAACTTCCATTGCCCTGAGCTTTCAGGGAAAGGGTTCGCCAACTTTTAAGGCCTAACCAAATACCTATACACAACTCAAGACTCTATGGAGCTACTTCACAGCTCATTCTGCAACTTCCAGGGAGCAACAGCACCAGTCATTTCCTGAAGTCAACAAATACAACCCACTCATCATCTGAGGGCATACATAAATGTGTATGATTGAAATATACTATCCCTGTGTGATTAAGAGGTTTCAAATGTGCAATTTCCAAAATGTTATGTCAATAAAAATGATTGAAAATAGAAACACCAAACAAACTCCTTCATCTGCTAAGAAAAACACAAACAGAACCAAATTAATTAGGTTTTATCTCTTTTTCCCAGCTCCCTCCATGCCTTTTATATCAGTGCTGCAGCAGAGTATGCATGCAGGCCCATGCACAAAGTCATTTAATTTTGGCTTCATGTTGCTTTATGGTATTTTATAGAACTCTCCCTCATTTAGACGTAATGGTGAGATTGCACTATTAAAGAAATCAGTGGCTAAAACATTAAACTAGTCATGGGGGTTAAAATGTCCCTTCATGTAGGGATTAAATGCACCTTTGAAATCATAAGAAGCTTCAGTTCATTTATTAAATAGCTATTAGCCTTTGGTTGTTCACTAACTTTGTAAGAATTCCCATGTTGGATTGAGTGCGACTAATTTTATTGCAATGTTATATATTTTTCATATATTGTAGTGGGGTTTTTTTCAGATTTTCTTGTAAACTTTGTTCTAATTAAGATTTCACTGTGATATTGTATTTGTGTTTGTTGTCTCCTGTGTGCTCCCGATGCAAAATGAATTTACCCTTTTTGGACAATAAAAATTCTGAATCCGAAGATTGACCCAAGACACTTTATGGATTAGGCATATGGTTTAGAAACTGCCCAAAAAAAGTAAAATACAGAAAGAGTTACAATAGCAAGCATTGCATGACATACAACATGTAATTTACATTATAAGATTATTAAATATATATATATTTAAAAAATATATATTTTTGAAAAGTTATTTTTCTCAGCTTGCTTGTTGATCAAAATAACAAGATTTTTGCATTCCTTTGTTCACATGTATCACTTCTAATGCTGTGTTCTCCGATTTGGGTTATGTCTTTTTTGAACAATCAGTCTCTCTTTGTCTCCAGAACCACAGGCCACACACACACACACACACACACACACACACACACACACACACATACATACATACAGGTCAGCAAGAAGACTCTGGAGCAACACCTCAGCTCAAGCGATTCTTCCCCAGACTTATAGCAAACGTTTAAAGCCAACGATGGCTCCCATTCAAACCACACCTGGTCAAGTTTGAAAACATGACTAGGGGATTTTAATTAGACGCAATTAGAGATGGCAACCATGCGGAGAGCTGGATGAGCCCCCTGCTTTTAACACTGAAGAAAAAAAGATGCGCTAATTAGGCCGGAGGCTACTTTTATTCGTGTGACCTGTGGAGACCCCATGCAAGCTGTTTAACGCCACTGCTCTAACAATTACAATTGGAATTCATTTGAATGAGCTGTGCATGTTGATATAAACAGACACCATTACATTCAGTGCAGCAGGATCAGTTGTCTGTGAGGCGTGAATGGATGAATGGACACACAGCAACAGGTGACTAACAGGAGTACGTGGATGAAACATGTTTGCAGCCATGATTCGCTTACCACAAATCGATGTATAATTTTATACATGTTGAACGACAATGATACAATTTTGTGTGACAACATTCCTAGGACGGACCTTTTATTGCACACTGGTGTGTTGATGTGTGGATTTAATTTACACTGGCCTCTTTCTGCCCCTAAAACACGCCAAATGTTGTTGTAGCTTCTGACTGTCTTCAGAAGCTCTGAACATTCCCTGTCCAAACTTCTTGGCTCAAAAAAAAGTGACAAAAAAAGATTTTCTTCTCTTGCAGGGGTGACCTTCTTTTGAAGAACCCCGGACCTCCTTCAAGGACTCCTGGAGAATTCCAACAATGGACTCCAGCATTTTGGAAAAGACATTCAGAGTTTTTCTTCCTGTAACAAATTAGCTATAAACACTGTTCGTACAGTCCAATTTCATATGCCATTTGTGTCACTTTAGACCAAACTAGCCATCACATGTGAATCATTTTCTTGGCAGCTGCCCCTGTGTTTTTTTTTTTTTTTTCTAAAAGCCTGTAGGCACCCTGCTGCTGTAGCCTACCATCCTTTGGAGAAAAAAAAAAGAAAGGAATGATGGCCCTATAATAGCCTCAGATGTGAGAGGAGAGTGTCCAGGAGGAGGCTGTGGCTCATCTTCATTGGCTGAAAGCTGCTCCTTTTTAGGATTCAGCGTCTTAAAATGAGTCCCCTTTGATAGGCCTCAATGGGTTTTACTCTATTTTTAAATGTTGGTATATGCTTTGGCTCAAACTATTGCACCGGGCCTCCTGGTCCTACTCTGGCAGGAATGGCCTGTACCCAGGATTCAGTGGAATAACGTTATCCTAACTGTTGTTGCGTTTGTGCTTGTGTGTCTGAAAACAGTCTTTTAAATTCTAATGGCGCTGTGGATTCAGCCAAGAGACAAGATAACAAAGGCACCGTTCTTCTCCTCTGCATCCAGGCGGTGGCGGCATAGCTTTCAGATTGTGACTTGACCTAACCTACAGTAATGGTAATGTGCATCTAAACACAAGGTTAAAGCATAGTTATTTAGGGATGGGATAATATACTAAATACTGTAAAAATTATCATTCTTTCTGTCATCATTATGCCAGCAATGTTTGTTTATTTAGCCTATTGATTGATTGATTGCCTATATGATTAACTAATCTAGTCGTTTAAATACAGGCCTATTTTATCGAGCAAAATGAAGCTTGTAATTTACAGTTGGCCTAGTTATTAGATTTGACAATGTGTCTCCCTGTCATTAAATAAAGTAATTTTGTGATGGAATTTTGAAAGGATTTTTTTTCTGAAATGTATGTACATTTCAAGCTGGTGTTTTTGGTGATTCACGCATCAGTTTATAGTGTTTGTTTGCATATGTTGTTTATTTTACTCTCAATAGCCCAATGATTTCATAGCCCTTCTAATTTCATTGAATAATTCCGGTTTAATCATTGTTTATAATATAAATTGGCATGAGTATAATTTGATAAGGTTACATGAGCAGTTTTGACATGTTTTCATACTGATCTCAGGATGGGTTTCCACCTCTCCGGGGATGAAAAGTAAGACCGTGTGATGGCATCAAACATGGCTGCGAACCTCCGTGCAACAGAACCACAGGGATGGAGACTCCACGTCATTCATTTGTGTATCACTACGAAAATGCTATCTTGACTTGAGAGATGGGGACCCGCTCGAAGATACCTGCTTCATGTTTTTGTCCTGGAGTAAACGCGACATCCTGCGTGACCCGGGGGTGACCCCGGAGCTGCAGGAGCAGCCTCGTGAGTCACTGAGGGCCGCACGTTCCGAACAGTCTGTGGAGGGCACCGGCAAAGCAGTTTTTTATTTCGAGTATTTTATAATAATGGCCACAAGCTGCGGTCTTGAACTTTCGTTTTTACGAAAAAATATACAATATAATAGAAGTATTAAAACAACAAAAAATATACACAGGCCAACAAGTTATTTTTAGGTTATTAGTATTATTATTATTAGTATTATTATTATTATTATTATTAGGCATATTATTATTGAGCCGCATAAAAAAACGAATAAGCCTATGTGACGCTGTTCAAGTTTTTTTCTTTTCTTTTTTAAAGGTTTTAACGCTCAATGGTATACTAAGCTTGTTGTATATTTAAAAAAAATAATAATTCAAACTGTTTTTTGTAGGCCTAATAAATTTGAGTAATTTTAATGATGTCTAATACAAAGTTGAAGTAGGATATAACGTTTCAAGTAAAGGGCTCAATTTATCCAGTGAATATGGATACATTGGGAAACCGCACATGCGCCTAACATTGCGCCATAACCTGTTCATGCTCACCTATTCGAATTATTTAACATAATAATGAATTATTTCTAATAAATATTTCCTACAATAATAAACTTCTTTAATTAGAGACACAGTAAGTGTATACATCTGTAACAATGATTCAGTTATTAGACCGAATAAAATAAAATGAGGATATACGCAGGAGCAATACCTCTGGTTGAAAACGTGTAAAAGATCAAATTAGATTTTGGCCTCTCACGGTGACTGGACAGGTTTGATGTGTGTATGGAGGCGGAGACAGGCGTGTTTTCATGTTTACGAACCTGCTGAGTTCAACTAGCCTTAAACCTTATTTTGTGTTCATGGAGGAGCTCTTGACTCACTGATCCTTGGTTATTTATGTGGAGCGGCTCTGCGCTGCTCTGCGTTCATCGAGCTGTAAATCTCACCTCTGCCCGTTTCCTGCCTCACAAACCTGAAGAGCTGCAGAGGCACAAACACAGACTCACGCAGCTATCCTAAATGTAAAAATCTTTATCGTCACTGTGACAAAGCAAAGGGGTGAACACATACCGCTTTATTATTTTTGAGAAATAAACAAAAAAAAAAGAGACGTTATCATTTGAACACTCATTTCATGCGATTTCATTTAGCAGACGCGTTTGTCCAAAGCGACGTTGTGCGAACCAGTAGGCCAACAACACAATCAATAGATTCAAGAAAAAGAGAAAAAAACAACGTCAGTAAGGGCTTATAAATTAGATTGCACACAGGTGCTGACAGGAAGTAAACAGAGGTAATACACAATGTGAAGCAGAATTGTCGTTAATAGGCCAAGGAAGGTCTTTTAAAAAATTCAAAGCTTGTACTTAAAAAGCCCTCAACATGCATGCACAAGTACACATGTTTATGAAGAGTTGGTAAACTTAAATAGTGAATACAAAATGAAGATGGATTTGATTATTTATCTAAACAAACGTGAGGCCTGCACGAGGGGCTCCGGAACCGGCCTGAGACAATAAGCCCGCTGTATGTGCCATCAACTCTCACACTGGCTGCCGCTGGTGTTTGTTACTTAAACGGGTGTTAGTGTGTGAGAGAGAATCGTCTATTATCTCTTCTACAGGATTTGAAAGTCAAGAGTTCATTGTGGTTGTGTAACGGTCACACCCCCCCCCCCCCCCCCCCCCCCCCCTTGGGTGATTAAGGTCACAAAGGGTTCAGAACGTGGATTCCCCCCCCCATAAGTAAATCATGCAGAAACGATTGAAGGACAGAAAAAATGAGTGCAAAATTGAAATTAAAATGTGCTTTTATAGTTAAACCAGTCATACTGCGACAGTTTACCCATTGCCATGGTGCAAATAATTTATTATTGTTATTTTTATTATTGCCTCCCCTTCCCGCACAAGGAGAAGAGGGAAGATTCCAACCACAGAACTGTTTTTTCTTGTGTCATGTTTTAGTTCGTCACTGCACTCTGTGTTGTTGACAAACATTTATAAAGTTAGTTATTTATTCGCCTTGGCATTGGCCTTGAGAGGATGTTCTTAGACTGAATGTACCTGAGTCCAATTCACAGCTTGGCAATTACTTGACACCCCTGACCCTGCCTAAAGAAAACACATGGGGTTTAAGGCCTTCAAAATAATGCAACGTCTCAGAGAGGGTGCATGCTGAGTGGTTTGTGGACAATAAGCAGGTTTTCAGTGCCAATTCTTGCACTGACATTGACATTTCTTATACAGCTGATGGCCAGTGTGTTTAATTATTCACAGTATGATCCATGAAAATACTTTTTAGGATATATAGGTGGCTGGAATGGAAAACATAACTAGACAGAGAGATGCCCATTAATATAAAGCACTTTCAAGTTAACTCTAGTAAAGGAAAGACACAATATAAATTTCAAATGTTGGGAAAAGTATAGTCAGAAGACCTATAGTTCTTTAAACTCAGCTACTTACCAATAGTCTTTACTTTTATGTTATTTTATGCTTTTCTGATATAAGACCAAAACATCTCTTTCCTGCTACATTGGAAAGAATATACATATTGAAATTGTCTAGTTAACAAAAGGCAGAACACTGCCCTTTATATTTGACAAAAGGATCTCCCAAGAGTTATAATGCGTAATCTTAGACATTATTTTCCTACATGTTAACCGCTTGACAACTATTGTCGCCAATTTGCATTAAACCGCTTCCGCTCCAAATGTAGCCAAAATAGCATTCATATTCCTCCATTGCCGGTATATGCACTTTCAATAAATACCTCGGAAACTTTTAGTTTGACCAGTCAGAGACAGAACAACATCTGTTTGATGTGCTATGTATGTGCTATTTCTATGTGATATCTATTTATGTGCCGTTTTCAAATAAACATTCTCAACTTAATTTAGCATCTACTTGAAATCAGTCCAAGTCCTCTTGGCTGTAGCTTACGTTCAACTCCAATGCTGAAGTATCCTCAAGAAGTGAGGTGGAAGTAAGCTGCTTGTGATACCCAAATCAGCCTTGTCATCAGGCAGGAGAAAAATAAGTTTTACTTTTGCAGAAACTGCATTCCTAAACCATGTATTAAAATGTGCAAATGATAATGTTTTATTTGACAAAATGAAAAGGGAGAGGGAAAGTCCGCTGTGGGATCTGCTCAAAGTTTTATCAGTCAATCACAGGACTGACACAAAGAGACCGACAACCGGCCACAGTCACATTCACATCTACAGGAAATGTAGAGTCACCAATTAATCTGAGTCTTTGGACTGTGGGATGGAGCCGGAGTACCCCCAGAGAATGCACACATGTACAGGGAGAACATACAAACCCCACTCAGAGAGGCCCTGTCCGATAGGGATTCAAACCAGGAACTAATCACACCATGCAGCCCCAAGAAAATAATATGATTAAAAAAACAAAAAAATATACATTTGAATTCCTGAAATCCTCTCCAAACAGTTAACAGAAATAAATCTTTCCATCACAATGAATATTGGGTCGATATGTTATGTTGAATATAGGCACATGCTTAACAAATCTCCTCTGGTGAAGGTTCATTGAAGAAGTAAGATAACTCAGCAGTCCGCACTGAATGACAATAACATGCTACCTGCATAAGTAGATAAATGCACACAGAGAGGCGTTATAAACTTCAGATTTTCAGTTTTTATTTTTTTTTTGAAGATGGCAAAAACACAACTACAATAAAAAAGGGGAGAAGCGTGCAATGTCTCTCTGTTTTCCTGGGCTCCCGCTGACACTTGAACTGGATGTTTCCATGGTAACAGACAATACAAAGACTAGCGGGAGTGAGTGATGACTCCTGGAAAATGTCTCACCAAAGGTTTTCTGGCTTTCTGAGGAGAAGGCCTTTTATGACATTAAAAATGTTACTGAAGAGTTTTACAGGTTTACTTAGTGAGAGCAACAAACATGTTCCTGAACAATGCCAAAAACAGTTAGCTACCTGGTAGGAGTTTGTTTCTTCTTACTGTAATAGGTTGTATACGTATGTATAATATTCTAATGCAAGACTTCTAATGCAGGACTTCTGTATACTCTACAGTACAGACGCTAACTGTCAGCACACTGTCACATATGTAAGCTACAATATGTAACCTTCCCACCTTAAAATAGCAGGTTTAAAAAGAGAATGTGGAACATGTTACACGTAAATATTGCAATATAAAATATATCCTAAATGGCTCAGAGTCATCACTGTCTACAAAGAGTTCGAAGCGTGTGTCCCTCTGGCTATGTTATTGTCGGAGGCCTTCTTCTTTTGCAAACAACAGTTTTGTCCACAGTTTGCGTATAATGGTGCTTATTTATGGTGCATTATGTCCAAAGTGTAGCACAATCGCCTGTTTACTGCAGTATGAAACTTTGGCAGTCGGCTGAGGTCATCTAGTGAGAAGTATTTACCTCTTTACCTCAGTAATTCACACACCAGCATTAGGTTATAAGAATAAGCTAAGCGTGTATCTTTACATTGCAATGGGAGGTTAGTCTTCTGGTGATATTACTGTACTTGGTTTGTTGACATGGTTGTTTATCTTTTTCCAACATTTCCAATACATTCCGATAAAATGTATTTCATAAAATGTGAGCTTTGTAAGCCGCTCTCTTGTTTTCCTGCATGATTTGTATAGCTAATATTGTCGCACAAAAACACGTTTGTGGACAGGGCAACGGATGGAAGAGAAGAGAAGAGAAGAGAAGAGAAGAGAAGAGAAGAGACGAGAAGAGACGAGACGAGAAGAAGAGCATTTTTTAGTCTAACAGAAGCCCAACCATTTAGAAAAAGTGAGGGAGTAAAATAGGCAGGTAAAGTGCAAGCTTGAATAATAAAACCCATTCACATATTGTCCTAGGGGGTCATCATAGACAAGTACACAAATGACCTAAGGTAATATCAACATTTCTTTTAGAAAACTGAGAGCGGAAAAGTAATTCAATCCCATTTTTAAGCCTTGTAACCATTTTCTTGCTCTTTAAAAACAGTTTGGAAAAGGATGAATAGCTTTATAATGCAAAACAAAAGTAAACCCCAAAAGTTAATGATAAAATGTGTTTTCCACAGCTTAAAAACATGACAGACAGGATTAATGATCAACCCTGACTCCAGTGATAAACTGATTTTTGCCATTGTTGCTGTTACAATTGTGTTGGTTTCCTAACACAAATATGACATTTGTCAGAAATAACTTTGTTCACTTCTTGGTATACACATTCATGCTTCACACATTCATGATTTTTATTGGTTAAGAACAAGAAGATCTCAAAGGCAGAACGTTGGTGGAATGTGACGGTTTATATGGTGTGTGATCACCAACATATATGAGAAATGGGATTTTCAAGATGAATCAAAGACGTGTTATTGTATTTAATTTCATGGGCAGCAAAAGAGTCCACACACCAGAAGCTGCTACATGTGTCACTATTTACACATTACACATTAGAATTTCTAAATTAGATTTCAAACAAGGTTTTAGATGGGTTTTTTTTGTATGGATCCATCATGGCATCTTATTAGCGTGATGAATACTAAGGTTTAGAAAAACTAAACTACTGTAATTTGGTGAATGAGTAGTTAAAGAAAACCCGTTTTATATGTCCCTGACAGTAAATGTGAAAGGTATCTGAAAGAGCGGGTGTTGATAAGGTTAATGTTGCATGTCTAGCAGTTTTAGACACATCTCCATGTGATGGATCTAAACTACTCTGCAAATAGCTATTGTAAGAAGCTTGCTAATCAAGGGCGCGAGTTGTAAAAGCAGCTTTTAATGATGACATTCAGACTCTTAGGCTGAAAGGATCGCATAATTTCAAACAAGATTGGGAGAAAATATATCTAATTCTCTTTCCTTTTAACACTTAAGCTACAATACTTTACACACCTCTCAAGCCAAGGATCAGCTGACTTAAATGAGAAAAGTTTATGACACAAGACAGATGCTAGTCCTCATGAAGATACAGGTCTTCTGCATCATTTGCAACTAGAATAGGTCAATCCAACATTGCCGGAACTGATAAATAACACATACACTGTTAAAATGATTACTCTTTCTTAGCTGGACTATCGCTAACAATCATTTCAAGATTTAGTAACATTAAGGGAAAAATTGAACAAAAAACAGTTTTAACAAAGGAGATGTGATTCATGTAATGTTCTGATTGACAGAGACGAGCCTGATGTGAAGAGGCAGCTGCAGGCAAGAAGCGACCCTTGACCCTCATCATTTCAGTTTACAGTATCACTTAAGCCAGGAAGATGAGATGCGACACTGTCTCAGGTCACAATAAGGTCATGATGAGGTCACTGGGGGCCCACACCTTGGGCCAGGCCAATAGGGATTCTTCAATGCTTTTACCCAAGTGTTACTCAGCGTTATAATGTCAGTGTCAGCTGTCAGGAAATGCTAAGTGGAAAAGAAAGATAATAAACCTGGACATATATTTACATTATATTCAAAGCAGATGCATATGCTGTTGATGCATAACAGCATAAAGCTGTGTATCATTAGAAACATGGTAGTAGTGTTGAATGGTCATGAATCCATCCCTCAAAATGACGCTTTTTGCATCACATGAAGAAAACTTTCAAGCACAGAAAAACACATTTTTCTCGTGGACTTAACAAATAAACGTTTATAGTACAATGAATTAGTGAATAAACAAATAAATTAGTAGTTTGTATTGGAGATGAGTTCATGTTAGGGATCAAGAACATCATCTCATCACGAAGAATCGTTATAGAGGTGCAAGTTAAGGCACTAAAACATGAACATTTGCTAGCATTCAGCGCTTTGTCACTACAAACTGATAGATTGATTGATTGTATAAAAATGGGTAAAGACACTGACACGGTTGTGTAGTAGTATATGATCACTTTTGAAGATGGTTCACATCGATTTATCTCATCAGTTACACGGATGATGTCAAAGTGAAATTGAACCTGTTGTTGGGCTGCAGTCTTGTTCCATCTCAATCCACAACAATCTAAAGGGAGTTCATTCAGATCACATGGCACAAGCTCGCTCTCTGGGTTCTTTTAGACGCTCTTTGTCAGTTTGCAGCATTGGCAGTGATATTGGTGTTATATGAGCAGTGCAAGTGGTCAGTGAGAAGAAGAGGGTTGGAGAGGCAAGGGGATGTTGTGGATGAGAAGAGATCCGGCAGATATAACAGACATTAACTCATGTGCACCCTCCTCTAACCACACTGTGGGCTGGAGGTCAAGTGGATGTGACTGAGCCACCAGCACTGCAGCAATGATTCAGCTTCTCAAAATCTGAGCTCCAACTTGTTTTTGGCAGCATATATGAAATTAAGTCAATTGAATAAGGCTTCAGCACAAATAAGCTGGAAAAGAAAAACTGCTAGAATTAGTAGCTGCAATAGGCTATAGGATCATCTCTAAAATGTTGGGTTAAGAATATATTGAGCACTGAATAAGTTCCTTTTACAACTTTCTTAAATCATAGCGATTTTAACAAATTAGTAGTTTGTTGCCATTATTTTATCAGGAGAGACTAGCTCCTTTTTGAAGTAAAGTTTTCTTGATTTTTTTATTTGTACTTTTCTATTTGTGCTGCAAAAAAACACCACTGTTTTTTATTGGGATCAATAAAATGCCATTATCTCAGTTACTGAAGAGAATTCAGAGTAACTTGACACATTTCATTGTTTTGCTCTGCTTGAAGTTATTTTTATATTCTTCAATACTTCTTTTTTGTCTGTTCCTTAATTTGAATTGTATGTCAGAATCTTTTTATTTGATTGTGTTGTTCTAAAAGGTCATGACGTAACCCTGAGTCATTCTGGGTATTTTAACAACCTGACAAGAATACATTGAGGAAGAAATCATAATTTGTGTTTCATGTTCATCATGTTGTATTCATGTTGTATTTATGTTTGAGCATGCTCCATTCCAGAGCAGCTCAGTGTCACATCACCACAAAACTCATTTATAATACTTTACATTGATAGTTGTTTACATTAGTATACTAGTATAGTATATAAAGTCAACACTCTAAATGATAAAGTACAACATGTACAAATAAAAACCTTTAAAATGACATTTTGTTCAGAATAATCCAATGGGGTCATATGTAGTTAGCCGTTTGTTGACATCCTGAAATGGGGTCATGCAGGGGTTAATGCTTTTCACTTGTTTGCCTATTGTCACAGCCTATCATATCATCATGTTGCATCAAGCTTCTCTTAGTGATTGCTTATTGCTTAAGTCTCATGACCCACTACACATGCTTAACAAGCTTCTATGCATCAGTATGGCTTGAGGGCTTGTTTGGACAATAAATTATATTAATTTATTTCTTTATCTGAAAAGGGGATTTAGTTATTTTTGCCTATCTTGGAATGAATATGAACTTGACACTACAGGCAGTGAAGACATTTAAGTACATCAATTTGTGTATTAGCTCCAGTACATTGGAGTAGAGAGAGGCTTTCTCACATCGACAGAAATGTGAGGTTTCGTAGTGGCTCAAAATGCCCTGTCGGGTTGGATTTAAACATGGATGGCAGTCTTCTTTTACGTGTCTGTTGATATAACACTGGCGACCTGTCCAGGCTGTGCAGGCTTCAATGTCAGCTTGGATTGACCTCAATCGCCCCGTTTACCCTCTAATGTTTGGCAGTACATCTAATGGATGGAGGGATGAGCAGCTTGACAGTACAGGATAACTCTGTAATCAGACTGAGCCCTTCAGAGGTTCTAAAATACATTTGTCTTGGAATTATTTAATAATAATAATAATGATAATAATAATAATAATAATAAAATAATTACAACACTTTGTCCTCTGCAAATAAAAAGATGCTACAAGTCTGTGCTGGATATTACTGTTACTGTTTATGTAGAATGTAAATATCAATAAAGCTTGCACTCAACCATTCCTCATGTTTTCTCATCTTAAATGGTTAAAAACAACATTACTGTGTGACAAGCACATTTTATTTGATTGTTTTTGTCATTTTAACCAAAAATACATAAAAGTGGGGGCCAAGTTAAAAAATGGGATTCTCCATTAATTTTGAATGGCAAAATAACATTTTCTCTTGTTATAGAATATTACAAGTGCAGCCGAATACCAAATTGAAACACCTATCAATGTTTGCAATAAAATGATTCTTCAACTTTCTCAGATTTATATCTTCGAGACCTATATGCATTCATGGTTTTTTCAAAGGTCAAAACCATTTCCTTTCCTGACCTGCTCCCTCTTTCATCGATAATCACCAAGAACAATTTGCTCGGAAACTCTGCAATCTTTGCCAAAGAAGCTTGAGCTTAGAACTTCTGACGAAAACCCAAAAATATTAAAATAAATTAAGAATATGAGTATGCTGAATAAGCAGTCAATCTCAAATACTATCAGGCCTTAACTATAAAATACCTCGCTAATTTCCTTTCTTCCATCTGAGCTAAGTTCTGGAATTAATAAAACAATAAATTGTAGTAAGTCTAGCTCCTAACCTTTCTGATGTCTCACATTACTATGGGGTAAACACTCGAGGTTACTAATGATTAGGTAATGATTTAGTACTGAGTAACTACCCAGTATGGCACCCCACTTGATTCTCTGTTAAGTAATCATAAGTCACTCAATAGAATTGGATGACAAGTAAATCACTATCGACCAATAAAATAATGGTTAACTAGTATTTAATTTCTTTGTTTACTAGTAACTATGCAAATTTGTGTGTACCATATTCAGCATTAATTATCTGTTAATTAGTTATAAGTGAAAAAATATGATAAAGAGTTACTCGCTATCAACCCATTAACAAATGGTTAACTCATAGTTTGTAAGTCATTAGTTCCCAACTAACTATGCAAATGTTTGTGTTCCATATATCTACAATTCTTCAATTCATTTGGCAGATACGTTTGTCCAAAGCAGCATACATCAAGGAGTAAGTACATTACAAGCAAGGATGTAGAGAGGAGGAAACAAAGTCAGTTAGGGCAAATGAAAGGTTTTAAGTCTGAACAGACACAGGTGCTGACAGGCGTACAGAGGCAGAGCTGCTCTTGAAAATTCTGACTAGCATCAAAACCATCCAAAATATCATTATCGTCATGATCAAGCAAAACCATCATCATCAATATCATAACGAGTCTATATGTTCATGAAAGACATGAGTCTTCAGCTTAATCTTAAAAGTGCAAAGGGACTTGGCATCTATCTGTTTATTAATGGTCAACTAACTAGAAGTCGGACTTGTATTGTATATTAAAGAAATTAAAAACAACACTGGGCTTAGTGTTTAATATTCAAAACCAATAGAACTACTTGCCACACTTGGAAATGTCAAAAAGAGTTAATGGAGAGTTTGTAAGTACTTTTTGAATTGCATGACCCTGCTAACAAATTAATTACGTGACTTGAAAACATCTAGAGTGAGATATAATTCACATGCATATGCATGACCTCAACAAGTGCACAGAACTTGTATTTATGCACCAATGTTATTAGGCAGCTTTTCCCTCATTATTAGACAACTTTCCACTTATTACTTGGCAGCAGTTCACTCATTATGCAAAGTAAGTGTAAAGGGTGGCTTTCTGATTCGCAGTCTTTCTGTTCAGTGGTGTGCACTGCCTTTAGAAAATCAAGGCCTTCATGTACTAAAAGACTAATTAATTTCTATCAGCATATAGTCCGTTATTTTCTCTTCTGGTTTTTAATCTTATTTTCATGTCTTTCTCATTAGTATGTTTGCAAGGTCAATGACTTATAATACTGTTCTTTCTTGTTATGTATACAGTATATTATGATCAGTGTCTCCCTCATAGTTCTTTAAGGTTAATGATTTGTAATGGTATTATCGAGTACCTGATCTCTGTGACTAACATCAGTAAGGTTGTAGTTTCTAACATTGCCTTTTTCCCCAATTGTTTCCACCCACTGTCCAAAAACACTGCAGGTGAGTTTGACTGGCAATTCTAAATAGACTGTGAGTGTCAATGGTTTTCTCTCTCAGTGTTTCAGCCCTGTGATTAACTGGCAACCTGTCCAGGGAGGAAATGTCTTTCGCCCATTGGGGAGCAATAGGATAGGCACCTCTCCCCATTTAGTCCTCTGGCAGTGGCTCTTATTCTTTTTCAATGATGCATGTCTTTGGCAGTTTTTCCAGCTAAATACCCCGTGACCAGGTGGAGAAAAAAAAATTGTGAATGAGACAGTGCACACGGAGTGTGGAGGGTTGCAGACAGACAAAAAAAGAAAAAGAAAACATAATCCTTTGATTTCTCAACTGCACATTTGAAGTCTTGAGGGTGTCATTTGGCTGATAGCATGTTGTTTTCCTGAAGCCACAAGCAGATATAGATGGAGAGATGGAGCTTGGTAGAGTTATCAAAGCTTAACAGTCGTTCACTTCCATGACAAATTCTAATCGTTGCATGAATCTGGTAGTAGAGGGGTATGAACCTCATGAATGCTAGATGATTCCAAAGGAGGGGGAGCCTATAATGAACACTCTACCTGTTCTGGTTTCTGTAAGTTGAACTCCAACATGCAGAGACTGACCCAGGACTAAACGTTTAACACTCGTTTAATGTTCAACAAAAAAACGAGCAGGCAGTGAAGACAGGACGCTGGCTGATCAGAAAAAAACTCCACGTCATTCTGGACGCTCTGGCGAGGAAAACTAGCACCAGCAGATCTGGACACAGCCGAACACAGGTAAGTACAAGACTAATTAGGAACACAAAAAACTACCCAACAGGAGCTCAGAGCGTAAGGTGACACAAGGCAGAATTATCTGGCAGAGAAGTGGAAAGAAGACCAGGTTCTTACAGCGGAGATGATCGCTGAGTGGGGTCAGGTGTGTCTCGTCTGCTGAAGGCAGAAGCCAGCTACACTGCCTGCCACTCACATACACATACATACACATACTTATACAGGAGACAGAAAACAGAAGTGTGTGGCGAAGGAGGACAAACAATTCAAAACTGAACCGACTACCACTACTACTAATACTACGACTATACTTTTAGAGATGAAGGTAGCACAAGCAGGCCTGCATTCTGGAAACCGAATGAATTACAGGAAGGATTTACAAATACTGAGACCCCTCGGTACAAATACGTAACTACACAACAATTCATTCAGGCTCCTGTCTATTTTCATGTCACTCATGTTTGTGTTTTTAACATCCTTCTGGAGAATAGTTTAAAGAGGTAGAAATCATTGTGATCCATGGACAAAACTTCAAAACAGTTCTTTTCAACCACATGAGTCAGTCTGAGTCTGAGTTATTACATTTTCTGTCTGTATTTAGGGCCCGATTCTTCTTGGAGTCAGCAGTTGCTTCATATCTATTCACTGTGTGAAGTTAATGTTCTTTGTGGGGTTTTTTTTGTTTTTCTTTTTATGTGGGACATTTTTAGTAAATGGCCCTGCATTATTTCTATATTCAATCATCACTATAGTGTTTATTGAACCCTATGAACTGTGAACTCCTTCAGATTATTACAATGACCCAGAGGGAGAGGATGAGAATAATAAACGCTTAAACAAAAGCCAGGGTGAGGGACGTTGCTGTTTATTTGCTTAAAAAAGAGGAACTGAGTTCACACAAGCTTTAACAGAGAAAATAATGCAAACACAAAAAGGTTATTTCTTAATATTTTCATCGTTAATTGTCAAATTGACAGGTATGTCGAAATGCTTCATGAAGAATACATTTGAAGCCTATTTACCTTTTCTTTCATTCATTGCATAGACAGAGTTACCTCGTACATTGCTCAATGACCCCTAACACTCACATTGGTTAACAGTAGCGAGTGTGGGCAGAACCCACTTGTTTGCTAAGAATCTTGCAATGACAGAAATGTCATTCAGACCTATGAATAAATGTGTATCAATTGTTATTCATTCATTTTTTATCATAGTTCAGTGTGGTAAGGCACAATACATACAGTAGATGTTGCTGACAAGGTGAATCATGTTTTTGCTCCAAGGCCAAACAAGCAGCTCTTTACGACATTGGAGCAACAGCTGTGTCACAGCCTGCAGCCTTCACATCTGATTGCTGAAGCATGCAGTAACTCTGGACCAGCACCGGGCACAAAGATCCATTTTGCAACAAACTGTTCCTCCCCTGAGCTAATGGACTATGTCAGGTGAAGTCACTGTCTTTATGAGCCAAGCTGTAAGTCCTTGTGTAGGACTCTTTGTGTAAATCAATTATAAAGACTTAGGACATCACAAAGTTGTTTGAGTCTGGGCAAAACTATGTACCAGAGCCCACACTGGCAACAAAATTTGTCAGCTTCATTATAACATTTGAAGAGAAAAGTAAGGAAGAAAATCTCTCATAAACATTTCCATATTTCAATATTTTTCAGACATTGTATGCAACATTGTTCACTGGATCAGTGTTGAGGAAGCTTCTTTGAAAGATATGCTAACAATGGCTTTACATTGTAATAAAGTTAACATAGAAAAGTGTCCCATGGAGGAAAATGACTTCAGTTAATTAATAGGAATGGGTAAGAGTACTCAAGTACTCACCGTTGACCTAATTATTCAAGTTAGTTTTCATTACTTGCCCACCTGCAAGCGCTGGTTCATACAGCATTACAAGTGTGAACCAGCTTTTTGTTTTCACCTCACTGAGCGAGGTTGGGATAATAAATAAATAAAATAACGGGATACAAACATATGACTTCTCCAGCCACCGCTTCAGCTTTAGTCAGATAACCAATAGAACGTTATCAGACAAGTCAGATATCAGCAAAAACAACTGTTTTAGGCAGCTACGGCCACTCCCCAGGAACATATTATACTGAAAGCAAAAGCCCAACAAATACAGAACGCTCTGCGACACCAGTGATATGTCAGTCAAGAAAACTGATGACAAAAACGATGAAATAAATGTGCAGTGCAAGATTTGTGGAATTAAAATTGCATTCCATATACAAGTATTAGTTCGATGCTTAACCACATGTGCTTAAAACACAAGGAGAAAACAGCGGTGAGACAGAAAACAGGCAGTTTCGCATCGTGTCATTGTTAGCCCTTTTATCACACATCGTTAGCCTGCTAGTTGCCAAGCCGGTAACTACGTTAAGTTTTATGGAAGGAAAAGGCTTCAGAGAGCTGAGGGTGCCGGAGTACAAACTATTATTACAGAGAACAACACCTATGAGGCTGTTATTGGAGACTGTTAAATGATACAGTTCTGATTTCTTTTTGACTCCCACATTAAACAAATTTCATGGACAGCTTACTTTCACTTTCGTAACGTCTCTAAGATCAGGCAGATCTGGTCACAAAACGTCATGGAGAGTTTAGACGACAAGGAGATGGAGCGCAAGCGCAGAATGAAATTCAGTGCGATTAAATTAGATGTTTCAGTGGAGGAGGCGAACAAACATTCGGCTGCAGCAAAGAAACCTAAATATTACCAAAAGAAACGCCATATGGGAGCATATAAGTGGGAGGGTTAATGCCGTAGGACCTAAGACCTAAGGCACAGAACAAAAGAAAAAAATGGCTTTTAATAATCTAACCCTTAGCAAATAAAACAGGTGTGGGCCGTTAGAGGAGATGCCACTTACTAATGTAGAACAGGTGCAGCTCACTTTCTGCGATGAGCAGGTAGTTGGGATATCGGGATATGACACCCTCGAGCCACTTGCAGGCAAGCAAAGAGTTACAAACATCTTAATCCATCACATCTTTTATTAGTTAATGTTCTCAAATAAATCTGTGTCATATTTTTATTTTAAGAATGTGGAGAATCGTCATCTCCTCACCCCTCAATCAACCCAGATCATCAACAGCGCCCAGTTGATGAGGACATTGACAAGGAGTTTATCATCAGTAGCACAGGAGGTGTGAGCTGTGTCCTCGGTGGCAAGAGCGCTTAGGCGTGACACTCGGGCCATTGTCACAAACACCAAACAGCTGGTCAGCGCTGTGTCCGGTCTGACGATGGCCATAAATGCCCTCGCAAAAGGGATGAAAGTCGGGGTACCAGAACTGGTGAGGTCTCCTAATCCAGGCGGCCCCAGTGTGGAGCAGACAGGGTCTGTAACCCGGTCTCGTCAATCTGGAGGGGAGTGCACTGTAGGACAAACGCGCAACCTGCGAAGGTGAAAAAACCCAGTGAAATATGTAAATATGGATAAAAAGGGGAGATAAAAATGTTTTTGATGTTTTTAAACCTACAGTGTTTTTTAAGTTTCTTTTGGCAAAAAAAAAAATAGGCCACTATATATGTTTAATTGTGGTGTTTTTCTTTGAATGAAAATAAAAATCAAATCAAACAGCTCATGAGAAATGACTTTGAATCAGATGGCGGCATGTCTGCACGCATTTGGTTGTTGCCCCACACGTGGCAAGTTGTCAATCTCCTCCATCTCCATGCTCTCCATGGCCTTTTGCTCCATGCCGTGACTTTTTGCAATGCTATGCAACGTGCTGCAGATCTGGGCCACTTTTTCTGGGCTGTACAGCAGCGCTCCTCCTGTGCGGTCCAAACAGCAGAAACGGCTTATGAGCCCGCCAAAGGTGCATTCTACAATGTTGTGCATTTGACATTGTATCTGTACTCCCCTGGAGTTGTTGGGTTAAGTACAGGCATCAGGAGGAAGGGGTGTATGGGGTATGTGCCATCACCTTAAAAACAGACAATAAGAGGGGCGCTGGTGGCGCGCTCACGTGTCGAGGCCACAGTCCTCACGTTCTCGTCCAGCCTGTGGCTCCCTTCCCGCATGTCGTTACCCACTCTCTGATTTCTGCTCCTGTACTCCTTCAATTCTAATGAAAGGCACAAAATGCCAAAAATAAATCTTTAAAAAACAGACAATTATGCTCTTGTTGTCTTTATTGTGTAGAATGATTTTATGAAACATCAATTTTATCTTTCATTTACAAACACGTTCTCTACGTCTTCTTTGTCTCCTCCTTGCAACAATAACAACACCCTTCGGTGCACGTAATATTGGGCTCAAGGATTAGAACCTTCTTTTCAAAGGTGTTAAATACTGTTACCGTCACAAACACCGCAATTTTTCTCAGGCTTGATAAATCGACTTCATATCTTATTACTGCTTGTCACTATCTTTAAATTTACTGACCTCTCCTTTTTCTGGGAGCTCCTGAGCTCTCTTAGGTTCCTCGGGACTGTTGGTGAGGATGGCCTACCCAAACAACCAAGCCAATTCAATTCAGGTTCTTGCCCAGTGACACCAGAACACATAGATACAGGAAATAAATTCAGACTTAACTTTCTCATTTTCGAATTGGCCCACTGCCCCAGCTTGTTTCATGTTTTCCAGAAACAACCGCTCGAGAGCTGCTAGCAGACACATACCTGCTTGTTTGCCTTTAGACTGTTCATTAAGCGTATTAGACGGATAAACTTAAAACTACTCAGTGTACTTTCTGAAAAGAAACCCCAAAGATCTGTACCGTCAGCACTGTTTATTTTAGAAAAAAGCTCATTAGGTTGGTTAGGAGAAGACATTCACAACGTTAAGTTTTGATTGCAGAAAGGTAGAGACGATACGACAGCAGGGATTTGAAATTTTCAATGGTTGGAGCAGTTCTTTTTTTGACAGGTAGGGTGTTCCAAAGACTGGGAGCAGCCACAGCAAAGGCTATGTCCCCTCTGGTTTTCTGCCGGCACCTTGGAACATCCAACAGGATCTGATTAGATAATTGCATGGACAGTCAGTAGTTCAGACAGATATTGCACTGCAAGTGCATTAAGAGATTTAAAAACAAGTAATAAAATCTTAAACTGGATCCTAAAAACAATAGGAAGCCAGTGAAGAGAGGCCAGGACAGGTGTGACGTGATCAAAACGTCTCTTTCCTGTTAAAAGATGAACCGTCGCATTTTGATCAAGCTGCAGGCGGCGAAGCAAACACTGATCCACATCATAATACAGAGAATTACAATAATCCAAATGAGAGGTTATGAACATGTGGATCACTCTTTCAAATTCCTGTGGAGGGAGAGAGGCTTTAACTTTTGCCAGGAGACGCAACTGGAAAAAGCTTGTCTTTACAACAGAACAACGTTAAATTTAAAACAGTTGTGCTGTAGGAGGCTAAGGGACCAAGGACACAATCAACCCCATCAAGCAGTTCAGATTTCCCAAACACGATTATTTCTGTTATGTTTAGCGTCAGCAAGTTTAATTCCAGTCAGGATTTGACATCTTTCAAGCAATTTAGCATGTCATTCCAGGAGGAGGCTGTATTAGTTTTCAAAGGAATATAAACTTGCAAGTTGTCTGCAAAGCAATGGAAAGAAATGTTGTACTTTTTATAAAAAAGGACCCCAAGGGAAGCAAGTATAAAGAAAAAAGAATGGGGCTTAAAATGGAGCCCTGAGGGCCGCCGCAGGCTAGCGGGGCCGCCGCAGAGAAAAAAAATAATTGAACAGAGACAGAATGAACAGAAATTTTCTGAACCATTTCAGAACATCCCCTTTAATGCCAACACACTGTTCAAGGAGAGATAAAAGAATCTGATGATCAACTGTATCAAATGCAGCAGTCAAATCTAACAGCTGCAGCACAGCAGAGTTCCCAGAATCAGCATTTAAAACAAGGTCATTGAAGACTTTTAAAAGTGTTTCAGTGCTTTGGTATGATTTCAAACCAGACTCAAACTTTTTTGAACCATCATTAAAATCAAGGTGCAACATAAGCTGCTCTAAAACCACTTTCTCTAGGACTTTGGACAGGAAAGGAAGCTTAGAGATGAGTCTAAAGCTGGAGAGAGCAGAGGGATCAGGGTTGTGTTTTTTGATGAGAGGCTGTATTACAGCATATGTGACGTGTGTAATGTAACAAAACACAACAGACAATACCTGACTGAGACTCTCTTGGAGTCCTAACTCCAAATGCCTCTTCCTGAATCCAGCAAGGGGCTTTTAAGCACTGTGGACAGGTGAGCCTAGTTGGGCAATCAGTGGCTACACCTGAGCTGGAGACCACAGAAAGTAGAGAGGAGAACAAAACAGCACAAGGAACATACATCTGTAAAACCCCCACCCTTAAAACAGTAAACAAATAATTTGTTATTAAAACCATACCATCAATCTGAAACATAAATCTGTTCATTGACTTTAAGTGCATTGTGCAAATAAATTATTAATTACATTAAAAATTACAGAATGTGTGTTACTTACTTAAGCTATTTTCAACAATCAAACTACAAATTCCACAGCTCAAAAACACAATTCACAAAATACGTGAAATGAAGTCACAAACAACAAACATGGGATTACTATTGATTGAAAGTGTAAAAACGGGTCAACAGGGCCATCTAAAACGCTTCAACTGTGCAAAGTTAAGCATCAACTTCAATGGTAGCCAATCAGTAGGTGCCACTCCTACAAGCAAAATGGCTTCCACCACCATTTACATACTGTTAAATAATATAGCTCTTTATTTATACACACTGTAATGGGGGGATTTTTCATCTGTTTTGATTTCATACAGACTAAGAGTCGTGCATATAGTATGGCCGAGCTGATTAACAGGTGGGAGCGTTAAAGCTGTTTGACAGTTGACTGAAGGACCGCCTCAGCTCCAACCTCCAACCGGTTAACCAAAAGTTAATTTGATAACATTACAAATGTGGTGTTAGGCTTCATCAGCTACAGACACCAATGGCTGATATCATGAGTCTAAGTCGATGTTTTATTCTGTCTATGTCTCCCAAACATGTCTTTGCACGATGAATTATGGAAAGGCTTTGGCATTTACATCCCTTTTCACAACAAAAAATATAATGATTCATTGATTCAAACTAGCTGACCTAAACTACATCACATGACCAAACACAACAGCAAAGCCATCAGAACAAACACTGTCCTGTCTCCTTCCCCTTAGTGGCATCTCTCCTCAGCGATACAGCTCCTCTTCCCCCTTCAGCTGTGGGTCTGGGCCTGGATTTTGTCAAACTGGGAGGTCTAAACAGTGCTGAGAGGATGACTTAATACAACCGGCTTATTTCTAAAGAAGAAGAACTGGCCCATCAGGGATCCTGGGTAGGTTTTTTTTTACTCATCCCTTGTCTTCTTTAAGGAACAGGGAGGCCAGACAAAGCCGGAGAGAACGAAAGAGAGGTAGTAATGCTTGAGAAAAACGTCTCTCTCTCTCTGTTGGATGTGAAAGGAAACTGTGTGTGAGGAATCATACAAATGTGTATTTGTGTGTGTGTGTGTGTGTGTGTGTGTGTGTGTGTGTGTGTGTGTGTGTTTGAAAGAATGAAAACCTGTCCTTTGGATCTGTTAATTGGCCGTCTAATTACACACAGGGACAAATTCATTCCCAGCCATCATTTCCACCGAACAGCACACAGGGACACAGGACGATTAATGAGACATGAGTGCATGTCTCATTAATCGTCTTAAAAAGTTTATCAAACATGTTTATTGATATTTAATGTTTGTGTTGATGCAACAAGCTGAAGCCTGGTACAAATGGCTCAGTGTGTCTCAGCGGCAGCAGCAAAACTTCTTGTTTCTACCCTGTTAGCTGCAGGCATCAGCACAGCAGCTTTTGTCTGAGCACTTTCTTCTTTGTAACTCTTCCACAGTCTCTCAGGAGAAGCTCCCCGCATCCACTTTTCCCTGAAAAAGCACAGCAGCAGTCCACGACCGCAGGGCACTCGGTCTAACACCGCTGGCTAACATCTCAGAGAGGTGTTTCTATCGTGAAATATGAAGCTTTTAAATGTATTTCTATTTAAAATATATGGACCTTATAATATCTATATTTGTGTGATTAATATATCTAATATATATGTGATTTTAATGGAAAGAAAATGCTTCTTTGAGTCTACATTGAGTGCATTACTCGTCTTACTGTCCCATTAGATATAAAAACTGAAAGAAAAATAAACATGAGCCTATTTAGCAAGAGGACTAAGTGAAGAAACATGACCTTCAATAAAACAGTTTCTAAAACCCTTAAACGTCTCGTCGCCACTTAAGGTATAAACTCATCAGGTGCTGTACACTGCAGCTCCTTGTTACACAAACATGCTGCTCTGCTTTCAGGTCACAATCAATTGTCTGCGAATATAGCAGCACTTCTGAAAGCCATAACACACGCAGCACATTAGTCTTCTGTTACAATTGGAAACAGAGCAGCTGGTAGAGGTCTTTTTTTTAATTTCACATTATGAATGGGATTTGTCCCTTTTTAGTTGGGGCTTTACTGAATATAAAAGTCAAGGTAGAAAAACTCACATTAATATTGTTTACATTTAACTTTGTATTAATATGTCTTCCTTCTGTTGGTTGTGGCCTCTGAAACAACATGATCGACTACAAAGAAGGATTTTTCACCTTTGAAAACAAAGCTCTGACTATTTTCTCCCCTTTAGGAGAATTAATTATTTTCAATTCTTTACTCCAATTTTGATGAAATGTATTCACTTAATATTCACTAATCGATATGAACTAACATATTAGTGGTTTTCAACTGGTGGGTTGCGAATGTGCGTCTGGAGAAAAAAAGCTGTATTAAAGTCTAGAAATTGATTTTATATATTTTGTTCTATTTCATTGCTCGGTGTCACGTTTTGTACCGCCGGAGGACAAAAATGCACAATTTGTCATTAAATAACTGATTGGTTGAAAAATATCATACATCTGGGTCGCCTTTGTCATGAAGCAGTTGGGGGTGGTTCCTGAGGACACGCCAGTTGAGAACAGTCATCGATAACGTGACACAATTAAATACATCATGTATATTTATTTTTTGTGTGGATGTGGTTTCTCTATTGTTCTTATTTGTTGGTTTGAGTGGCAGCTGCTGAATGTTTGGCAGCACTTTATTGTCCAAGGGGACAATAAAGTGTATCATATCGTATATCTCATGAACAGCTGGACAGCTGTGGATTTATATACTTCAAGGAAAATACTCAACAATATATTAGCAAACGAAAATAGAAACAATTCTAATAAAAAGCAAATAATCCCTTCTTCATTGTGTTCATTTGTGCCATTTAAGTGCTGCGCTTGAACAAAAATGGTTAATAAAAGGCTGTAAGCTGTGGGAGGATAAATGCCAGAAAACACACATTCACTCACACAAAAACACACATACAGAGCTGTGTCGGTGTTTTTCAACAAAGCCTGCCTCCTGTCTGTTCAGGATGTGGTGAGGTAAAGGCCTCTTCATTACTGGTCAGCCCCCACGCTGACCCCTCTCATAGCTCCTCAGTATCTGGAGGAAGTGATTCTGTCAGCGTGTAAAGGCGGGAGCGGAGAGGCTGGACTAGCATCTTTCCGCCCCGGCCTGCGGCGTTGGAAAAAAGAGGTTGCTTGTATATGGTGAGAAATGAAGGAGTTTCACAAGTGCTTTGTGTACCAGCCACATACAGCTGCATCAATAGGCCTGTCAAGTGAGTTATCCCTCATTCACTGCTCCTTTCTGTTGCAACACACAGAATCTGGCCGACGTGGCCCCGCTGACACTCCAATACATTCCTGCTTAACTGTTTAAGGCTGGGCTTAAACATGTAGACTGGAGATATTCCGAATCTGAATTCACTGTTTATGCAAACCCGACAGGCCCTCCTATTGTAGGAATCTTTTCACTTACATTACCACCATCGACGCAAAGTTCTATTTCAAATAGTGCTTCCAGCTGATACATTTTTCTAAATATTTCAACTTGACTTCATCGGTAAAATAACATAAAGTAACAAATCATCTGTTAGTTCCTCTACTGTTTGTTTTCTTGGGTTGCTGGGAGCTTACACTCAGTGCACTAAGTGTTGCGACTGAAGACAACCTCTAATCAATGAAACGTGCAGGCTGGACACACAGCAGCGTCTCCTCAGAGGCCCCACAGCAGGCAATTACTGTGTTTGGGGAAAATAAATGAAATGACTAACAAAATAGGTCAAATTAAGTGTTTCCAAAAAAACACTAACAGAACCTCCCTAATTGCTGGTCCCTGAAGGCACCAAAAATACAAAAACAACAAAACATTATATTTCCCAGGCCGGTGACAAGGAAGAGGATGAAGCGCTGAGAATAGAGGACAGGCTAAAGGGAAGAAAAGGACACAGCATGGTTGGTGTAATTACATGTTTTGCCATCATCGGCAGTGTGTGCACCGTCCGTCAATCAACATCAGCGAGTCTGAAGCTGGAGCAGATGGTGTAGGAAGGAATTGAGCTGGTCATTGACTTTGCTTCTGCAAAGGAAAGGAAGAGGGAGGCGACAGAATCAAAGGACACTCCTCTGAATCAAAGACTATATTGTATGTTGGCAAACTATTGAGCTGTGCCAGGATGGCCTCAACTAGAAGAACCTAATTAGATATAGAGGATATGAGGAGGCAGAGACATAAATCAATACAAAGGCCTTCACTTCTTTTTTTCATTTTACCCTGAAGATATGGCCCAGATTTCAGTTCTCATGCTACTTCTTTTCATGAGAAGGTAGAGGAGCAAAAGGCAAATTTACTCTCTGTGAAAACGATTAGTTTGCTGAATCTCCTAACAGGCCATTTCCCGTTTCACTGCAGTCTCTGTTGTGACTTAATCTGCTGCTAAATAAAATTAGAGTGTGACTTCCTGTGCGACATTTGGTCCAGTGCAGCGAGTGTAGCAAATAATGGTGTGTAAGACCGAGAGCAGTCTTTGAAGCAATGAATCAGGTTAGAGAGACTTTGAGCCATAATGACATTTCCTCCACAGTCTTCTTAAAGGGGGGGGGGGGCGCTGGAAATTGTACCTTAGTGCTAAACGAAGCCTGAGCTTTAATTAACAGCAGCAACACAAAAGGTGATGGACATTACCCACAGTTCACAGCTCTCATGTTTCAATCCCTCCTCACTAAAGGAAGTGTCTGGGAAATTTGGGCAGGTGTCGAAGGAAAACAAAATAACACGCAAGCAGCCCTCCATTGTGATTAAATCACCGGCACAGTCATTGTGATTTTTCAAAGGGCACGTCTGATCCTCTGCTCCATACCTGACTAACACACACCTCCAAGGCTTACAGGTACAATCCAGCTCAAGGCCCTTTGAAACTGTAACAAACCGGCCTGTGTTGAAGGGTCCTGCCTTTCTCAAGTCTTCTGAGAAAAAACACAACATGATAAATGAAAGTCCTTTAATTTGTTGCTTCATTACAGAAAACAGAATATGATCACAAAATATGTATACATGTAAACTGATTGTAAAAAAGCTGTCTTTAATGTCTTTAACTGTAAAATCACACACAAGTGCATTGTAGAAATGTGAGCAACATTTTATAAACATATATTTGACATAAAATCATTTCATTCACTAATAATAAAAGAAAAATAAAAGTACATTGGAAATGTCTGTCCAGAGAGGGGATTGTTTTGAACTTAAACACAGCTACATTTAATAAATGAGACTTTGTGTGTGAACTTAACAGATTCTGCACACTCCTTTGTTTGGACTGAAGTGTTTATAGGGAAACATAAAAGCAGCTGGAGGTGTTCTCCTCACGGCCTGAGAGACGCGAGGAGAAAACATTCAGGCACTCCACCCTAGTTTGAACTTCATATTATTTTTTATAAGAACAGAGGAACACACTAAATACACTTCACAAATGACCCACACCCATTAACACTTTCTGTGCAGATCAACATGAATCATGTTTTTCTTTGAAGGAGTGGGTATTGTGTGAGAACTGAACTGTGCTGTCTGTAAAAGCTGTGACTGGACACGTGTTCTATAAAAAAAAAAGTCTCTTCTTGTAGATCACATTGTTAAAATGGGCAGCTTTTCTCTCCGAGTCTTTTTACTGCGCAAAACATGAAAAGGAATGAAATCCAGAAATTTAAACAAATATAAATTCCATCCAGATTCTCAATGTCACAACACACATTCACTGATGTACAATGCGGTATGTTGTTTTTTAAAGCAGTTTTGGTTTGAATTCCCTCTTAATCTGAAGAGAGTTTATAAACTGCCCCCTTATTTCTCCTAAATCCTTGACGTGATATGTCTACTGGCTGTGGCGGGGCCCTACATGAAATGCCGCCCTGAGAAGGTAGGGGTGTGCTCATGGAACGGTAGAAACAAAGTGTGTCACTGTGGCCTATAATTGCTCACTGGGGGGCTACAAGGTTAACATTGGTTCAGACAGAACAATTCACAGACATACTTCCCTTTGGCAGAAGCTCAAGGCTGCAGAACCTGTGGGACTGTTCCTCGCGGGGGCAAACAATAAATTCGGCTTCACCTTCAGTTTTACAAAAAAAGAGCTGAATGGACCCTGAAAAGGCGGTGTGGGATGCACGTCTTTCATTTCACTGAAATTAAATGGCCTCAGTATAATTCACTGATACACTGCAGCTGTGTAATCTCCGTCTGGATTCACAAACACAATGTCTGCTCCGATCTCCCCCCCCCCCTCATGTGAAAACTGCACAGGACCCATGTGGCTGTATTTCTACCTGCTCACAGTGCAGCCATATGATTGAATGCACCGTCGAAAATAAATCCTGGATATTGATTTTATAACACTTGTTCTTCGGTTGCCCACGTTCAGTCTGTGCAGGTGGGATCAGGGTGGCAGCACCGGGGAGAGGACACAACTGTGACCTGAGCAAAAGACAAACACTTAAACACTCACTGTTGTCACTTTGTATTTAAACTACAGCATATCTTAAAAAAAATATTCTGACTCCATCGTTGACGCCACAGATGGTTGTACAGATCCGTCTCCAAAATGTAAAATAAATTACATGAAGGCCAAATATGATGTTTTGAGTTTTGTGAAAAACATTTCTTCATGACTATTCATAAAATGTACTGGTTCTTTAAGCTAATCAAACACAGCAAACCAAACACTACTGACAGGTTTATAAAAAAACATAAACAATAAAAAATAAAGTCATCGTTGCTGTACCTCAGCCTAAAGAGAGATTGGAATGAAAGAGATGAAACTTACCTTTAAAAATATTAGGACTCCAAGGCATCCCGCCGTCTCAGCAGGATCCTCTGCAGCTCCTCATTTTGGTCGTTTGTTGCCGGAGACGCCGGCTTTGGTTGGTGGGAGGTTCTACTGAAACTCTCCTGGAAAGTTTGAACAAGACAGGACAACCAACAAAAGAAAGACGGTGTGTTCAGACGCAACCCAGAGGCAGAGGCCCTTAGCAGAATACAATGTGCGACTTTTCACTCAGACTGTTGAGGATTCATAATTACAAAAAAAATAATAGTGTAGGCCAACGCTCATTTTCTCCGCTTTGCTTCATCTCATATGACAGTTATTATGTTGTTGTTAGCTCTGAAAATGTTACACCTCTCACTGGTAAAACATATGACTTCTTTTTCAACCTTTGTCAAATTGTATTATTTTTCAATATGAAATCGTGGTGTGAGCACGTCGATGCAGAAAGTAGAAAACAGAGGCTGTTATCCTTTGTAAACACACTGAAAGTTCAGCCAGTAAGAGACGGTTTGTAAGGACATTTGATTGTTTTAAAGTCCCATTACCATGATTCCTTTAAGTTCCTGATAGGCAGAATTAGAGGGCAGCCTCTCCATCTGATGAAAGGAAAATAGGAGGAAAGAGATGGCTTTGGTAAATAAACAGCAGTCTGACACATTATACTTATTTTTCCTCATTCAGCACTTAGAGGCTAAACTGCACCTCTTACCACAGTGACGAGACACTGTAGGCAAAGCACGCGGACGTATGCTTTCTACAAGACGCAAATGTGGAAACACACAATCATTTTGAGTCACGTCAATTTTCCCATCCTCATTATTTATAATTACCTCGTAGAGCAGGTCCTAATGCTATCTAATTTGTCGGAGTTGTTGTGGTGGAGGAACACGCAGACTAAAAGATGTCTTGGCCATGTGTCATGTTTTATCAAAACAAGCAGCTCCCAGATAATCCCACACACTGATGGATTTAAGAGCACCGAACAATACACGCTGATGTCTGCAGCCGGCGGTTCATGACAACACATTTTGTGTCACAATCGAGGCAAAAATCACACACATGCACTTTCTTTAATCACTCCTCGATCCCATGCGTTCATTTCTTTGGACTTTTCTCCCAACGTTCTGCAGATGGCGCTCTTTAATGTCTGTCTTAAACTGTCTTACACATAACTCCATGTGTTACATGTCCAACAAAGAGGTTTTACAACAACCAACACGAGGCCCGTGATGTCTCAGTTCTGTGTCCAGCAGCTACATATGAATATAAAAAAAACCCAAGAATTATCAATACATGAATGAGCAAGATCCTTTTTTATTATTTCAGACCTTGCTGTTCCTATAATACCCCCATCAGAACTGATAACACTGTGTGTGTGTGTGTGTACGTTTAAAATTCAGTGCTGAGATATGAGATTTATTATGTCCTTATTTCTAACCTCACTTTACAATATATCATCACATTTCAAACAAAGTCAGTGTTGCCTGTTTTGTGACCTTGTGATCAAAAATGCAAATAAGAAAGATTGTGTCCAGTGTGATGTCACTGCTTTGCTTCATGGACTATAGTTTCAAAGCCCTTAGTTTGTATTCAAGCAGGTCATTAACCCATTAAAGTCAGGATCTGTTTCAGAAGTGGGACGTTACATTACATGATTAAGAAATAAACTGTTTACTGAGTAAACTGTTTACTGAGTGTCTTGAGATAACGCCTGTTATGAATTGACGCTATATAAATAAAGATTGATTGATTGATTGATTGACTGAGGTATCCATTCATGTTAGATGCATATGGCTACGCCTTGTAGCCACTAACTCCTGCTGGCTGCGAGAAAGAATGTAAATGTGCAACATCTTGATTTGGCTCCAGTCTTTCAGACACTGTGGCCATGTCCACTTCCTTTAGAGAGACTGTTTACCCGTTTACCTGAGTTTAGATTGACCATAGTTTAGTAGTAGCTACTCACCTAGCATGTGACTGATTGACCCTCCTCGTGACAGCAAAACAAACAGATACACAATACTGTAAGAGGAACGGTGTGAGTATAGCCTTGAACTCATCCCAGATTGTGTTCTCTAAGATAAAACCCTCAATCAATAATCCATGTTCTAAAGATATTTGAGAGGTGTTGCTGAGGTATTGGTTCAAGATGAAGAGGCAGCTGTAAGGTCAAAGTGACCTTGACTCTGACTCCTTAGGGGTTCTTTACGTTACCTGTCTTCTGGGTCTGGTTCTGGTGGGTGAGTGAGTCACAGGTCGAAGTTGAACACCTTTCTTGATCCTTTGCATCATTTCGTTGACGGCCTGCTGCCTGACGTCCACCCCTGTGAGTGTCAGACACAGAGAGCCAGAGAGTCAAAGATATGTCACCAACAAGCTTTCATTGTCTTTTTCAAGAGAAGTGACACTATTTAGCAGCTTCACTGACTTTAAAAGGGAGTCTGTCGGGGAAACAGTGCCAAGAACCAAAGTGAGTTTAAATGATTTTGAGAGGCACCAGGCGCTGCGTAATTCGCAGGCATCATTAGCCCTGCACTTGAAATATAGCTCATTTGTATTTAAAAGCTTAAAAATGACAGAAGCCCAAAGGACCTATTTATAAAGTTATTTTTGGGAGAAACTCCAGACTTTTCCCTGTTGACCGTCCTGGAAATACTGACTTTAATTCATGTAAATCCTTTTTGTTAACAGGATCAACAGAGCAACAAAGTACATCTGCATCTTAGTGTAAAAAACACATTATGTTTCCAAGAACATGATGAAAACACAGGCTAGTTTAAAAAGAATAAATATAAATAAATAGGTAACATGACCAGAGGGCATAGTGGAAGAATGTCACACGTGTTTACATGTCGCACAAAAACTATTTGTGGTGAAGAAATAGTAAAAGCCTATTCTTTAGATGTGATTCAGAGATTGTTGGGTGATGTCTATTCAGCACTCTATAATACCGAGGGCTTAATTCACGCTTCTTATATTCAAAAACGCTTTAACAAACTGAGAACACATCAGTTTGTTCTATCAACACGGACGGCCAACCGTCTACAGCAAGTCAAGGCCTCCTTCTTTGTGCAAATTGAAGAGTTTAATGTGTTGATCTAAAAGGCCATGGTGGAATTTTAATTTGTAATGCACAACCTGCAAAACACTTTGCAAAGACACGAAAAAAAAAAAAAAGACTTCTAACTCAGAGCCTGTACTCCTTCACTGGCGGTCAGGAGAAATAGCAGCTTTAACGAGAATACAAAATCAAAATGAATGTTAAATCCTAAACAGAGGGGGAAGAAACCCACACACAGGGCATGTTTGAGTCATGAGAGTAAGACTTACAGAATGTCAATCAAAACGCATTCCCATCACTCACAACTCACAAGATCATCTCAAATGTTGCATAGAGAACAAAGACACACTTGAAAGATTCAAACTTGATAGAGAATACTGACAGACTATAGGAACAAAACAATCCTTCAGTTCTTTTATTCATGTACATGTGTTGTTGTCGTCTAAAGTGATTTCCTGCGTGTTTCCCTCCAGGTTTGATTGCTCTGATTATCCTCACCTTTGTCTCGTTATTCTCACCTGTGTTTGATTAGCCTGTCTATTTTGTCTCAGGGCCTTTTTCAACCCAACCCCGACACCCTACAGCCGCCCCCTCTGTGAGCCCACGCATTATAAGTCGCACTCACAGCTGAATGAAGCTCATTTAATCAGCGGCAAGCTATGGGGGAAAAAAAACCTTCCCTCTCTGAAGCGGAAACAGGAAGTGTATGTTACCATGGTTTCTCAGACACCTCAATTGAAGGAGGAAAGAAGGGTAGGCCTTTATCTATATGTCAGTATGACAAAATTAAATGTAGGCAGTGCTTGAACATACTGTTAGTACCTACTGTTCTGTAGACATGAACAGTCTGCAGATATTTGTTCCTACTTTGTTTGATATATTCAGTTTGGAAGTGGCATCATTTGTGTTTTCCCAAAGCAGCCGCCTCCTTCCGCCTTTTTTTTCCGTTTGGCTTTATTAATGAAGACGAGTTATGCACATATACAGTCAGGTAAACAAAAACAAAATCACAATGTAAATCAAGTGAAAGACAGCATACATGAAAGTACAAATGAAAGATGGTAATATACAGTACAAAATAAACCAATAAAGACACATACATAAATATGAAATCATTAATAAAATAGGGAAAGGGTTTAAATTAATGCAGACATTTGTTTTTAATTAAGTTGATTCATTTAATCCATCCTCGTTTGTTTAGATTTGGAGGCGCACAAGTGGTGTCGTTCGCACAGCATTGTGGGTGACAAAATGCAATTCATTTCCTGAAAGCATGCATCCGATCCATACTGCATAAAACCTTGAAGTTAGTTTTCATACTAAAATGCTCAGTCTGCTGAGGTGGACCAAACAAAATGCTGATGCCTGCTGAATGACCACGAGGGTTCTGAAAGTCTACTAAAAAAAACACAATACATAATGAAGTGTGGCTGTTCAGAAAAAAGCCTCTGTGTTTCCTTCCTTCTGTGTCAAGTCATTTGTCTTCCTACTCGTGTTCCTGTCTCCTGTGATTTGTATTTGTCCCTCAGTGGTTCCTTGTTGACCATTGACAGAAAGTGTTTTCCTTTTGGTCTTTTTGTCTATTAAATATTTTTGGTTTTCTGTATGTGGGTTCTCCTTTTTGATTTCTAGGATTAAGTGAACGTTGAAGCGAGCTCAAGCCAGCTCAGCCTTCTTTAGCTACTTTGATAGAATAGCCCTCTGGTCTTGGCTCTACTGTGTTATTTAAAGGGAGAAAACAGTTCCACTTTGGCAAGAAAACAACAACAACTAGAACTTATGCTGGAGACAGACCAAGGACACATACTCAGTGACCACAGTTTGGCTACATAAAAGGACTGAGGAAAGCTTTTTTTACATTGAATTTCTTTTTACTTAAAATTGAATATACTCTAAAAGTAATTTAGAAATGGTCAAGGTAGTATAAATAGTGATAGCATTTATGATAGTAATTAATGATAAAAAGCCCCCAACCAAAAGAGGTTGAGACGATGTGTCAGGAGTTCAATGTCATATTGTTCACCGAGTTCTTTTCAGTGATTTCTTCCAGTTTACATCACGTTCAAATTCAAACAGGTAGAAAAATGCTCCTATTTGTTTCTTTGGATTTTCAGAAACTATTTTGTGTATTTTTTAATCTAGAAAATGATTAAAGTTATAAAAAGACATAATTTAACTCTTACACTGCTGGTGCTAAAGAAATAAAACAGGTTCATTATTTGGAACGTTTCACTCTGATCACAGAGTAAAACATGCAGTTTGACAACGTTCATACCTGGTGTCTTGGCAGAGTCTTTGTCCACCAATGGGATGTCAGTACTAATGTCTCTTCTCTTCCGGATCAATGACAGCAGCGAACTACAGAAGAAGAACAAGTGGATATGTCACATTATCAAATTATTGCAGCGCTGACTTCCATGTTCTGCATCCCTTTTTTTTTTTTTTTTTACTAACAAAGTTTTATATTAGAATTTCTCGTATTAAATCAACATCAAGTAACAGCAAAGCATTTCCACAAACATGATATCAGACTCTATAAAAGCAATGTTCATCTTCTTCACACACAAAATTAAATTGAAAAAATAAAACAAATACTAAGGCAGTAACACATTTTAAGTCAAATCAATACAGAAACCAAATGCAGATTGTCTCTACATTTTTCCTCCAACAAATCGTTTTCCTGAACGCTCGGATGCTCGAGTCGGAAGGAAATGTGGTGCGGCACTTTCTCATCTCCTTTGGTAAAGGATGGTCCAGTGTTTCCTTTACTAAAAGAGGTCATAAAGGAAGCGTTTAATCACCTTCTCTGAACTTTCAGAGAATTCGAACAACTCTTATCATGTTCACCACCTAAATGCTTCTGGGTTTTAGGTAAAAAGGAGAGTGAAAAGAGATAGGAGGGAAAATCCGAATGCACCCAGAGAGAGAAAAAAATCCTTTTCTTTACATAACCAATATAAATATAAGTGTTTTAGTACTCGAGTCAGTTTTGGTCTCAAGACCATTTTTTGAAGGTCTTCTCTCGGAATTGAAAACATTTTTCCTCAGTCTTGTCTGAGTCTCAGACTGGGTGGACTCCGGATTTTAAATCAAGACAGGTCCACCTCTGATTGGCTATTTGTCAACATCGCGTGTGATTATAAGGAAAACAATGCTTTCTAAAACAACCAATAACTTAAGTGTCATGATTTGGTTTGGTTTCTGTGTTTCGTCTTGTTTTAGTTTGTTTCCCTTGTGTGTTTCAATGTTTCATAGTCTTGTGTTTTAAGTCTCGTCTTTAGTGTTTCCTGTTTTATTTTGTATATCTGGTTTAGGTGGTGTCAGTGTTGGGTTTTACTTTGTACTTGTCCTCTAGTGTTCTGGTCTTGTGTTTTTGTTCCTTGACTTTCCCGCCTGTGTGATTGCCCTGATTGTCCTCACCTGTCTCGTTAGTCTCACCTGTGTCCAATTAACTCTGTCTATTTAGTCTCTGTTCTGTCCATTGTCTATTGTAGTCAGTCTGTCATGAATGTCTGTCTTTGCCTGTTGTTTGTTCCCTGCGTTCTTGGATTTACTTTGTTTTTTAACACTTGGTTTTCGAGACGTTCTGGATTTAGTTGTGAGTACCGTAAATTCCGTACTATTGAGCGCACCTGGATATAAGCCGCACCGACTAAAAATAAGTAAATAAATGTATTTGTACATATATAAGCCGCACTTGATTATAAGCCGCAGGTGTCCACGCTATAACAAGAGCTATTTACACGGAAAGACGTGACACAAAAACATTGTTTTAACTTTTAATTAAATACGTAGGCTACCGGTAACATCTGCAAATACAAAGCCTTTATCAAACAGTGTCTGTAACACGGCTGATGAAAAAGATTACCGTAATACAGTAATACATTTCACAAGAAAAAGTCCATCCATTCAGTGACACGGAACGACTTCATCACTCACTTCCTCAGTCTCTGTTGTCGCTGTAAGTGTTAACTCTACGTGCAGCAGCTCTATGAGCTTCTTTGACAGCCAGGCCGATCGCCTTTAACATGAAAGCTGCATCATATGCCTTTCTCTGTGTGTTTTCCATCATGAGGGTGCGTGCATGAAGCGCAAAATGACTGATATTAAGATCCGATGTGACGAGGACAAATGTTTTTGCGGCAGGAGCTCATTGTCCCGCAAGAAAAATCCATAAATAAGCTGCATCGTTGTAAAAGCCGCAGTGTTCAAAACGTGACAAAAAAGTAGCGGTTTATAGTCCGGAATTTACGGTAAGTTTTTTGGTTTTGTGTTTTTGCTTTTAGTTTAATCTTTTGTTTACCGCATTTGGGTCCTCCTCTCCTGTTTTCTGCCTGCTTACGTGACATTAAGTTAATTCATAATTAGATTTTAATCCCCAAGGTTACAGCCACAACCTTCCCAGCGCAAAGGACAAAATGCACAAAAGATAATTTTTTACGTTAATATTAATGGTCTCGGTCTTGATCCCTAAACGTTTTGGTCTTGGAGCACTCTGGTCTCAGGTGTGTCATAGTCTCAGTAAGTGTGGTCTTGACTACAACACTATGCGAGTCATGTTAGCTTATACACTCACTGGAGCCCTTGTTTGACACATAGTGCGCCCCCTGTTCTTCATCATCAGTATATGACAGCACTTAACAAACTTACTCTTTGAAGAAAAAGTCCAAAACACTTGAATGGAACAAAGAATTTCTGTTTCTTAAAGCAGTAACAGATGAACACAGCTTTATAATTGAAACTTTAGTACCACCAGTTTGTTTGTGAAAAAGCTCCTTCTTTGTAGTCCATTTAGACTTTAAGTTGCCATACACCTTCGCTGAAAGCTTTCAGCAGAATGAGTGCAGTTAAGCAGTCTATAAGCTGCTCCTTTGTGGTTGACCACACGATCTGTGACCTTGGAGTGGTCCTTGATGCAGCTGATTTCGAGGTGAAGTTTGTCGATTTTTTTCCATCCAGAAGAGAATAAATCTGTTACACACACAATGGGCAAGTTTTTCCATCTGTGATCACCTGTGGTAAGCTCTGAGAAAAGTGTGGCTAAAAAAAAACTGCATGTCAATACCATCTGCAAGTGCTAAAGTCTCTCCAGTCAAAGTATTGCGGACAAATCTCCTGAGTCTATTTAAATGCCAGCATGAAGGCGAGCATCTTCCACTCTCTCCCATCAGCATGATGAGGTGTCCGCCTTGAGTGCCTCCATCAGGGAGGTTACCCACTGAGGAATCACTAAACACCACTAGTTTAAGTGAGCTGTCTTTTCCCAAGGTGCTGAAACCTCAAGGTCATTTCAGCTTTCTGATTAGTTTGTTTGCACAGTGCAGGGTCTGAACAGTGGCATGTTTCGTACCAGATGCCAGCATGGAAATGTCACACAAAATGTCAGGTCTGCTCTGCTTTGCCTCCCACAATATTTGGCCAATCTTTGACTTGAGCATCTGAGTTTCAGCTTCGGTGAAAGCGGTCTCCATCTCCAGCTCCGGTGGGGTCCACATGAATGAGCTGCACATTTATTATGTCCAAATCTTACTTTGTTGTACCTGTATCTAGTCAGTCGGAGAGTGAATCTCCAATCCAATGTCGTTGAAGCTGTTGTGTTCTTCACGTCCAACCTGGAAAACAGCTTTCAAGTGAGGGGCGACTGTTGAGAAGAATTTCTTTGGACCATCCAAAATGAAATCATCCACGTGACGAGCAAGAATCCCCATCCCAGGAGTCAGAAGTCAACCAGCCAGTAGAACACTCCTGGATCAACACAGTGGCTCCCAACTTCTGCATGGTGCCTTTAACTCTGTTATATCACTATAGAGAAGCATCTGTGAGACCTTAAACACTTCTTTAACTTCCAGAGATGGCCTTGCCTCTGGGCTTCTTGTGGAGACTTGATAAAGGCATTTCAAGCCAACTCTTCACCTTGTAGAGGGGCTGCTTTAATTTCCATGGAGTTCATTGGCCACGCACTTTAGCACATGACAGCCATTATCATTTTCAGAGCCTCTGAGGCAGAGGTAGGAGAGTCTTCTTGAAGTTCCTGCGTGTTCATTTCTTTAAGCCTCTTGCAACTAACCTAGCTTTTGGTACAACACCATTACATTTCCTTGAACCTTCATCCTTCACCTCTTCAAAAAACTTGTTTTCCAGTTGTTGAGCTCAGCACGTTTGGCAGACATGATAATGTCATCATGTACAATGAATATTTCATCTTTGTGACTGTCAGTGCATAGTTGTGCTTGCCCAGCTGTAACTACCTGAACTTATTCACGTTTCCCAAGTTAACTGATGCTGTTTGGTCAGCAAATTGTTATGACCTTATGCACTGTAGATTGTACCAGTATTTGGGTTTACTTATTGCCTTTCCTGCCCAGCTGAGGATGTTCCCAGGGTGTGTTTGACCATTATCATTGTCTGTGAAGGTAACCACATGTCCAATTTTCAGCTGCAGGCTTTCCAAAGTGTTAATTGGGTGTGTTTGTGTTGTTTCAGAAGAACTACCATGCTTGTTCCCTCTAGACTCTTCTGAAGGGAGTCACTGTTGTCCTCTACACTAAGGGAGTTCTTCTCAAATTTCATTTTCAGTATCAAAGTTATCACTTAGCTCAGTTTCAGGTAATGTGTTATGAGTTTCAGTTAACTCCATTTGATTATCCACTTCTTCAAGTATTGCGTGGGAATTATCTAACTTTCAAAGCCTGGAGTGATGTACACGAACACAGGTGCCCTCGTGCCGGACAAATATTACTGCTCCGTCTTGGCCAATGACAACACGACAACTCTTCTATTCCGTACTTGTAGTTGACTTTGTTTCATATCGGTCATCACTGGGCTGCAGAGTTTCTTGTCATTAGAGCCCAGTCTAGGGCTGTCTTCCATTCACACCCATTTTCCTTTTTTACTTTCAGTGAGTGTCAGATTTTGCCTTTCCAAGAGGACATTGCTCCATGTGCTGTCCGCTGCCGTTGTTTTTCACTTCAATGTTAAACTTCTCAGCCATGTCTCTTAACTCTTCACTGTTGTATTCCCCTCCATTGTAACTGAACAATCTACGTGGAAGGCCATTAACACTTATCAAGCAGTGAATAACACACAATCCCTTGGTTTATTAGAGGTGTACAATGCTCCCTGCAAGGAAACATGTAAAATGGTCACTAGCATGCAGATACCAAACGAGAAGCTTGGACAAGCTGTAAACACGAGGTATTTGTCTTTAACACTAAGTCTGGCTGTGTCTAGTAGCTTGAAAGCTAAGACGGCATCTGGAAGCTCCATATAGAACTTACTCAGTCTGTTGTATCTACGTTCAACATTGACAATGTAATCCACTATCGGAGTGCTATTTTCCCTAGTTTTTTTGCTCAAACTGCTTGTATGCCTTGTAATGTCAGTCTTTCCTCATTTAAAAAAATAGTCTAATTTTGTCAGAAGTTTAGTCATTCCATCATCCTTATTCAAGTCCTCTGTAGCGATTTCCAGCGCGCAAACCCTTGCTCTTTCACTTAGCAACAACACTGCCAATGCCTGCTTCTTCTTCAAGTCGGTAACTGGACTTCAAATTTCGACCTTATTTTTCTGACTTTCGTATGATTTCATCTTGTCAAACAGTGGTGGAACTGCTGCCAATGTTAGCTTAAAAACTATAATGACGACTATGCTTGGTACATACGTTATCTGAAACTCGTTTGACACATAACAATCACTTACAGCACCATAGTGCGCCCCCTGTTCCCCATCACTAGGATATGACACGGCACTTAAAAATTCGAACAAGACATGCTGCTGTTTGTTTATGTAAAGACACCAATTTATTAATTGAACAATTAAAAAAAAAAAGGAGGAGTGAGAATTTAATTGTCTTTATGAATAAGACAATTCAATTCAATTCTCACTCATCTTTTTTTTTTTTTAACTAATAATGAATGTGAGTCTTCATCAAGATAATAAAAAAGAAAGTAGAGCCACATTTTGATTTTATGTAAAAAAATAATCTAACAATACCTTTTTCGTATCGCAAGGTTAAACATTTGAGCGTCATTGATGCAAGTAGCGTGTGTATGATCGATCTATCACCCGGGGAAACCAACAAACTTTGTGCCTCTACATCCTTTTCCCTTTGGCAAAGGTTTTGTTTTAAAAAAATGCTTCCATGTCAAACAGTTTTTTTTTGTGCTGACTGAGAGTGGGGGCGGCAGCAGCTCGGTCCTTTGGACTTGGGTTGGGAACTGGAGGGTCGCCGATTCAAGTCCCAATGCGAACCAATATATGGAGGTTGGTAAAGTATGGCAGCTGGAGAGGTGCTAGGCAACTTCTCGAGCTATACTAAGGTGCCCTTGAGCAGCAGCCGCACTCTAACATCTCTCCAATGTATGTACCAAGGTCCTGTTTGTGCATGTGTGTGAGAGGCATGCTTCTAAAAATGACAGCGTGTCAACCAGAATTTTCCCCTCTGGAATAATAAAGTATATAAAATTAAATTAAAAATTAAATTGACATTAAATTAAAAATCAAAGTAAATTCAAATCCAAAAGACAGTCTGACCCTTTTTAACTGCCATGACACAGGTTCACACTTTCCCTCTAATGAAGTCTTTAATCAAAAAGTCAGCATAGGAAACTTATTACGCACTCTGGTGATTGAATGTGATCGTACCTGAGTGGGTTGGAGGCTGGGGGGGCTGGGGCCGGGGGAGGAGGAGGTGGTGGGGGGGGAGGTGGAGGTGCTGGAGCTGGGTGGGGGTTGGCGGCTGCCTGCAGCTTCTTCTGGAGCTCTTCAACTGGTCAAGAAAACACATCGGTCAGAGTAAATACGCAGCAACATCGCCGAGAACAGAGCCTGAAGAACAGCTTTCAGGATGATAAAAGAGCTGAAGAGGATCTCATGGTCACACTTCAAAGCAGATAAAGCCTGTTTGAAATGTTGTGGCGTGCAGAATTAGTGCTCGCTCGCACAGTGATGATTCTGCATGGTCCTCTCTGGTAAATAGTGCAATAGTGCCCCGAGGAGTGGCCCATCCATAGAGCTCTGAAAACCTCTTCACCTGTGAAGCGCAGATCTTTGACCTCCACTGCAGCCTTGGAGAACTTGTCATGGTAATCCATCTTCTCCTCCTCCATCAGCTCCAGTTTACGCCTCAATGCTGTCAGATCCTTCTGAGCCTCACAGCTCCTCAGCCTCTCCTCCATCTGCTTTATCTGATGGGGAAAAAAATAGACAGTCTATCTTTAATAAATAATAAATATTGTTTTATCACATAAGGCCTGTATCAATCATGAACAAGCTATATGTTAACTTATCAAACTTCATATTAGCATGAACACAATAGTGGCTATCAGAGGCAAGTAAATGGCCAAGGAATTTTACACTTGAAAAGAAAACATTTGAATATATAAAATAATATGCTTGTTTGTATTCTGCATCTTTCAGTGGAAAAAACAAAAAAAAACAGCATCTCAGTAGCATTTTATTGGCTCCAGCTCCTGCTGTGATGATTTCTGATAAATAGCGTTGGGTAGCTGCCAGCTGACATTTAGTCATCTGCTTCGTAACCCCAGTTCCTTAACTAGTGTTTTAATTGTTCCTAAATGAAGGGTATGGCTCACCTCCACCCCAGTTCCAGCAGAGATCAGTGATCCCACTCAGCTCTAATTGTTTTCCATCAGAGCCTGAGATAGTGGGAGGGAGCTGGAGGCAATGCTGCTGCTTTTAATTATCAATCTGAGAGGTCAGAGCCTCAAGGTTTTACTGGTATGACCTGTGATCATTCACCACGCATCCCCCCTCGGTGAAATTAACCAGATAATTCTTGCTTTCATGCATATGCATTAAAAACATTTTGTGTGTAAACCCAAAAAACAGTCAAATGTATTTGTCTTTATACATTTAAAGTTTTTTAGAGGGAAAACCATGAGCTTCATCTTTAGCCAAGATATCATCAGACAAACCTGGCTAATACTATCCACTGCTTAGTTATTTCTTTACAAAGAAGCTATTTTCACTTCACTAAAGTGAAAAGGATTCTGTCATTACACACTGATGAACCAAAAAACAGATCAGAAACGGATCTTTTCTTCATTTATCTGTTTTGTCTGTTTAATCGTAGTTGAACTTTATTTACTTCGAAATCAAAAGTCTGCCGTTTTTCTTCTTGTGCAGATAAACATTTAAAGAGTTGGTTTTGATAATACTTTGATAATATTTTTACTATTAGCTTTCTGACAGGCTCTAACATTCCCAGGTGACATTATTGATTCTTTGAGTTCTAAGGTTGTTGCTGTTAATTAAGGAAACTCAATACATGTGATTTCTTCTTTGAGACTGTAAGAGGCTTATTTAAGAATCAATTCAACCTTTATTTATACTGGAAAGATCATTGAGGGGCGATACTCATTTCCAATGACATCAAGTCATTACATGAATAATTAGAAAACAGACATTAAATCAAAAACAAAATCAGAAGACAGATAAATACAAGAACTGCTAAAATCAGTCTCAAATGTCCTGAAATGATAAAGCGAGTACAAAACTACAAAAACGAAACACTTCTGTAAAGCAGTTACAAACAGAGGTTGTTGGGAGCTTTCGGATCAGGTTTCTAAAATGGCCAAAAAGTAAACGTTCATACAAAGCAGTATGACTAAATATTGGTTTATGAACCTAATCCTACAAGCTAAAGCTTCAATTGATCTGCTTGGCTGATTAATACCTTCTAACTTATCGGATAATAATTGATCACTTGCTTTGCTTTTATACAATCCGTCCTTCTCTGAATGAAGTGAGTCACTCTTTCAGTGTTAACTGCAGAATGAACGAGTAACCTGACAGCTGGTTGGAGACAAATGGCCTGACGTGTTTTGACATTTTCAGAAGTATGTTAAACAACAACAAGAAATACAACGTGCTTATGAGTTATTAGACTGGATACCAACATCTCAGAGTGTGGCTACGCTTCCTCGCACTAGTATTCTGTTCAGGTCCTCAATGTCCATCAAACCCAACCATAAGTTAGAGGAGCCTTTCTCCTCTGTGTGTGACAGCAGCTCTAAATGAGTCCAGTTTGTACCCACCTGGTCCTGGTGCTCAAGCCTCTGGGACTCCAGGTCTTTGGTCAGGCTGGTGACCTGGCTGAGGGCTTCCTGTAGAGCTTGACTGGGCAAGGAGCTCTGCATTAGGATCTGACTCTGTCTCTTTAGCTGCTTTTGCTCCACCAACATCTTAAAAAAAATAGGTCACAAAAAATAGAGAATCCTTTGATATAGTAAGTACACATTGTTGGAATGAGCAAAACTGCAACATGAACATTGTGATTAGCAGAGAGTGTTACTGTTGAAAGTTACCGCTCTGGCAAACTTCTCAGCCTCTGTCCTCAGGTCCCGCTCCAAGCTCAGGCTGTCCTGTAAGGTTTCAAATTCCTCCACAGCAAACTGAGACACTGGAAAAAAGAAAAAAAGGTTTTTCAAATGGTGTTATTTGTTCCTTTCAGCAGAACAGATCGTTACAATACAGGCCACATTTACAACACCTACCTCTGTTATATTTGCCCAGGAGCTTCTTTTGCTGCAGTGTCTCAGCGATTAAAACAGTGTTATCGTGTTTCTCTTTGAGCAGCTGCGAGGGTAAGAAGGGGCGAAGCAGGAAAAACAGATGAAGTATAAAAATCATTAGTTACAGTTGTATTTCACAGGAATTACTTTCAGAGATAAAATACAGCTTACAAATAAGTTTCCAGCTCTCTTCACATTCACAGAAAGTCTTGTTTTCAGATTTGTTTTTTTTCATTAAACTTCAGTCCACAACTAGCTTTTTAAGTATTTCCTATTGGAGTTTTAGATTGCTATAAACTTGAAACGTTGGTTTAGTCTTTGTTTACCCCTGTTGGTTAACCTTCATGAATTGAAATCGTGAAGCAAGATGTAGGCAAGGCCAACAAAGTAAGATGAGTTCTGCCCTGGCCCACACTGCCTGCCTGGGCACCATGTGACAAACACCTCCTTAAAATGCTTATTTTAATGTCTTCCCAAAAAAAAAAAAAAAAAATCTACTGCAAACAACTATCTGCTCTCGTGTTCAATCTTTGGACACAATAGCGGATAGAGTATGAATTTGGATGAGAGGGTGTGGAATGACATGCAGGGATGGACCCACAGGTGGGACTTGAACCGACTGGAGGAATATTGAATATGCAGAAAGCCATCTGCACCCCTGAACATGAAACAGATTCAGAGAATTTTGAATTTTAAAGAAATAGTTTTAAATGTCTGCGGATTTTTCTTTTTGAATATAAGCACACAACTCCACTTTATTTATAAAGCACTTTTGATCCAAAGAGCTGAACAGCATAAAACGGTGAAATATTGCTGTTACTGTGTCAGCTTTTGTGAAAAGCTTTGGCACTTTCCTCAAAACATTTTCAAGGATCCAGACAACAAAGATACATTTCTAACAACAGCTTATTGGTGCATTGAAGACACTTTATTTTACAAGTAAAAGGCTGTGACTCACCCCAAAACTTAACACTCAAGGTCAAAGTAGAAATCATAGGCACCAACACGACACATATATTGACACAATGAGGTCAAAATTTATCGTTTTCATTAAAGCAGCTGGGTGAGTTCTAGTTATATTCTCATCAACAGCTTTATTCAACATGTTTTTGCACAAGTTCAAAACTTGTGAGCTTGTATATTTCTTTGTGAGGATGGTCTCTCCTCGTCTTAAACTTCATTTTGCATCTCCTAGTTTGACTAACATTTGAAACAGCGGTACAATCAAACATTGTATTGTATATCCAATCTGAGAAGGGAACAAAAAAAAACATACTTCCTCTCTGGTGTGCGTCAGTTCATCTCTCGTTGCCTCAAGATCCGTCATTGCTTGATTTTTCTGCTTTAGTGTGAAATCCAATTGACTTTGAAGGTCTGCAGCAGAATAGAACTCTGTGTCAAACTCTGTCACATATTGAATTGATCTTGTTTTCATTTCACTTAACACTTGCCTATATGAGTCTACAATAAAACCAAGGTTAGAGTGTAGAGCCTCCCTCTGATGTTGAGAACATTCTAGTTATAAGCAGTAAAGTAGTGAGAACACAGGGGAACACAAGGTCATAGCTATTCCTTTTGTCTTTACATATCGATAAATGAATACACGACGTTGTAAAACAACAGCGGTTTGGTTGTTCAAAGAAGAATCGTCTGCCATCTGCTGTGTGTCAACTGCATCAAATTCAGGAATTTCTGTGGCCAGGAATTTCAAATAACACCCTTTTGTTCTGAAATGTGCGAATTACAAAGAGATTGAATCTGGTAATAGAAAGCTGCTCACAGCAGGAACAGGTAGAGACATTTAGGAGGGTACTTAAGCAGAAAAAGGTCGCTGACATGTAAAATTGTTTTTGAGGAGAGATGGAATAACCTTTGTTGAGTGTGAGATGTATTCTGATAGACTTCAACTCTTACATCAAATGTTACACATGTAATAACAGATAAAGAGTTTTAACAATAGCACAACCTTGTTTGACTGTCTCAAGGTAAACGTTCGTGTGGTGAAAGTAAAAACAGACAGTGAACAGATTCCCTCACAGAAACTGCTTTGACTGGCTGTCCATTAATATACAATTATGAATTTTCATATAGAGCCCACAAGTCAACGTATTGCTGTACTCAATCATCTTCTACATCGGGGTATATAATTTGTAAATGACATGATTATCTCTGTCTTTTAATGCCAACAGCCTTAAACAACGTGATGAGAAGCATCAGGGAGCATGAATCCATAATCAGAGTTTGAATTTGAATTCTCAGAAAAAGGCTGATAAATTGAATTATCAGTCGACGTGTAATTACTGTTTGACTGAGGGAACTGACCGTGACATTTCCCATGGACAGCTCAATGTGGAGGACAGCCTTTTCTTCGTACATTACCGCTGACAGTTCAACACTGGCAGATCATCAGCGTTTAAAAGACTCGTTGTTTTTCAGCCAACGTTGCATATACTTGAGCTGAAATAATTAAAAACTAAGGCCAATACAATGCTAACCATGGAAACATCCGTGCCAATTAATCCCATTCATTCACATTTGAGTGCTGCAGACGAAGCAGGAAGAGTAACTTGGGCTTCAGTGTCTTCAGGACACAACCGACGAGAGGCTGCAGGAGCTGGGGATTAAGAGACGATCGACTCCACCACTAAGCCAACGCCACCAGTGACTCTCTTTCATCTGTCGTCTTTGATGTTTGTCCTGTTTGAGTTATTTGGACAAGTTCGTCATGAAAAAGGCCTATTAGACCAAAGTATGACTTGCTGTGGGACTTATTGTAAAAAAAAAACGTGAAATAAGTCCATTCCCAACTTTTTGGGTGACGGAAATTAAAGATGTCAATGTATGTTTATATACAACTTAACTCCTCACTTATTAAACCTCTGAGAAGGAACCAGATTGTGCTTGGGTGGTCACATCTGCTCGAGTCCTGCATCTGCTTGTAATGTCACACAATATGATTGACTGTGTATCTGTATTATGATATAGCACAATATGATTGACTGTGTATCTGTATTATGATAGCACAATGGGATTGGCTGTTTGTCGGAGAGTGTGAGTAGCAGTTTTGAAGTTTTTTGTAGTATTTAGTTTTCGCAGGTCCTCAGACAGAGAATATACGGATTTATGGACGTTACTGAGAATTTTTTTTAAATGTTTTTTGGGACGTTTGATGTTAAACAAGTGAAACATGGTACACAAGGCTTACTGTCTGTTACCAGTAGGTGGAGTCTTAACAAATGTTGTCTATAAGCGTGTAAATATGTTCAGACATGGGACTCTCATCACATTTCAGGCAGTTTGGACGCAGTGTGTTTGTCCCTCTTTCATTCAGGAGACATTCATCTCTTATTCTCTGACGTACAGCCAATCACAATTCACTACATCATAACACAAACGCAGGCAAAGGACCACACCAGATCTCACCACCCAGAGCGACGAGTACCTACGCAGTCCCAAAAGAATGGTTGACATTGTTGTCAGGCCTAATTCATGTTTTCAGTCTGAGGATCCTACTCTTACTTTATCCCATCAGCTGTCTTTGTCAATACCATAACTTCATGGTAAGTGTACAGTTTCTAAAATATTGAGCTTGAGACGTGTTTACCTGAGATGAGGATCTGGCACTGTGGGGAGAGGCAGATTTTGCTGGCTAGTTCTTCACTCTCCTCCTCCTCCTCCTCCTCGTCTTCATCCTCAAGGTTGATCTCAGTGATGGTCTCTGGGTTCAGGTGGGACAGCAGCATCATGCTTTTCCTCTTCAGAGAGCGATTCTGACGGTTTAACTACGATGACAAGTTCAATAAGGTAACACATCAATTAATATGAATGGCAGTCCAAATTAAGGCAAGTAAAGGTGTTTTATAGTTCAAGACATGAAGTCATTGTACTGCACATATTTCCATCCAGCTATGAAGAACTTCCATTGTTGTTTGGTTGCTCCTGTGGACAATCCAGTGTTTTCTTAACTAAAGACAAAAAAAACTCCTCCTGCTTGCTTTCAAATATCTAACCTGCTAATCCCGTCTAAACTTTTTAGAAGAAAAAAAAAATCTATGAGCCATTTCTAAGCAGCTGGCAACTAAATGAGCCAAACATTATGATGTATTTCAGTGTGGCCTCTGTTGATTGAATATAAAGAAACAACCCTTTCCACGGTGTTTAATAACAGACAGATAAAGGAGAACGTCCTAACGTTTACATCTTAGTGCTGCTTTGATACTGGGATCACTGTATGCTGGAGCTCAGGGGGTCGGTCCTCTTTGTACCAGTCGACAATAAGACCTTCTTGACTGACTTTGTTTTGTGTTATTCCCCAATGCTCTCTTCTTTAAAAGTGCATTGCACTTACTTTCCTGGGAAGGTTATGATAACTTTCAAAGGCATCTGGTGCTACAGTCTTACAGATGACAGTCTTTCTGTCCGACTGCCTGGACTCATTTCTGCCACAGAAGGCTCTGTTTCAGTGGTGATGTAAACCTCGGGTTAGGGTTCTCAATCACAACTCAATCAGGTGTCGTAGCTTCATCTCCCTATAATACCCCTCTGTTTAAAACAGTTGGTCCACATGTACACAAATTTATAAATCTGTTTGTGCAACCGAATGAACTCCAGCTAAGTACTGCAACTTCCTCCTGAGTGAGTCTTGTGAGACTTTCCAGTAAATTCATGAATACAAAGAGTGTGAGTTTGTCACTTCCCAAAGTGTCATTGTGTTAAAAAATAAAACAAGTCACTAAAGAATTTGCTGTGCAGAAACATTATGGTGTTGTTTAGCTGCCCGAAAACAGTTTAGATTTCTGCTTGGAGCATTATAATCCCCCGACAGCAAGAGGAAATGTGCAGTTAATTATTTACACCCGTTAAGAGAACCTGTGGCGACAATAACACTTTTATAGTACTATTACTATTCACTACCGTAAATAGTCAAACTTTAGAAAATGAACAACGTACCTAAACATCAGAGTATATGCCAGAGCAGCAAAAACAACTTCTGAATGTGCATTTTATGGCATATTCTGCAAACCTTTCCTAAAAGATGACATGAATCCAACTCCAAATGATAGAGCCCGCGTCTTACATCACCTTCATTTTTTTTTCAAATCTGCATAGAGTGACAAGCCTGCTTTGTATTAAACGAGTGGAAAACAGGCAAGAGGAATAAGGTGGCGGAGCGACAGATGAGATGTTGTTGATTTCCTCTTTTCTTTGGCCCTGCAATCAGTCATAATGGCAGGACGCATGCAAAAGCAATGATAAGGTGTGAAAAAAAGAGACATCATTAGAGGAGCACAAGCGGACGAAGGGAAAGGCACTGAATATCTCTCCTTTTATCTGTAATCACAGTTTTTTTTTTTCATGTGACATGTATTTGCATCTTGCATTTCTGTGCATGATGTTTTTCTGTGATTATCACTTCTAACACTTATTCTTATGCGCTGTTTTTCCCAGCAACTCTGGAAATTCTACAAGAAGCACGCACGCTAAACTGCTAAAATGGCCAATCCATTTCTAAAAGTTCAATCATCAGAACACCATGTATGCATCAATTAAGGAGGCAGTAAAACATAAATGAAGCCTATGGGAAAGAGATGGATGCCAATTATGCATCGCTCTTGATGTCATCCGAAGGAAGGAAAGTGCCAGGACTGAGGAGAAGAAGAAAAAAAGAAGAGGACAAGAAGAAAAGGCGAGCCATAAAAGAAACATTTATTAATGGCATCCCGTCGGGAGCAGATTGCAGCAATTCCATCTTTTGATGATGCCCTTCAGACAGCATCTTTCTTTCTGAGATGCAATCAACAATACATAACACACATTCTTCTGCTAATAATCTACAATTCATGAGAGATGTACGTGGAAAATAACATACTAAGATAAATCAAAACAGGCACAGTACAGGGTTAGCACTCACCATTAGAAAAGTCTCGGCCCCTTCATTTTACCTTCAATCAAGCATCAACGAAAAAACATCAAACCCCGAAACCACATTATGGTTAGACTGGTTTTAAATTGGTAACACTTGTTTTTAATTCAAAATGTTAACAGTTGAGGAATTGCTCTGAAATGAAGCTCCTTTAAAAGTGGCCTTGGAAAAATATCTATTTAGCAAAATTACCGTCATCAAAATATGAAAAGGAATTAATACAGAGTCGTCTCTCGTCCTCCTTTGTTATGGGCCGTGATTGAAACGCGAAGGAGCGATAAGATGACATCAACGCCGTCAGAGTTGTGACTGTGCAACGCCTCCAAAACTCAGCTTTAAGGTCAGCAGTGTTCAAAGACGCCGTGGGTGCCTGGCGAACTGATGAGATTCTTTAAACTGAAGTAAGTCAATGGCAGATGTGTCGAAGTACAACCACAAATAGCAAATCAATGACTATAGGCCTTTGTGTCCACCACAGAGAGAGCGGATACACCCTGCTATATTAGTAAGGCAGGCACATGAAACACCTGGTTATGGTTAATGTTTTTTTATCAAGAAAGGAGAGGAGGACGGAGGGAGAGAAAAGACCAAATACATCAAATAAAGCTAGAAAGAGAAAAGTGACTTAGACTGGCCAAAAAGGAAGCTTTTAGCCAGAATATTCTTAAGAAGAAATAGATTAACTCCTGCTGTCAGAGCTGCAGCAGGAGCGTTTTTATAGCTGCCTCTTAGTGACCCTGTACAGAAGACATAGCCTGACACATAATAGTTTCTGAGGCCAATTTTTGCACTGAGTCAGTAGATGAAGAAATGCAACACAAAATAATCTCTCCACCACATTTCTAGCCAATGACAATTCATCAAGTTTGTTTCTGTGTCATCAGTGGCTGAATATTTACTTTGCAAAACCGTGGAAAGCTGCACATTTCCCTCCAGAAGTAAATACTTGGACAGCATATTTCAACATATTTGGTGGCTCTGTTAGTCTTCTGTGATTCTTCCTGATTTGAAAAGAAGGTCCATGTGTTTCTCTCTTCGTGCACTGGAATTTGTTTTATTTTGAAACATTTTTGCAAAAGCTCATTTTGCCACAGCAACAGGGTGGTCTGATCTCATTTGATGTGACTCTGGATCAGTCCTGCCGTCTGTTTTCTGGAATTATGAGGCTCAAACCCTCAATTTAATTGATGTGATATGTTAATGACCTGTCCCACACATAGGAGCCCCTGTCCACGCTCTCGTTAATGAGTAGCTTTATCTCGAGATGAAACAATCTAGCAGAGTTGACATATTTAATTCTTACCTTCATGAAGTTCATTTTATTGACAATTAAATTCTCCAGACCTGACTCTTACATGGAGAGCTTGAGCTTTTGTATGCTAAAGAAATATCATCATCATGCAAGGCAATACTTTACAGTAATACAGTAAATCTGCCTTACCTAAAAGGACATCTCTCGTTTGTTACAGCAATCATTTTCTTTGACCACAGGGAATTCAATTTGTTTCGAGAGCAACTGCAGTTCGGATGAAGTTTGGACTGACACAGAGTCTGATATACACTTAAACAGTGGATAGATTATAGCATATTAATTGTAAGTTAGTACCAAATGCATGCTGTCATTATCATTGATTTAAAGTATTTGGTCCACACTGGACTGGATTTAAGAGGGCAATAGAACTGAACAGAAAAAAAAAAAAAAAAAGTAAGATGTCAAATGACAGAGTGAGTTATTTCAGAGTGAGTTCAAGGCAGAAAGAGTGTTTTTATTTCTCGTTCATTCGTTCATCAATCACTCTCTCTCTCTCTCTGCTGATCTAATCAGTTGATCAAAGGTGATAACTCTCTCCGTATTAAATAACCCAATTCAGCCAAATCTCCATCAACCAATAATTCGGCTGTTCTTGATATTGGACCGTGTTCACCTCTCTTCTGCTGTCACTGTCATTCCGGTCATTTCCATGCTGTTGTGTCACGACCCCCCTCCACCCCTCTTCTGATTGGGTGTTAGCTCTTGTGAAGCCAACTTCTCATCACACCCTTTCTTTAACAGTGCCAGGACACCATCATGGGGTATCCCACAATGCTCTCTGCCTCACTACCTGTTTACATATGTAATGGTGCCATGTCACCTGGATGTAATCACTACAGATTGATCATAACCTTAATCTGTTTCATGTGATTTTTATAACATATCTGTTTACTCTCCTAATATACATTTTTGTCTGTGTGTATGTGTGTTGTATCTGCCACACTATTATGTTATGTAATCACACTATATTTTTTGACTCATGTGGATCACAAGGTTATGGACAGAGACGCCTGACTTGTGAAGAGCCTTTGAATATTAGTCAATCCAAATGGAAGTAAACTTTAAAATACCAACCTTTCCTGTTATATTTAATGTTACATTTCCAAGTTTATACTATTAGCCTTCATTCTCTTAGACATTCAGCCAATTAATTATTATCGTAACAATTATAATGTTCATGTTCTAAATGTAAACAAGAAAATACAGTGTTCTTTTTTTCTTTTGTTTTTCTCTTTGAATCATTGTTGCTTTGAGTCGAGGGTCTAAACCTCAGCAACTGGACAAGTCATCTGTGAACCAGTTGTATTGATCTTCCCCTCAGTCAAGAAATCTTGAAGTAATTTTAGGCATCTAAAACTGTACTTTTGAGCCCTGCAAGATGACGATGAAAGAAGAGGACTGAAGCTTCGCAATGCTAAGAAAAAAGAAAAGAAAAAAAAAAAGGCCTAAAAGTTGACCTTCACCATAATTCTCCCTCAGCCTCCCACTGCCCAAAATCTGGTCCAACCAGGTGGACTCTGAGAGCTTTTGTTCAGAAATTGAATGAGAAATGATTACAGGGATAAGCTCAACACCATTGGGCTGCAAAATGACCATGTGCCTGGCTCCCCCACTCTCAATCACAACTCACATTTTAGCAAGGACTCCAAAAAAAAGTGTGCTCTGAATCGAAAGAATCCAACGCAATTTTAGACTCTAAGATTTGGGGGCAGCAGCAACACTGGAAGACCCCGGAGTGCTTTTGATTGCTGCATACAGATTGAAACTGTCAAAGGGCCTGTTGACTGAACACAGTTCTCTCTGATAATTTAATGATGATGCATTACTTCGAAAGAAATGTTCATCGGCAATTCTGATTACCAGACTCCTCTCTCGTTTAATATTATATCCTTTACTTTGTATCAAACATGTTTTATTGGACTTGAATTTAATTTGAATGTAGACATACTCAGGCAATGGAAGTCGGGAAAACCAACCACAGCAAAAAACAGATACAGGCACAGTATGAAGTCTGCTAGATAACGGTTACCTTAGAGGCCAGGGCTTCAGCACCTTCCCTACACGTCCTCTCAATCTCAAGGTTTTCCTGAATGGCGTTGACCTCTTCAATGACCATCTGAGAAACTAGGGGGCAAAAAACAAACAAACAAACAAAACATTTAACTAAAATGTATACAAGAGAGTGGAGCTTGGTTCTAAGTATTGAACTGTGGCAGCAAGTAAGGACGAAATTGTCAGACTATGAACTGTAATAAAATAATAACACACATTTAAACATTCATCTATTTACAAGTAAGTGGCAAATGTCATGATTTTTAATGGTACAATAATGCTCCTCTGTGGTGGAGAAGGTGTTGAAAAATGCAATAAAAGGAAAAAAAACAACTCTCAAGAGATACATGGAAAAACAAAAGATCCTACTGGAGCAAAACATTAATCTGATTCCTTTCTGTTGTATTCTCTTGGAAGGAAGTTTGATAAAGTATTGATATTAATTTAATATTGATAAATAATTCTGATCATGTTTGGAAAAAAAGGAAACCAACTTTGAAAAACAGAAGCCTTCTTTGCTCAAACAGTCAGTTACAATTAAATGTTGAGAACAGAGCATTTAATGCCTTATGCCATATTATAGAGCTTCTGTCCCATAAACACAAAATGTTTTAGTCTTTCATCTCACTTAGTTAGACTATGACCTTTAGTTTTGAAAGTTAATCTCTGTATTTCTTGGCTTTTGATCACTCGAGTTATTAAGTATTGATGGACAGACAAACATCGAGATTATGACACAATTCAGGTTCATCTTAGAGTGCGTGCTTCATCGTAAAGAAGCCCACCAACCAGTCGTCTTCCTTAATGTGACAACGTTCATACAATATAACAAACAGCATTTTATATAACGCTGAATGAATGACTGCATTTACTTCAGTACAAACTGAAACAGTCGTCTCATGGCCATTCAACCTGATCAAAATGCCATCAAAGAAACACAGGGCATGATTAGCAAAGAGCATGGTTAGGACTTCTGAACTAAATGGGTGCATACTACTGACGTCTCATTAATTGAGATAAGAGCGTAGTAACACTTAACACTGAAGAATATTTCTACTTACCATTCTGTCTGTCATCCAAGTAGCCTCAATGGTGAGCGACCTCTGTGCAGCATTTTGATTTGATTTCAAAAGGAAGTGAACTAAATGTTGTCCCTGATGTATCTTTCATTCAGATAATTTACCCTACCTTTTCATCTTCATCAGCCTGGACCAAAGTGCATTGACTAACCACTGAATACATCCAAGAAACAACTTTAGAGAAACAGAATATGAATGCAGACAATACCTTTGAAGGTTTGTTCAGAATGAAACAGAAGGTGCTGCACTCAGCCCAGGGTGGGCCGAACATTTGCCCTTAAGCTTTTAATTATTTGCTAACACAGATATACAACAGCGCTGTGCAAGAAAAGCATAAATGACAAGGCCAGATCATTTTAACAGATTCATAAAAAAACTGCATTAAACTAAGTGAATGGCACTCAAGTTATATAAGCTTACAAGTAAAAAAATACAATTTCACTATACAGAGACTGCAGACAAAAAGTTTATGCAAATGAGGATATCTTCTGTTAGGATCTGTAAAGTGTATTAGGTCTGTGCATGCTCATTAGATTTAGTAGTTTCATAACCCTTGTATGTCAAATAACATTTATTATTTGACAACTGGGGTCAAAATATACAGTTACTGTTGATATTTTTGTCATATGACAGTGCAAACAGAAAGGAAAATGCTCTAAGTATGAGGAATGTTCTTCCTTTTGTAATCATTTGTTTGGGTCTTTTTGCCTTTATTAGACAGGACAGCTGAAGAGAGACATGGCGAGCGGGGGAGGACATTCAGCAAAGGGCCGAGGTTGGATTCAAACCCAAGGATGCTGCGCTGAGGACTGCTGTCTCCGGTCGGTCATGCATCATAAGTATGAGGATTTTTTAACATTTACATTTTCAACCTCGAAAAATGAAATTCCATTTATTTTTTTAACTGCTAGTTTGAGGCAAGGAGGTCTTATAAAACTTTAATTAAATGCTTTTTTTAAAGGCAGGGTAGGTCATTTCCTCCAGATACACTTTTTAAGATTTTGGTTGAAATAGTTTTAAAGTCCTCACAGTAATTAATTATTTATGTGCTTTGAAAAAGAAACAAAAAAAAACTGTCACCTACAGCAGTTGTAAACTCGTAAAAACTTTGTCGGTATACATTTGATCAAACAATCATGCCGTGTGTCCTTGCTCGCTCCTGACCCTATGCATACACAAGCTCACAATCAAAGCATAAGCTGAGCTCCTCTTCTGGACCAATGGCACGAGTGCGTGTAAGTGAGGGGCGTGGCTTTTGAGGGGGTGGGTGCACGAAGAGAGAATGCTACTTTCATAATCATGTTAGTTTCCAAAAATGATCAACCCTGCCTTTACCTTCAGTCGAAAGCTTAATCACTTCAAAAAGTTAGAATGAAAGTCCATATTCTCATCGTATGCTGTTGGTGCTTAAACCTTACATATTGCTACTGATTAGTGACATCATTAGCTCTAACACCAAAACTACTACCTTACTTTAGTGTGAGCGTGATATTACACAAATCAATACCTGCATTTGGCTTCACATGTGACAAGAAGCGCAGCATAACAGGGCTGACATTTTGTTTCTGGCCTATTGGCTATCCCATGACATCATAGCACAGCAGGGCAAAATCCAATATTTTCTTCTATCGCTGTTTTGTTCTCCACCACTCCCTGATAATAATATGTTGCTCTTTTATTAGTGAATGCTCCACTATTCAACTCTCAAGTTGCTAACTTAATTAGTGTAATATTTGGCATTTGGAGCAGGTAGTGAACTGAGGAGTTATTTTAAAAAAGAAAAGCAAAACTGCGTCGTAAAGCTGAAGTGAACTGCAGATCCTGTGATGACTCTGTGGGTTCATTATAAATGGCACATTTGCTCCATTGTTCATATGAAAAAACATTGATTGGTGCAACTTCAAATAGTTATTAAAAAAAAATAAAATCAGGTATAATTCCAAATCACAAACTGTGAGCTGCAATCACAAGTCAGTACAAAAAGAACGCCTCTAAAGAATGCCCTAACACTTATCTAATTAAGCGTTGTGGTTGAGCGAGGAAGAAATTAAGCATTAGTGCCATTGCTGTGGGCAATTCCTTCCCCTAGTGACACCTAATTAAGAACCTGATGAACGAAAGCGATGGGCGATATCCACGTTCTCGCGGCTCCCTCCACATCAGTCATTCAGTAGCACTTAGCTGCCAGGTTTCATCCTCGGCCTCCTATCCGCCTGTCTCTATAATGCCGTGGCCACACTCAGCAACCTACGAAAGGACGCCTTGAACTAAATGACATGTTAATTATAATAACTGGTAGCCATTGTAAATAAACAGCAGTGGAAGTGTTCAAAGTGTATGAGCGCGAGTCGACAGGGGGCTCTGACACGTCAGAACTGGCAGTCTTAATTGTAAGTTTCGGCCTCCCCATCATCATCACTCCATCTCCCCCCCCCCCAACTCTTTTTTGTGCCTGTCGTTTTTCATCCTCCTCTCAGGAAAGACAGTGATTACCCCTGTGCCGACATGCTGCATAATGGTATCAGCGCCGCCAACGGAGCAGTGAATTAAATTGTATCTGCAGTCGCTGTGAAGCCTTGATGAGGGGGGCAGATGCCTTTGTGGTGTTATCATTATAACACAATGGTCATGTTGTCATCAACCTTGCCATCGGCAATTGAAAAGGCATGATTGTGTGTTGGGGGCTTTTTCTCCCGTCCTCCCTCTACCCCCCTCACCAGGCCTGCCGCCCCATCCCCAGCCGTTTCGTTGTGAATAGGAGCAATTTTCTAAGAGCTATGAAATCACGTAATAGGTCCTAATATGCAGCTGCTTGGCACAGTGAGGCAGCCTCTATTAGCGCGGAAGTCAAACACAATATGTGTTTTGGCTGGAGATTCGCTGAATATATGAGCACAGGCCAGATTTATTCAGATGAAAAGCCACACAACTGTCACCATTACAAAGACAAACTATTTGCTCCATCCTTTGACATGTGGTGCCCTATTTGAAATTCTGTCTTCACTCAAGTGGTCACAGCAAAGCATTCAACCTGCAGGATAATCATTTTGGAAAAACTGAATGGTGGGCCAATACATGTGCAACACATTTTTAGTGTTTGGAAACAGACCTGTATTAAAGCTGGAACGTCGAGACATGCTTCCCAATGCATGTGCAGTCACATTTCTATCATGTAGGCAGGCACGTTGAATCTTCTTGAGAACGTGTCATCGGGGACAAAGACAGAACAGAGCTCACTAGTTAACCTAAACTACAGTGTTTGTTCCCTTCTGTTATAACTGAGGCACTGGGAAACAGTTAGCATTAGTATAATCCTCTGATACAAATAAATAACTGATTAAAGGAAAGTAATAAATGGTTGTCCCCTACACTGAGGGGATAATATGCTGCTCTTTATGCAGAAATGGTCCAGGTCCACTTGACCACTTTAAAGAGAAAGGTCAATGAACTTTAGGGGTGTAACAGTGAGGACATTTCATTGACTTAATTTGTGTCCTTAATACTGAAACATCTGTACCACTGACGACTGCTGCATGCAAACACAAATCACTGCAAACCACTACACCGTTGTTCTAAATGATCTCCTGTGTCCTAACTTTAACATGAATATCTTTTGGATGTAGAAAAACCCGGATTCAGAGAGCTCAAGGGGTCACTGAATGGATTGATGAGCGTGAGAGTGTGTCAGTCCAACACTTGAAATAACTTTTGTCAGACGACGCTCTCCACTGCCACCATGGAAAATGCAAAGGAGGGAATATCTTCTGGGTGTGTTTAGATCCTAGAGAGCCAGAGAGCCTGTGCCAAAAAAAGCAATGAAGCTCTTCTGGCAGCAAGTGGGGACCAAACCACAAAGACATTGTCTCTGGTCGTAGTGATCAAAGTTACATCGACAATTTCTAACTCAACACCTCGAGGCAAGGACAGTTATCACCAGCCTGGGATACCTGTTATGAAAATAATGAATCAAATAATTTACACTAATTTACACAAATTCACTTCGACCACTGCTCTGTTGAAGAGGCATAAAAAAGTACAGTCAGTCTCTCCTCTCGTTCAGTGTGTAGTTGGCAGGTAAGCATGAGTTAGTTGTCTGCCAGTCTAGCAACAGTGTCCCAACCCCTCCGTGAGTAAAAGGCAACACTTTGTTTGCCATTCTCACCAGACCGCAAACACAACTCAAGTGAATCCAGTAATGACACAGCCTATGAATGAAGGCTTCTGTATGAAGCTGCAGTTGTAGGAATTCTGCAGGGCGGCTAAAATAGTAGAGAAACACAAGAACCGGAAGTCCACACGTTTTCAGCACAGTATGAAAAAGTAGCTGATGAAGTGCACAATCGATTCAAAGACAAAAAAAGCCTAAATACTTATAAGAAACAATACTATAGCATCATTTGAAAGGGGTCCAGTGGTCCAATATTTAACTAGGTTGTTGCTGAAGGAAAGACATTTTTTTAAACCGACTTAAAATATTAGCAAGGTCAGTCAGTTAGTCACTTGCAACTTTAGGATCAGTATAAAATCATGATCGTGATTTTACAATAACAAAACCTGAAATTTGATTTATTTTTTTTACCTATATTTATTTAGGAAAAGTCCCCCTGAGGTTAAAACCTGCAAAATATGATGTTTTTGATCAGAAAGTACAAACATTTCTGATCAGTGACTACTACCATAGTGATTGAGTTTGTAGATCAAGGTCTTATTGGTGGATTAGTAAATGACATGGTCCTCTATGTATTATACATTCTGAAATATTGTTCTTCAGCACTATTTGTGCATTTCGAGCTTGGCACTCAGCCTATTTGAAAAACACAACAGTTCTATCCTTCAGTCAGCCCATAGACTTAAACTGAGATAATGTCCTGTACATAAATCTTTTGCATTAGCAGTCTAAGAAGAAAAGATTTCAGAACTTCAGGGAATAATGTGTTGCAGTATTGAAGCTGGCCAAAGGACCGGTTAGAATGCTGAAAGAAAAAAAAAAGTCTTAATCTCACTTTCTGATTTGTGTTCTGACCCAGGAGGGATGAACTCACCTTGCTGGAACTCATTGAGCTTCTTGATGGCCTCGTCTCTCTCCTCCTCCAGCCTCTTGCACTTAGGTAAGAGAGAGAGATAGAGAAGAGAGAGAGAGAGAGAGAGAGAGAGAGAGAGAGAGAGAGAGCTGCTTCAACACAGGGTCATTGCAATTTCATTCAGCCTTTCTGCCTGTTTGCTCCTGTAACTGTACAGCACAGAGACTTGAAAAGCACTGCATTTACAGTAATGAAAATTGGTTCAAAGGTATTGATAGAAAAATTGCATATAGCTCTGAAACGCCGAGAGGAAACATACTTTTTGTTTCCAATGTGTTACTGGTGTTTTCATGTGTTATGAACAAAACTACGCAAAACTAAACTAAGTACCGAGAACACTGAACTACAAAAAAGCCAATTGCAGAATATCCCTGACTGTGACCACCTCTGTCCTCTGGTGTCAGATCTGAGTCTAAAGTCTGTTTTTATTCTCATATCAAAGTTTGACGTAAGTCAAAGATGGTTCTTCCTATAATCAACCATCACAGTATGTGTGCTCTCTCCAGCTCCAAACAGGAACCATCAAACCCGACGTTTAGGACTCAATGTACCAACACAACTGCTGCTGTTAACTGTGTCCTACATGACTGCTGCTTCTGCCTCATGTAAGAAGAATAGAACCAGTTCTATCACCTCTGCTGGATGGGAACTTTGTGAAAATCTCTACCAAGGTGCCGCAGCTGATCGTTTTTCTCACCATCCTGCTTCGATCGATCGAAACGGTAGAAGGTCGCTCGCGCCATCTTTCTAAGAAGAAACTGAAGTGTTATGTCTTTAAACCACCAGTCTAGACACCTGTTGATGACCACTACAGTATGAGTGAAACCAGCTGACAAAGAATGGGCAGCATGATGCTAATTTCATTTAACCTGCACTCTACTTCAGCTCAGGTCCTACAATTGTTTCAGGCATATAAAGCATTCAATAAAATACCAACAAATACCATCAAAAATAATGAGAAATACAGAACTGTGCTTGAACTGCAGAGCTGAATGGGTTAACAACACACTTACCTCAGTGGTTGCGGTCTCATGCTTTCTCTGCAGGCCTTCATACTCCTCTATGGCTGCAGGGAGCAAAGGATGCCAGTAAGCCATTTCATCAGTGAAGCACAACACAGAAAGGTTAGTGAGGAAGACAGAAGCATCATGTAGTTTAAAAAAAAAAAAAAAAAAAAGAAGATAGGAACTTCTCCATCATGTGAGAACTTCTCATTTAGTGACTAGTGCAGCGTGTGTCACCTGACTGTCATGTCAGAGGACGTTGTCGAATAAGGAAACGCTAACAACGGTTGTCTGAAGCTGTACCCTGGGTAAAGCTACAAGGGTTAGGGGAAGTGCCTCCTGTGATAACATTTGGATTGACATCCAAACTAACTGGCAGCTGCTGAAGATGGTGAGGGGAGGGGGGGCTTTTTGATAAGAACAAATGTGTGGGCATTTGATCAATGAAAACTTAGCAAAGAATTACTTTTTTATGGTGGGGCTTAATTTTGCTCAGAAACAAGTTCCAAAAATGGCCTGACCCTCTGATACAAACACATTTTTAAGAAAAGACCAATTCAACAGGTCAATATTAAATGTCTCTTCAATCCACATGATTTCAGCATGTGAAATCATTAGATCTATATATTATATGGGCTAAATTAAGAAGACACACAACATTTAACCAGTATTTATTAAACAGCTTTCATCTTTGCTCTAGGGAAACCTGCATTGTTGTCATTATGTGTTTAGAAGGGTTTTTTTATTTTTTTATTTTTTTACTTTGGAGCAGCAGCTTTGCACAGATAGATATTACACTGATACACACATATTATGACATTTTCAGTGGTCCAGAATATAGCTTTAGATTTCAAATTAGTCTACCCATTCATTTAAATGAACTCCAAGGGAAACTAGGATGCCTCCGGCTGCAAACAACACAAATGTCATTCAAAAATGTATGAAGACTTTTAAGTAAGGATGCATTTAACAGAGTGTTGGTTAACTTGATGTTCAATAGGTAAACACATTTCTTTATATACTAATGGCTGAAAAGGCGAGGTGACTGTGGCTTCAGAGTCTGTAGTCTGTTTCCCAGTAGAAAATAGTCCTGCTGTTTCCAGTGGGCATTGTTACCAACTGGACAGTAATCAGCAATAATTAAGAAGGATATTCTCTCTGAAGAAAGACACGTTTTATTATTTAAAACTGTCCAGTATTGTTTTTATTTTGGGTTTTTTTAAGTATCTAAATAACATGCTTAACCTTAGGCTATGAAGCCAGTTAGGCCCAGAGAAGGGGAGGAAAAGCTCACTTCTGCCCGATATACATGAAGTAGTTGAACACGGCCCTGGGTGAGAGACGAAGTAAAGCCAAGTCCTCAAACCTTACATGGACTTTGGCCAAGAAAGCACAGCTTCAATGTCTCTCTTTAAAACATAGCTAAAGTTAGAGACTAAAAAAACAGAAGTTAAAGTGTTCATAGAAGCAGTAGTCTCTATCAAAATAAAGTGAAATTTCCCTCTATGGCCTACAGAAAAATGCCTTTTAAGACAAGTATAGTCTCATTTAACAAAGGTGGCCGAAAGCTAACGTTCATTATTTAATCATTAAGCTGTCCCCCACAACAGCAAAATACCACCTGAGCCAAAGGACAAAAAAGCTGCTTGGTTTGAATTAAAATAACGTCAAACTTGAGTTTAACCAACGTCAAAAGGGCTGTATTTTACAATATTTAACTCATCACACCTGAATGTCTTTACACAGCGAGAGAGGGACCGGACAGGTGCAGGACGACGAACTACACACACATATCGAGACATGTGTCACATAAGGCTTACCTTTGTTTGACAAATCTGCAATAACATTAAACGCATCCAGGTCTTCTGTAGCCATCGCGAGAAAATCTTAAACAGGAAGTGCTTCCACTCGACACACCTGTTGAGTCACCTCGCGCGCATGAAGTACAGTAAAATGTACAGAAGAAGAAATTCATGAGACGACGGTCGTTGATCGGAACAAAGTATTTAGCATGGTGTACTCAAAAACATGTAGTTACACAGAAAAATAAACGACCTACATAAATCGATACGTAATATTGGTGAACAATTATTGAAAAACTAATTGTTAGTGACCCGCTATTAACTTGAATGAATGCACTTCACTTTTTTGAGACAAGGGATTTTTATTCTCCTGATACGTTCTGGGGTTTTTTTCTAAGTGAAGTTTGGCTTTTTTTTTTTTGACAGGTTAAAATAAAAATAAATAAAATAAATTACATAAAAAAAAATGTCTGAGCTCAGAGGACTGCTTAGAATTTTTTTCAGACAGTTTGATGCACTGAAAAAAAGGCCATGATTGAAAATTGTGCATAACCAGACATTTTAGATTTCATTTTTGAAATAAGATAAACTCATAACGGTTCTCTGAACTGTTTCGTTTCTGTGTAGCTGCAGTCAACTCTTCAGCTACTTTGATACTTAAATTGGAAATGAAGTGTTGTATATCATCTGTGACTCTAACATTCACCTATCCTTAAGATGTGGAAAAGCAGGTTTGAAAAAAAACAGAAAGGAAACCACAAAATAATGTTGTCTGAAGAGAAAACCTCAGGAAATTAATCTGTGCAGCTGATGTGTATGTTAGGTGGTAGGTGTATATTAATCAGGCGACAGCATTTAGCATATAATTTAATTTATTCAAGGACACATACTCACAAAACCATTATTTTTGCACAACATTTTTTTTTCTGCAGACAGATGGGAATGTTTTAAAATACTCATATTTGCCTTTGCAACACAAATCCAACAGCAAAACACAAATCATGTAAACATCAACCGTAGAGAGGAAGCAGGAGGAGCCAAAAAAGGGAAGAAAACTGCTTTTTCCCCAAATTGAGTTTGTTTGAGACGGATGCTTTTCCTTAGCATTTTGTTCACGATAACATGAGAAGAATCGGAGCAGGAAAATTATACAGCAGTTTCTTATTATTACACTCTTCATAGGAAGAAGGCATAATAACATAAAGAGTCAACCTTAAAAATCAACCTTCGGTATATAACAATGGTGATGTTTAAGATGTTTATTTGGTGAAGCTGCAAGTTTCTGTTCAGTAAATATTCATTCAACATTTCAGCTTAGAAAATGACATTCAAGCTGAATCAATATTTCTGACAAACCCAACTTGGGAAACACCACTAATTGATATTTTACCACTCCTCTACACTTTCATTTTCAGCTGGTAACCTTTTTTTCCAGAGAGATATGGATATCATGTCGCATTTATTTAAAGAAAAAGAAAAAAGAGAGGGGGATCCAGCAGTAATACTCCCCCAATAAATAAGGACTCATCTATAAATTCAAGGATATGTTAACAATTTTGCAATCAAGGGTAGACAATACAACCACAAACACTTTCCGCACACAACTTCTGGACACAGATACGCTACAGTACATCTACAGAGGGGGGAGATTATTGCCCTGTTCTCATTAAGGGAGGAGGAGGGGGGGGGGGTAGGTTGGGTTGTTTCATGAGAAGAAGATGACCTAGAGGTAAAAAAAGAACAGTGGAGGAAGAGGAGGTGACGCAGGGATTGTTGAAGACTCAAAAACATTGGCCTCCGAGCCCTCAGAGGTGCAGGGCTGTTGGGTGAGATGAAAGACAGGAATAAAAGGTAAAGGAGGATGAAAGGTAGAGCGGTGAGTGGGGTCGGAACAGGAGCATCCCTCAGTGTGCCTCAGTGACGGGCGGCAGACTCTCTGGGGTAAAACTCGGCCAGGGTGCTCTGAGGAATCCTCTTGAGCATCTCCTTGGGGAAGATTCGCAGCAGCTGCCAGCCGATGTCCAGAGTTTCGTACACTGTCCTGTTGTCGTACGGGCCTGGGGACACAGAGGGTTCACAGGTTGGCATCCAAATAATATTTAAATGAAGTGGGCTGTGTCATGAGCACACGTTCTAAACTGTCCATCTCATTTAAGCAAGAAACACTTTGACCAAAATGGACTGGAAGGAAAGAGTTAACAAGCAATTCAGTGTAAAAGCAATCTTTTTTTTTTTTTTTTATCGAATTGTTTGCACTAAGACACTGGAACATAAAATGACTTGAACAAATGAATATTTATTGTCTTCACTCCGTTACTGTGATTAGAGATACATGATTCATCATACTTAAGTTTCCATTTGAATTTTCTTGAAAATATCTTTATTATCTTTCTGATACTTGATTTATTAAACTGATTATTTTAAGACTTGTCTGTTCCATGTTGCCGTGTCTTTGTGAAGAACTTTGTAACATGGATTTTGAAAAGTTTTCTGTAATAAATGTTTGCATTCATTCATTATAAATCATAGTATCACTGCAGTGTCTCGGACTGGTTTAGAAAAGAGCAACGTTTGGGTCAATAATTTCTCGAACAGAAAAAGGAAACAAATTGGATTTAGCCACCCATTCATCCTCCTTAATGTTCTTTAAGATTGCAGGAGGAGTAAGCAATTAGAGTTTCAGACACGTTCTTGTAAAATATTTCTATAGTTATTAAAGACAGTGTTTTTGAGTTTGCACACAGGCAGCATAACGTGCTGCATTGTCATTGCACTAAGCTGTATTTATTTTCTCTTCTTCTAGTCTAATAGAATCAGATTTCATTTATTAGATTTTTTTTTTAAAGGCATTCTTAGACATTTATTTTCTGCTGTCTCAAAAACCCTCATAGGTGACATGTTTCAACTAAACCTGGTGGAATTCTACATTTGTGTGTCGATATCTGTCCTGAATTCAAACATGCCCTTGATGTTGAAAGTTTTTTTCCACACAAGAAAGCACAGAAACGTTTTAGGTTTTTTTGTAGCTGTATTAATATTAATTTTAAAAAGTTTCTCATCTTGTCTTTCTATGATGACTATTCTCCGCTGGAATCCATCAGTGTTCAAAAGAAGAAATTCTGCTGTGTAAATAGTTTTTACACAGCATAGTTTTTTTTAGAGTTTTTACCATGAAGGTTAAACAACCTCACCACTGAGCAATGTGTAGTCAACTCAAAGAATAGAGAGAAAGGGGAAATAAAAGCAGATACAGCACTGCAACAAAGAAGGAACCTACACACATCGATACTTTCAAGAGACAAAAGTAACCTCGAATTGAAAGAATGCTACTTTTTACATTTTCAGAGTAATCTACTGTATGAGACGGGTAAAACAACTCAATAACCTTAAGCAATGTTCTAAAAGTTAGATCATTTCATGGTGATTTCAGATTCAGACCTTCGCATTAGATACGTGTTCTGAACTGATATCTATGAGACAATAAAACAAGGGATCTATGGCTTCAACAATATACCTTAATAGTGAATGTTCGAGAGAGCTCTAGACACTGAACTACAGAAACGTGCTGAGTTAAGGAAAAGTCATCTTAATGCAGGGTAACTGACTCTTACACAGGACTGAACAGGAAAGGATCACCCTCTTAAGAACATGAATCAATGAGTTGTAATTGAAGTTTCTCTCAACCATTTCACCTCATACTGCGATGTTCTTCTCTCTGAATGTAAACAGAGGTTTAACTGCCAACTGTGGAAGGCGATGGTGAACGATTTGTTCTGGAGGTCTATATGTGGCACAGTGACTAACCACTTTGTGCTTCAGATCAGAGGTCTCCTGCTCCCACACTGCTGAAATTTTAAATCACCGTTCTGCACAAGGTTTTTTAATGTTGGACTCACGGCTTGAAGTACATGTGCTTGAAAGCCAGGGGCGTGCGTGCGTGCATTTTTAAAAAAAACCAACATTACAGTCTGCAGTGTGGCCGTCTGTCACCTGTGAGCGGCACACTCACTGTATCTAGCTTGAACATGAGCTTTAAACTTTCATTACAGGAGTTGGAACCTAAAATAAAAAGGATTAGCTGTGATATGTGCTTTGTCAGGTCTGCCAGCATGGAAAATAAGCAAACAAGTTGTAAATGCATCTTCTTTATGCATGAAATATGAAATATGGATCAGCTTAGAGGTCATTAAGATCTTTTTAGCCGGTAGGCTTAAAAGTCGAAAAAAGCTCTGAAAATGATGAAATTGCCCATCAGCACTTTTTGATGCTCACTGTGATAACAACTGTGCACATCTCTGACCGACAGCCTAAAACTTAAGAATACTAAGTATTCAAAAACTTTAAAGGAAGGGTTGGTAATTTTCAAAAAAATAGCATGATTTTGATAGTAGCATTCTCTCCGTGCTCCGTCTTCACCCTCTGTGCTCCCTCAAAAGCCACGCCCCCCCCCCCCCCCAACTAACATGCACTAGCACCACTGGTCCAGAAGTAGATTTCAGCTCATGCTTTGAGTGTGGGTTCACGCATGGGGTCGAGAACGAGCAGGTAGACAGGGAGGCATGATTGGTTCATCAAATTGGTACCTCATGGCAGACATTGGTCGACGTTTTTACAAACTGCTACAGATGACTGATTTTCTTTGTTCCTTTTTCAGAGCACATGACTTATTCATATCTGTCAGGACCTAAAGACAATTTCAACCAAAATCTTACAAAGTGTGTCTAGAGGAAATGACCAACTCTGCCTTTAAGAGAGAAGCAGCAACATCTCTTGTTTCAGAGATGAAAACCTGAAAAAATCTGACATTCTTTCTATGCACACTTTCATAAATCAATAATTAATTTGAATACTTTCACTCAGTTGATAGACTGACTAAAAAACAGCTGGTTCTGTGTAGATACTGAGAACAAATAAAAATCCTCTATGAGCCAAAGCTTGCATCCTGGATAATGAGTTAAGTAAACATTTATCTCTTTTTTTCCTCTAAAAAATAATAAAAATATATTATAATATAAAACGTTGAGGATTTTTTTTTACCCTGAGCAATAAAATTCTTCTCGAACTTCTGAAGGAACTCAAGGTAGAGCAGATCATCAGAGGTGAGGGCCTCCTCTCCCACCACAGCCTTCATGGCCTGGACGTCTTTACCGATGGCATAGCAGGCATACTGGAGGCAAGGAGAAGCTTTGTTATTCATCATGAGAAAAAAAAAATCATATTCATCAGACTGTGGGGGGCCGAGAGAATGACTCCAGGTTTCAAGAGGCAGGTTTTAGAGAGAATAAGTGAGAGTTGTTACCAGCTGGTTAGAGACATCAGCATGGTCCTTCCTGGTCATCCCCTCCCCGATGGCTGACTTCATCAGACGGGACAGTGAAGGCAACACATTGATGGGTGGATAGATCTGAAAGATGAGGATGAGATCAAAGATATGTCCAATGAATTATCTTAATCTAAAATGTTTAATCACAAAATGAAAACTTTAAGAATCAATCAGAGAGTTCCATTACTCTATATCCATGATCGCAAAATTGTTACTGGGATTATCATTTGACACCAAATGATACAACTAAGCAGTAAAGCCTGAGAATCTTCTCAGCTCTCCATTCGTGCATGCTCTGAATGGAGCACTGTAGGCAGTTTACTTTGACCAGTAGACGCATCACAGTCTCCCAACAGTAGAGCTGTCAGGTGTTCATATTGCTGGCAGTGAGACAACGTCCAGCATGTCAACAATTCGTAGATACCCCATTTCATGTCTATGAAGAAACTGATCTGCACATGTGGAAGGATTTATTTGTGAGCAAAAATCCTGTAAACCTCTATCATTTAGGATTATGGTACTCAGTATTATGGTGTCTCATCATTGGCACTAAGCTGGGCCTGTTTTCAGGGTTTTTGTAGCCTTGGTCAGTGCTGCTCAAATCCCAAAGTAAGCACCATGAAAGAGGAGTGGCCACACGCAGAACTCCTGGGCATGTTGTTTGACATGATTTTATTGCATGTGCAGATAAGTGTTGCTCCATTTGTTAAATATGCAATGAAATGTAAATTGTGTCTTTTTGAATCTAAGCCAACAAAGAACATTGAACACAATCATGAGCATTAGCTTTTGTTGAAATAAAAAGCAGATGCATACCTGTCTGTTGTGCAGCTGTCTGTCCACATAGACCTGGCCCTCTGTGATGTATCCAGTCAGATCAGGAATTGGATGGGTGATGTCTGTAAGAGGCACAGAAGTGTGTTAAAGTTCTCATATTCTGCCCTTTTTGGGGTTCATAAATCTAATTTGTGCGTTGACAAAAGTACGTTCACAATCGCCAATGTTAAAAAAAAAAAAAAAAGTGTTTTCATGTACTCCCGCTCCATGCAGGCTCTCTCATCTGCCTGTATTTCCAACGCTCAGAATCCGCCATAAAGAGTCACCATGTATGCCAATTCTAATCTAATTGGTTGGCCGCTCTGCTCTGTTGTAATTGGTCAGTTGTTTGGCACGGTTCTCGTGAATTTTACGCCCCTTTTATCTTATTGGGAATGCAGACTGTTGTTCTTAGCGGAGCAGCACGAGCTTGTGCTTGCTACAGCGAGCCAATGGGCTTGGATTAGTGAAATCATCGCAGTGTGATGTCACACTTCAGTTTACTACTGCTAACAGGAGGACGCAGAAAAAAAACATTTCCTTGGACTTTGAATTTTTGCCAAAACATGCGCAAGAAACAAGACATGGAAAACACACTAAAGAGCAAATAAAACCAGAAAAAAAAATCTGAATATGGGACCTTTAATATAACTACACATTCAATAAAAAAAAACATGATGTGTATTCTATACCACAGTAGAATTAACACAAATAATGCCTTAGTGAAGCGTACATTCACAGTAAGGAGATATCAACAACTGAGTCACTTATCACAATCCCTGTCCTGATTTGCAGGCCGTAATAAATCCGTCAGACAGAAAAAGACAGAATTTCTGTTCGCTTCCCCATTACAGACCTTTACTTTAAATCAAGAGTCCAAGAGCCCTCAGAAACACCGGCAGTGTTTAGTAAAAGCCGACACAATCACCTCCCTGCGATGCTGTAATGGGGGACTCCTGTGCGACTACACACGAGTAGGCTCTTCAGATGTGTTTCTATGGTAACTGCAGGCATCAAAAATGTCTCCATGATCCATTTGAGATGCCTACTACAGTGATTCAATAACGGTTTTCAGAGAGATTTATGAATTTTACGACAGAAAAGTGTCACCTGCATGACCATGTAGATATCCTTGTCGATACACAAACAGTCAACGCCTAAAAGACATATAGGTAATGGGCCTGGCAGTGGCAGGGGTGAAGATGTGCTTTTTTTTTTTTTTTTCCGTTTGCAGCTTCATGCAAAGGAAGCGTCCCGTTTGCTGCTCTCACCATCATTGGGCATAGTGAGAATGGGGATCTGGGTGATGGAGCCGTTTCTGCCCTCCACTCGGCCAGCACGTTCGTAGATGGTGGCCAGATCAGTGTACATGTAGCCAGGGAAGCCTCGACGTCCGGGCACCTCTTCTCGGGCAGCGGACACCTACAGGAAGAGTGGGAGGACGACATGAGAGCAGGAAGAAGAAGAAAAGTTTAACATTACACCTCGTTGCCAACAAATTTAGGAAACTTTTACAGCTGCTTGAATTAACACTGGGGCTGTAATGATTCACTTAGCTCATGATACGATTCCCTATACTGGGTTCACTATATGATTCTCACGACACGATTACGATCTACGATTTGCTTTACAAAATGATGCTAAAGACAAATGATGAGATGACTAAAAAAAGATTCCTTTAATTTGTTTTCTTCATGAAAACACCAATACACCTCGTAATCTCTTTGGCTCTCGCTCATATTTGGGTGTTGGCCTTGATGTCAATGAAATGCTGCATCATGTTGGTTGGACTATTTCTGTAGTTCCCCGTCTTCTTGCAATATTTTGTCTCGTCTGTTATCTTCTCTCCTCGCTCCTTTTCTGTCTCGGGGAAGCTAAAATGCTTCCACACCTCACACTTAAAAGACGGTGGTGTGTCCTCAATTTCAAAATTTTGCTAACGCTCCCAATATTATTGCAATTCTCTTTTCAGAGTACCGATGTGAATCTCGACTCCTTTGAATAGGCTGCCTCATGATTAATCTTTACATCCCTATCAAACATGTAAGAAAAAGTAATCCAGTAGACATGGGGCGGCACTCTTGAAATCCTTAAAAATCTGATAAGTCTCTAAATGGCCCAACTTTGTCACCAGGTAGTTGCTATCTTTCTCCGTTAGCTGTTTGTTGCTGGACAGCCGTGTACAGTGAGATGAACAGAGCTTTTAACGGAAAGCAGCTGCTCGATCCCGCAGGTGGAAAAGATCAAATAAATAAACAAGATGCCCTGAAGAGCTTGGGGTGGCTGCTGACAGTTTGTAAAAACCCACAGAAATCCTCACGACTGCATCTACTCAGCATGACAAAGAAACGTTCACACGTCTTCTGTAGAAGAAAAAGTCGAGGTACTGAATTTATTTTCATTGAAAACCCAAACATCCAAACGACTGAATGGATAAGCAAAGGGAACAACAGCATGTTTGTTTGCACCCCTTTCAGCTTTTAATGTTTGCATTGCTAGAAAACATACTGCCTGTAGTTAGCTCGAATGTGAAGGAGAAAATACAGCAGGTTGTAACAAGGAGACTTGCATACTATGACAATTTCCGCAAAGTCAGATGATCACCTCAGCTTTGTGTTCTGTTTTTAAGGTTTTAAAGGGGACATATTATGAAAATCCCCTTTTACAGTGTTTTTGAACATACATTCTGGTAACCTGGGTGTCTGTCGACCCACAAAATTGGGAATAAATCCATCCGGTCACTTGTTTGTGGTCTGCACAAGTCTTACAACGCAGAGAAAAATGCTCCGTTTCAAATTCTCAGCTTGTGACATCACAAGTTGGATTCTGGTAGAAAAAGAAAAACAACAACCCTCCTCTCCCCTGGTATCTCCCACATTGACTCCACTCCCAATATAGAGTAAAACTTGAGTGCAGACCTGCTATTTTTATTCTCAATGCAGAGGAAGGATGTTTACCTGGACATCATGGAAAGAAAGAGAAAAAAAAAATCAAATTTCATTTTTTTTCTCCTGGGCGAGGCCGAGTAAAGATGAGGAACTGGGCCTATGAACGAAGGCTGTTAACGTGGAAGTGAACAGTGCAGGTGCTGGTCTGAACTTTGGCTCCTTTTCCACACGTCATTCCTCCCTCAATCTCTCCCTTAACGTAACGATATAATGTGCAATATTTTAAACATTAGTGTAACAGATGTATCCTGATGTCATATCTCGAAGAGTAATTCCTTTCTAGGCTTGTTGTTTTCATCACCGTGTTTCTACGGGAGAGGATGGTGCTTCCAACAGCTTGAGGCTTGTTCATATTTCACATGAATCCCTTCCTGTGCAACTGTTAGCCCTGCCACCAAGTGATGGTAGAGAGGTGGCCCCGCCCACTCAGCAACTTTTCATCGCTATGATGGCTGCAATTGGTCCTAATACTAAGGAGGAATGCTGTGCTTTGTGCTGTGCGTAGAAATCAGCTGTCAGAACGCTCCATTTTGGTGTGCGTCTCTTTAAATGCAATGAGCCCCCCCTGAGTTTTCCCAGTAAACATCACCCCTCTGTAGAGAGAATGAAAATGGCATACCTGTGCAAAAGTATTACTCTAGGCTGGGGTTGAAGTCCATGGGTGGAGAAAACAGGGGAGGGGATTTATCTTTTCCCCAAAATCCCACTGTGACATCACAAAGAGAGCAAATTTGAATATTTGTCTTTAGTGTTTTAAGACTGTTGCAGACCACAGGACTGGATTGGTTTACTTTACATTTTGTTGGTGGATAAGACACTCAGGTTACCCAAACACACGTTCAAAATGTCCCCTTTAAAACCAACACAGCTTTAAAGGTTAATGATCTCAAATCCCTCTTTTGGGGTAAGAAGTTGTTGCAGATAACTTTTATCCATAATAACTAAGAACACATCTCGTGGTACAGTAGTTTTTCTTGTAAACAATAAAAAAAAAAAAAATTCTATTCTGGCACTAAAAAAAATGACCAAAAGTAATTATTTGTTCCTGAAGTCAAGTGGCTTCTGAACAAGAGAAGGAGAGAAAAATGCATCCCATTCATCTTATGGGGCAAGGGTTGATGGGCACGTGAAGCACTTATCAACTGGGGATTCAAGTAAAATTCAACCTCCACACGCATGAATAGGAGCAGAAGTTAAATGGTGACTTCCTCATGACTCTTTGTGTTCTGAAACACCCATCAAGCTGTCTGAGTATCTGCTGACTATTGTGGAAGAGTGTATGGGCCAAGGTTGGGTACGGCACATACAAGAAAGGTAATCTCATATGCACATGCCACATTAAAACCCTGCATTGTGCTGCTGGCAAAGTGAGACAGCAAACTGTACAACATTAAAGGATTATTACAGACACAAAACAGGAAAAGTCAAGAGAGCCCGACTCCTCACCACAAGAAGAAAAGAGAGCGGGGGGGGGGGGACGGGGGATTAAGAGGACCATTTCCTACAATAGTAAAGGACACATCGTCTCTTTTAGTGAAGAAAACGTGACTTTACTGAAGCCATCACCTTTGTGCTAACACTGCACACAATTAACAGTGGTTTGTTATGTTGACACTTGTCCTGCTGTTCGGTGCTTCAATGGATGTGAGGGGGGTTTCTATTATGGCATAACCATGAAGTAAACCACTGACAAAAGAATACTGAATATACAGGAACATGCAGTTAGAATCTCTTTAAATAAGGTTCAAAATAATAAATACATACACTGTCCGGATGAGCCTGATCCATGTTCAATTTGATACAGATGGATAATGCTGATTTTAGAGGATAAAATGTTCAGATTCACTGGTGATGTTGGGTAAACTTCTATCAATACCATCACGGGTATAACATTCTGCAACAACATTGATTTTTGTAATACCATCATCACTGGCTTAAAAACACACTCGGGCTGGATCCCAAGTCCCTTATTTGCACCGAGTGTCCTCCAAGTTGTCTCCTCCACTTGCGCCTTAGTCCCGCCCAACAGAGACGCACGGAGGAAACGAAGCCGAGGAGAGAGGACCGAGGAAATCAGCTTTAAGACACATGAGACGTCGTTTCCTCGACAGCGTCACATGACGCGACATCAGCTGATCACGTTCAGCTGTCAATCAGCCGAACAACTGTTTATGTCCACACACACACACTGTATTATTTCTAATCAAACACACACAGTTACAGTGTTTAGTGTCTTTACCTGATAAAAAAAACACCTGTAGAACAACCTGCTACTCATAACCAAAAGGACAATTTCTACTGACTAAAAGATTTCATTTTGAATTGTCTATTTATTATTATAATACAGTTTTGATTTAACCTAGCCTGTATTTCAACAACGAACTCCCAACCCTAACCCTATTTTATAAACGCAGATATTTATGTATCAGGAATACTGAAAACGATTGATTAGAAAGTAAACGATTAAACTTTCAGAAGATAAATAAGTGTGAATGTAAAACAGACTCCCTCGTCATCCTCATCATCATCAGACATTCAAACAGTCTGAGGGATGATGAACAGAACATGAAGGATGTATTGATTTGATAGAAGTTATAGAGCGTCATATTTGGTTGTTAATCTTCATGTCAGACTCTTTTTAATCCCAGCTCATCACAGACCGACTCTTTACGAACTCACTGATGCTCATCATCTCTTTAAATGTCCGACGCTCCGTTTAGCGTCTTTTTAATGTCCGTCTTTTCTCCGATACAAAACTCCGCTCATGTTGAGAAGTTTCACTGAAGTCTGATCTGCTGCAGCGTCCAATCAATGAGTGATATAAGAGAAGGGGGCGTGTCTGTCAGTGAAAAGACTTCCGTGAAGTCAGCTCTCGCGTCTCCTCGGTCATCGCTCCTCGGATCTGCCGCCTCTCTCCTCCTTTCGCTTTAAGAGCTTTGGGACGATCCTCAACATGGCGGCTCTGGAACTACTTCCGGTTCGGCCGAGGACCGAGGAGACTGCAAATAAGGGACTTGGGCTCCACCCTTGGTTTGAGTGCAGGCAGGAGGCAACACTGATAGCTCAGCCTACAGCTCCAGCCACCAGTAGCCAGTCAGCTGTCAGGCACTTCCCATGCAGTTTCCAGGCAAAGGGAGAGCCGCCCTCTTTGTATACATTACACTGTAAACATGTATCCTATCGCAGGGTGTTGCTAGTAGATGGCGCTTCACTCAAAAGAACACATAAAGCCTACAGTATCATTGAACTAAGTTATTCTAACTCAGACTTTTATTAGTGAATCCTGAATCACATCAGCTGCTTCACAAAGTCATATTAAAAGTCATGACATTAAACTATTCATTACTTCTCTACTGTACTCTAATGTGCAAACCTTTTACACATGTAAGCCCACTTCTTCTTCTTCTTGCTTACATGTCTTAAAATAGTTACAATAAAAGTTAAAGAGTCCCTCTCAATGAGCTCACTAAGCACCGACATGAAGTTTTTGAGTGAAAACGCAGATATCACTTTCCTTGACACTATAAATCTATAAATCCACATACTGTCAACACAGGTAGCCTAATCTCCACCTTTTAGGTGAAGCTGTATGTATGTATGTATATACACACATACCCATATATACAGATACACATATACATATATACACTTTTTTTTTTTTAATCATGTAATACTATGCAATATCATGATCATCGAAAAAGGAACAAATATACAGAGACATGAATCTCAGGTCAGATCGCCCACCAATACAACCGACCTCGATAGTTATTGCGTTGGAGTAACGTGCAGATCATTTCTGTTGAGAATACGTAACAGACTTATGTTTAACATTAAATGAAGTAATTCAACTAAATATGTCTAAGAGCGGACATCTGGAGTCGTACCTCTCTCAGAGCCTCAGCGTAGGAGCTCATGTCAGTCAGGATGACCAGGACGTGCTTCTCACACTGGTAGGCCAGGTACTCTGCTGAGGTCAGCGCCAGGCGAGGGGTGATGATACGCTCAATGCTGATTGGTCACAAAGAGAAACAGAAGTGTTATTCTAGAGGTCTGAATTTGATTCTAAAATCTTCTGTAGCTACTGATCAGACATTTTACAATTGAAGATATGTAGGTTGTAAAAATGACACTGTATAGTACATCACTTTAATGAATGACCAAGTAAAAATAGGACAGGAAAAAAAAAACGGAGTGGCTACAACAGTTTCTTTCACTTTGTTAAATCCTATTTAAAATGGATCGTACGTGGGGTCGTTGGCCAGGTTCAGGAAGAGGCAGACGTTGTCCATCGAACCGTTCTCTTCAAAGTCAGACTTGAAAAAGCGAGCAGTTTCCATGTTGACCTAAAAACAAATGATAGAATATTTTAATAAACAACACAATAACACCTTCAGTGAAAGATGCCTTGAAATAAGATGGAAACATTAAATAGAACATAATGAGCCATCAATCAGGTTGTTGAACTTTATTTGAGGGTGAAACATGAGAAGAGACACCATACAGATACTGAGGATATCCATTTACAATCACTCAAGTAAAGAAACACCATCAATCTCTTACACGAGATATAACCCTGTAAATAAGTTTCCCTTACCATATCTGCTACTTTTGATAGAAAATACCAAATTAAAAAAACTAAATAATATTGTTGGGGTTTTTAAAAATAATTTAACACAGGAGCCACTTCGCCAGAGCGCCTTTACCAGAAGCATTGCTTTAACTGTTTGCCCTTTTTAAAATACATGTACTGACTGGTATAAATCACTATTCACAGCACTTTTCCACTCTCCTGCTAAACTGACCAGTCAGATGTGAATTGGAGATGTGAGAGAGGGAAGGATTAGCATATAGCAAGTGAAGCAAGTGTGTGTGTGTGTGTGTGTGTGTGTGTGTGTGTGTGTGTGTGTGTGTGTGTGTGTGTGTGTGTGTGTGTGTGTGTGTGTGTGTGTGTGATAGAGGTCATCCTGTCACAATCGGGGCATTACAGCAAACAGGAGGAGCAGCTGAGGAGGAGAGAACTTGATACTGCGTGGCTGACAGCTCTAAAGGGGCCTGTTGAATTAGTAACCTGTCTACATGGCCGGGGGATATGCTCAGAGGTGCAGAAGTAACAAGAGGGACTTAAAGGTTAAATCACCTCACACCTGGTGAATAAAAGACAGAAAGCCGTGCAGGGAAAGAGGGGACGGGGTGTCAAGTCAGGGTTAAGAGGGGGGATTAGAGTCACAGATGGGGAGGAGTGGGAGGGTCGGTTGAACAAGTGTCTGCTAAATGCTGCAATTTGTCTACTTACTCCCATGGCTGCGAAGACAATGGCAAAGTTCTCAGCACTGTAGTCCATCACATCCTTAGACTTCTGCACCAGGCCAGCCTGGCGACAGATCTGGGCAGCAATCTGCGAGAAAAGACAAAGTGAGAATTAGAGTGAGGAGGACTCAAGGCTGATACAAAGACTGCTCACAAAATGTCTAACATAAGTGTAGAATACCAAACCTTTACTTATAGAGACAGGTTCATTTATTTTCTTTTTTCTTAAATCCACTTGTAGTCTAACTTTCCCTGACTACAGATTACAAAGAGCAGCTTCTAGCTGATGTTTTCAAACTGATAGAAAAAAAAAAAAACATCAGTTTCTAAAACTAATTTTGTTTTTTTCAAATTCTCTGTTTGTGTTATCTCCACTAAAAAAAAAGCAACAGTGCCCAACAGCATCAGTGACAGCTCGAGGCTTGGGGTCCAGGAGCCCCTTGAGTATGATTCTCCTACGTTTCTGAAATTTGGTATACATGTGCGTCATGTCATGACCCAAAAAAAAAAAAATCCCTTTTGCAGCCACACACAAACATCCTGACGTTACACAGCTTTGATTTGATGTCATTTTCTTGTCAGCCATGGTCTGAATTCTTTCTTGCATCAGTGTGGCTCCTTTTGAAACATCAACATTAAAGACAAGATACAAAGATACAAACAGTGGACAACATTCAAACGCCAAACAAATATTCACAGGTCTTTAACGGGCTTTGATCTGGGATAACTCCACGCTCAAGTCAAGGATTGACTCTTAAACAAAAGAGTGTTTCAGTCCGACCTTATTCAAACGGTGGACCCCGTATCTCCGGTTTGATGGTAATCGTTTATATTCTGTGTTCAAAGCGTGGTCAGGATCTGAGGCGATGCTGTTAACCAGCCTTAAAATATTTTTACTGTAAGCTAAAACAGAAAGTCTCTGCATTGGTTGGCCTACAATCTTGGAGCAGATGTTGAACTGTTGGAGGCGTTTAGACCTGAGCTTTAAGATTTGTTAAGTAGACATTGTTTTTTTTTTGTTTTTTTTTTTTTTTTCAAAGAATAGATTAATTAAAAGTATCAGGGTTTAAAGGCTTGATACAGAAAACTGTACTCGCCCTGTGTTCTTTAAATAATTTGTTACACAACAAATCACGACCAATTTCTCAAGTGAAACTGATGAATTGAGCAGAGTGAAGAGTCTGTGATAATTTGTGGAATGAAAGAGGAATTTCACGCTCATCACATTATGTCACGGTCACAGTGTTGATCGGGCCTGACCTCTCCATGCACCCCGGGTTCAGGCACCTGGCCCATAGAGAAAACCAGCACACGAGTGACCTCTGTGACATGTGCTTAATGAAACAACAAGCACAGTTTTCACACCATCCGATGGCACGACAAGCGGCACATCATTAGGCTGACAACACAAGCCACATTTGTTTGGCCTGTTTCAACAGGGGAACGCTAATGATAAATGCAGTTTCAAAGTGCGGATGGGATTTGGAGTTGACTGCTGTATTTGTACTCACAACACATTGAGTGAATAAAGACAGTGATGCTATGAAAGACGTGCTTGGAAAGGAACTATGACGCTTAGAGTTTATTATTCCAGAATTTCTTGGATCATTCCAAAAATGGAAAAATGCATGTTTGAGGTTTTTAAAGCTCAGGGGACCCTGGATCATTGAAACTGTTTGCATACAGTGATTTATGCTGTCCATAATTAAAAATAAAAAAACATTTCTAATCAGTCTTTTTTTATGTGATGACATCTTTTAACTATTGTTTTTCAAATTGCGTTTTTTTTCACTACTACTACTTCTTCCATACTCCTCCTTCTCCGTATTAGGGTTGTTTCCCGCTTTAGACAGTAGACATGCTACCAGTGCTTAGTGTTAATGGTAGATGGAGTGGTTTTTTTTTTAAGTGTTCCCAACAATAATAGAATAGTGAAATGAGACAGTCAAAACATTGCCTGATTCAACTCTTTCATTTAAAGTTGAACAGAAACTTCAATTCATAGAAATTTAATGAGACAACAGGTGCAAAGGGGAGATTTGAAGAAATCATTGAAATTCTCCCTGAAGTTCAATCAAGCAGTCTTGCCACCTGTGTCAAGGTGCTATATTCTTCTGCTGTAATAACTTTAAATTAGGGTATTAGTGGTTATCAAAAAATCTTTATCAACATTATCTCAAAATACGAGGGGGGAAAAAAAACACTATTGATGTCTGGCAATGATTTGCCATTGTCAGGCAGTAATAACATTCAATTTTGTCCCTGAGCATCGGTGTGTTAAAGAGTGTAGAAGTGAAGAAGACAGGGGTCACCACTGCTTTCTAAATCCTTTATAGCTGAAGAGCAACAAAAACAGTCAATGGCATTCACTCAAGAAACTTCAGTTACGCTCGAGTACTTCATTAAATTTAATCAATCAAATCTTTTTTTTTTTCCTAAAACAGTTCAGTTGTCTAAGTTGACAGTGTTATCCAATTTTCATGAATGAATTAACCTTTCATTTGCCTTGGGACTTTTATCCCAAAGGTGTCACACTTAAACTCAGGTATAATGATGAAACGCTCCATTGGATAATTGATCTTAATATCTTTAAATATGACCCAATCTGTGTTGGTTTCATTTCCACTGAGCCTCAGTAAATGTGTATGCCACTAAGTTGTCTGTCACTATATCTTAAACAAACTCTTCAGCAGACAGTTGAATGGATTTTATTCAAGCACAATTACTGCAGTTGAACTTTGGCTTTTTTTTTCCCCCTTTCTTTTTTTTTTTCAACATACCAGGGATTTATTTGAATGCTCTTAACCTTACACATCATTTTTTCTTCTTTTTTTAAGGAAGTGTTTGCACATCCAACTAGTATCACGCATTTACTAGAAAAAACAACGTTTTGGCCTTTCTGAACCTTAGTCCAACATGGACATGTTTCATGTTGACAACATGAAAGTCTAAACTGGGTGTCACTTCATCTGTGAAGCTTGAAACAAACAGTCAAGAAAGCAGAAGTGAGTGTCCTGTGACTCTGAGGCAAACAGCTGACACATAGGAATGAACAGACACAGTCTGGTTCAACATTTCCATTGTGAGACTGAAACAGAAACCAAATCATCCAAAAGATTTTATATTTATATATATATATTTTTTTTATCTTTTTAAGTCATTATCTTCCATAATGGAGGGTAAGTCAGTTTATGTCTTGGGAAGACAAACCGTCTTAGCTTCAGAAATAAGTAGATGAGTTGAGGTGCCATTTATTTAAGAAATCATTACAACCTAATCATGGGATAACATTTCTTCTGGATTTAAACAAGTCAATATACAAAGATAGTTAAGAATTTACTTTATGAATTACTGAACAGCTTTTCCACGTCTTTTAACTGTCCTGAGTACTTAAAATATTGTTAGTGAATAGATATATAGATCCCTCCCTCCAGTGACTTAGTGATATTCTGATTTGATACCAACATATCCACAAACTACAAGGAGCACGATTAATGCAGAAGAATCCAACAAAAGCCGTGCTCCAGTAGTCAAACCTTGATACCATGAAAGAGTGGAATATGTCCCTCTAAAGTCAAATGACAAAAATACTAACATGTCCTGCTGCATCTGGTCACAACTTGCAAGCACCCTTGTTCTTTTGCCTTTGCTGGCCATCAATCCTCTATAGCTGAGGACATGTCACATGGACATCTCTGGTGAGTGTAATAGAACACGGTTTGGTTTCCCTAAAGCTACTTTTTTTCGATCCATTTCTTGCAACGGTCTGCAACTAGAAACCAACAAGAGGCTCAGTGTTCAGTAAGTAGTGAAGAAAAGAAAAAGCATTTTGTAACTCTTGTCTAGAGATTGCTTTTACGTCACAATGACAACAGTTGGGACAGTTCTAAGGAGATTTCAAAGTGTTATTCTAGTAACAGATAATAAAGCCATGAGCCTCTGTCTAATGCCATACCTCCGCTCATTTTCACAAGACATGGCTCCTTCTGGAGACGGTAAAAGAAGTCATTCTTCCACACTTTTTTTTTTTTTCCCTGATAACATGAATTTGGTTGGTGGTCTTACCTCATTGTGGGGAAGACCAGCGGCAGAGAAAATGGGGATCTTCTGCCCTCTAGCAATGCTGTTCATGCCATCAATGGCTGAGATGCCAGTCTGGATCATCTCCTCGGGGTAGATACGGCACTGGGGGTTGATGGGCTGACCTGGAAAACGCCAACATGTTTAAGCATCAAGACAAACATTGGCTCATCTCCATGTTCACATCAAAGAAGTGGTAGATATAGGAAAGAAAACGCTTTAGAACACTGATGCAATAGATAATAAATGAGTCAGTATATAATAGCTGTGTTTGCCACAGCATTTCTTATTGCTTGAACAATACTATTTAGGACTTTCACAGATAACTGCAGAAAACTCCTGAAAAGGTTTCTGATATTCTTAGGAGGAGCTGTGTGAACGCAGCAGGATGCCAAAAACTCAGCTCGAGCCAGTGGGGAGGGGGTTCTAACGTTTACATCCTGTGACTGGCGCATAGGCTCTATGACCACTGCTGCATGTGGTTCATGTTCTCCAATTTGTTCTCTTCTGCTTTTTAGTTGATATAGTTGATACAGTCCGACAGGGATAGTCTACCACTGAGAGTGGCACATGATCAGTCCTCCTGAAATGATCTCGATATTTTCAAGAGTGTCTGTTAATTACACTCAACAGAAAATTACAGTGACACAAATGGATTTACAACTAAACAACTGGGTTTTTTTTTCCCTGACTGATTTTACACTCAAGGATTTCTCGTTAATGACATGTGTTACCTTCTCAAAAGATTCATGGAATAACAACTGTTCTGCATTTAAAGAAAATGTGTAAAAGGGTACAACGTGGGCCAACGAGGACTGATTACATTTAGGATCGGGATCGGGATCCAAACACAAGAAAAAGGCACACCGTAACATCTGTCTCAAGTCGCCAGCGTCGAGTCAAACTGCTTTCTTGTGAACACTAAGTTCTTCCTTCAAATTGTTTTAAATAAGCTCCTGTGTGACCTGTGTTTTGACATACATAACTTTCACTGTATGGTAAAAATGTGAAATGAATTCAGAAATACAGTAAAGTTCAACAGCCAAAATGATTATGTTACAGCTCTGCACAATCATTTTGAATTCAAAGCTGGATCTAAAAGGAAACTGGACTTGGTTGAAGATCTTAAATATGTTTCACCTCTCCTCCTAAAGACTTCCAGAGGAGAGATCAAATCAATCTTATAGTTTTATACATAATGCCCAGACAACGATGTGCATCCTGCAAAAATCAGTCTCATATTAGACTGGACCAGTGGGAGGAGAAAATGCATATTTGGAAAGGCTGAATTTGTGTTTTTTGCATTTTGATTAAAAGATAAGCTGACGTTAATGTAAATAAGTAAAACTGAACATCTTTAACATACAACTCTTGTGGAAGTATTCTTGTTAAGCACAGGCTTGGAAACAATGACACCATAGTGTAGAGCACAAATAAGTAAGGTTGTACCCATGATGTCCAGGTAGTCCTCAGCCAGCACGTTGGGTCCACGGTCGATTGGTTTGCCTGAGCCGTTGAACACACGCCCTGAAAGACAAGGATTTCCTCTATTGAGCCGTGAAGAATTCAGTCTGTCATTTGATAAAACTATTTAGTTCATCTGGAAGTGGAATTTCAAAAGATAATTACTAAGAAACAAGGATAAAAAACCATTAGATGAGACTTCCAGCTACATCTGATCTATTCTGTTTTGAGTCAGATTCTTAACAGCAAAGAAAGGCTCTAATGGCTCTTGTCGAGTCGCCAAGTAACAAGTAGAATACTTATAAATTCATGGACATGATTAATGGCACTTCAAAAACAAAAGCAGCTTTACTTTCTATTGCTATCCAAATATATGTTACCTTGTGCTGTACTGAGATAATCATAGTGATTGAGACAATCCGAAAAAAAAGAAGAAGCTTCGATTCAGTGTTAATATGCTTTTAAGATTGACTGAGCGGATTGAAAAAATAAGTAAAATAAGCTAATTGAAAGACTGCATCATTTCAATTGAAAAAGATCTTTTTCTTTTTCTGGTTTCTCAAATGTGTGCATATGGGAGGTTTATGACTTTCTTTAGGTGGACTGTTATCACTCAGTCTGGATGGCAGAGGGGGGGATTTAAAGGCAGAGCATACCCAGCATGTCCTCCGACACCGGGGTACGCAGGATATCACCAGTGAACTCGCAGGCCGTCTTCTTAGCGTCGATACCTGAAGTTCCCTCAAACACCTGAGCAAACACGGACATGACAAGACATTAACATTCACGAGCCTCGAGACAGTGTAGCCATGCCGCGGTTAGCTAAAGGGCTCATCCACAGTTCACACCTGAATTCCTGTACATGCATGATAATGTGCCTACAATGGTAAGGCTATGTTGCTCCAACAGCTGTATACTGTATGCTTCTGCATTTATGATGACTTTAAAAATGTGAGTTACTCTTGCTCTTGTTCTTTGCCCGGTGATGTATCGTCAGCTGTTCTCTTTTAGTATGTTTTTCTCGCCACGGTACCAACTTTTTGTGAAACATGGTCTTGGAATCAAACTCTTAACTGTCCTATCATTTTAAAAAGACAATAACATTTTACAGTTATAATTTTGTACATGTCTTTGTACTATGTGAAATTAAATATGGGGTTTTAATGGGGGGGGGGGGGAGAGAGAGAGAGAGAGAGAGAGAGAGAGAGAGAGAGAGAGAGAGAGAGAGAGAGAGAGAGAGAGAGAGAGAGAGAGAGAGAGAGAGAGAGAGAGAGAGAGAGAGAGAGAGAGAGAGAGAGAGAGAGAGAGAGAGAGAGAGAGAGAGAGAGAGAGAGAGAGAGAGAGAGAGAGAGAGAGAGACAGAGACAGAGACAGAGACAGAGACAGAGAGAGAGAGAGAGAGAGATTCTTCTGAAAAAAAACAACACTTGTGGAAAGCAGGACTGCAGTGGGTTCTGTATGGTCAGTGTTTCTCACCTGGACGACTGCCTTGGTTCCAATCACCTCCAGGACCTGCCCACTCCTCTTGGTGCCATCTGGCAGCGTCAGGTGAACAATCTCAGCGTACTTGGGGAACTAGAGCCAAAGGATTTCACACAGATTTGACTACAGATGCCTGAAAACTACATTTAAAGCTTTACTACAAGGACACATCTGAAGATACAAGTGGTGCTTCACATTGGTAAACATGTCATTCAGTCCGTCGAGTGACGACGTGGCAGTATAGACCTCATTGATACATAAAATGTAAACATCAATAACAAAGCAGTATTAAGGACTTTTTTTTATTGGTATACATTAAAAATGGAACTCACCTTGACGTTATCCAGGATCACCAGGGGTCCATTGACACCTGACACAGTAGAGTAGGCTGGAAAAGAAGAGAGTGATAAGTTTATTCATTCCATTATTTCACAGGCTATAGGACAGGAACAATACACAGGACAAACTGAAATGTTCCCATTTACTTAAGCAGCTGAAAGCCACAAATAGGCTTGGGAATAAATGTACTTCTTTACAGCCGACACAGTTAATAATCACAAGCTGACCTTTCAATGTGAGTTGTCATACTCTTCCTGGCCCAAATGTCAAAGGCAGGCAAATGTCAGGGGAAAATGCATGAAATTAACCTGTTCACATAATGTATGGTTGGGACAATAACACAGCCACTTGGCTTGATTTGGTTGACGTTGAGTGGAAATAGTCTGTGGCCTTTCTTGACATGACAGCAAGACGCAATGAAAAGCCCCATTTCCACCAAGTGGTTTAGTTTGGTTTGTCTCGGTACGACACGCATTCCATGGCGTTTCCATCGACTAAAGCTGGGAAAGATTCCCAAATCACCGACACGTACCATCCTACTTTTTGGTACCCGAATGTTGGGGGGCCAAGTATATCGATCCAACCTTCAATGGTGGAGCTAAACACTGCCGCCCGTTGAATGGTTGAATCGTTACTTCCTGTGTGACAGTGGAACACACAACCCTGCCGTGTATAAATACCCAGTTGATTGTTTATTCGTCTGTATTTCACCTAGCGGCACAAAGCCAGAGTAGATGAACTGCTGGATGTCTTCCATATTTGGTTTTGTTTGCGTTACGTTTTTCTCCTTTGTTGAATTTATTAGCGGGGAAGCTGTTAGCTCTTAGCTGCTATCATGTGACGCTATTACGTGGTGGACGCAGCTATCAGCATCCGGCTTACACTTCGCCTACCAAATAGGGCACGCGTTGGCTGTGAAAACGCGAACAAATCACTGAAGACTTCAGTGTTGCCATCTTTACAGAGAAAGGGATGTTGAAATGGATTATTTCTCATATCATGGAAGTCATTTCAGATGCACTCTCTGTCAATGCAGAGAAATGTGGGATCAATTTGTGTGAAAACCCCCCCGCTAGTAATAGCTCAGAACATATGGAGGAACACTAACAACAACCACAATGGGAGATATCTTGAATAAGACAGATTTGTTAACTTGACTGTGTTAGCAGGGCAGAGTAATCTATGAACAGACAGCGTCAGGTAAATGCAGACTCTGAAGGTCAGCAACAAGTGTCTTTGTGTTGAACACACTTTCTAGTTCTGTTTGTTGTCCGAGTAGTATTGATCGAACATGTTTGAGCTGGTATCGTTTTTAAACGGCACATTAGTATGCAAGTGTACAAGAGGCCGAAGTCTTATCTGGAACGCCATCCAGGAAACTCAATGGTTATGATGTCTTTGGGCATGAAGTGTCTGATGTCGGATCAAAAAAGTAGGGTTAATAATAGCGTAGCCACGTTTGAGATCACCTGTAAAATAAATACCTGCCATATTGGATTTTTGGAATAATATATCTGACTGGTAACCATCCTCAGATGACCAGAGGAGAAAAATAGTCCAAATCTAGAAAGTTCCTTACTGTTCATAATGGCGCCAATTTATGCCGACTTCACACACACACACACACACACACACACACACACACACACACACACACACACACACACACACACACACACACACACACACACACACACACACACACACACACACACACACACACACACACACACACACACACACACACACACACACACACACACACACACACACACACACACACACACACACACACACACACACACACACACACACACACACACACACACACACACACACACAGGGGTAAAATGCAAAGCTGGGGGACTGAAGGTGGCGGCATTGTTTCCATTTGGGTTTTTCTATCCGTCTGGTGTTCCTCTTTATAAGCGAACCGTCAATCTTGAGGCTGATATCAAAGGCACAAGAAAATTAGAGCAGACTGGTAGGACTATAAAGCACTAAAGCTTAGCGGGGTGCACCCCCTATGCCACTAATTAGGCAGAGGCCAACAAAATAACCTGTCAATGCACTGCAGTATTGCAGCCATTCCCCCCCACACACACACACACACACCTGCATTTCACCCTCTATTAGCCAGACAGGCTTGGTATGTGTGTGTGTGGGTTTGGAGGGTGCTGTGAGAGGGTGGGGCAGAGACTATTGAGAGAGCAAGAGAAAAGATGGCTCAAGTGTGATGATAAAAACCAAGGGCACCACAGATACGGGGGGAAGAAAAAAAACAAAAACATTTTCCTCTCCAAAATAAAAAGATTTCTACTCCAAATATCCTTTATCTTACTTCCTTCCACTGGGCCCAGATTCAGCTGAACGATTCGTTTGTTCTACGAGATTTTGCACTGAGCTGGGCTGGTTGAGTCGGTAGCAAAACTAACCACCTTTTCTTCCCTCAAATCATCTGTCCAATTCTGACATATTCACTTTAAACTTAAACTGACTCTAAACAGGCTTTGCTGTTCTTATGCAGGGTACGTAAACCACAAAGTTAATACAGTGGTGAGCATGGTGTTCTACTGGAGATGTGACACTTTTTGGGCGGCTGTGGCTCAGTTGATAGATTCGTCACCTCTCTACTGGAAGGTCGTGGGTTTAATACCCAGCTGAGTCCAATGTGTCTTTGTCAAACTTAGCCCAGCATTGCTCCCGCCGCTTTAGTGGTTGGGTATGATTGGATTAATTACTGTATGTTGGGTATGAATGGGTAGCTGTGACATGCAGTGTAAAAGCATTTCAAGTATAGAAAAGCACTATACAAGCTCAAGTCCATTTACCATTTGGATATGGCGAAGACCAAAGTCAAGAATCCATGCGTGACCACACTCTACTATGATACACTCGTAGCATCCGACTAAATCAAAGAACATCATGAGATAAATCATAAATGACCACTGACCAGATTTCTTAATAAAAATGTTCAGGCAGATTCAGCCACTTACAAGTGCCATGTTTAGATTTCTTCTGTGTTTTCCAGGTGTCTTGTGCGTGTTCAGGCACACATATTAGTAAAAATTCAAAGTGGGCTGAAACGCAGCTTCTCCTGTTCGATGTTGCGTAGCCGCATGATACATTCGGTCCCTTGCCCCCCTCGTTGAAAATGGGTGTGTGACATCACAAACCCATGATGTCACTGATCCAAGCCCATTGGTTTGTTGCAGCAAGCACAAGCTCCCCTAGGACCTGCTGTAGCATTCCCAATATGGGAAAAGGGGCAGGACATATCCAAGAACAATGCCGAACACTTTTTTTGAACATATGGGATTGTGAACATACTCTATAAATTAGATTAGAGTAAATGAACCCTAAAAAAGGCATAATATGGCACCATTAAACATGAACAAAATTAGTTATCGATAAATGGACTTGAGCTTACACTGTATAGCACTTTTCTAGCATCAAAGTGCTTTTACACTGCAGGTCACAGCTACACATATACACACCCGTGGCAGAGGCTGCTTTGTAGCTTTTAGTTAGATAACCAGAAGTAACTACTCACTCATTCACCCTCATACACCACCGGTTAAACAGCGGGAGACATTTGGGGTCAAAGTGTCTTGATTCTTGCCATTAAATAATTTTGTCTTTCAGCAATGCAATGTCAAAATCACCAGGGTAACAACTATATGAATACATCTGTATGTAAAACAACCGTCAGTCACATTCAGATATCCTCGAATAAAGTGAAAGTAAATATACATGTATTTTTTATTTGTGAATTGATTGATAGCTCTATGGTAGAATAAATCAATCACATTTGTACACGTCACATGGAGCTTATCAAATGATTAAAAAAAAAAAAAAAAAAAACCTCAGAAATCAACATTTGTCAACCACCAACAATATTGAATATGCTTTTGTTATTTGCACCAATGGGATACAGATTTTCTATTTCTTGTGCTGACTATAGCAGGTTATGTCTGTTTGTAGTCCAAAGGTTGTCCATAAAAAGTAGCCTGTTACAGTACATCTCAAAACAGTTGTTCTGTTTAGCTCGTGAAGTTCAGAGTTCAGCCTGAAACCGTTCAGGAATGAAGGATCATCATTATCAGGAGTGACACATTTATACTCAAACCTCAGGCAGCTCCTCTTACCCAAACATACCCTGAATAAAAGAACGCCTTTTATCAAATGTTCACAACATGGTGTGTCTTCAAAAAATGGCAGACTGTCAGTGATGGCCATGTTTATAAAAAAGGATGTAACGGCTACACTTAGCCTACAAATTGCCCACATGTCCTAAAAGAGATACATATGGCTATTAACTGAAGGCTGATGATAATAATCATAATGATGATGCCGAGAAAATTGGGCAACATAATTATACAGAAACCACTTAGAAATCCATAAGACGCCTGCATCTTACTTGTCCATATCTGGCAGCAGTACAAAGAGGAGCCACATGTAGATTTAAGAAATTTAAAGTCATATTACATCCCCTCATTAGCTGTGTTTGTTTAGCTACATTTGATTTACACGTTCAGTCAGAGTCATGCAAACAGAAAATGACACCTAAATGATAAAATGTCACTCTATGGCTAAACCAATGAAGGAAATATTAAAAAGTACTGGAATAGATCACTAGAGGAGTCATTTTTCTTTTCACCTTAAAAATATTTAGCATTAGTGCAAAACTCTGACACCAAGATGTCATCATCTGTGAACCAGCTACCTTCTGGACGTCATGTTCTTGCATTCTTGTAAATCTAATTTCACGTTGGTGCAGCTTTGCAGTTTGAGATAAATATATTGCATTTCTATAACCAATATTAACACTGATGTTAGGCTCTTTAGACAAACATTAATATAAGTATTGTCCAATCAATGGTCATTGGACTTCTATTGGCCTTTAAAGTCCTTATTATCAGAACTCCTATGTCCTAGAAGTCCTGTTATTTTAGGTTTATTCATAAAGTAAATTGATCAGCTAGTTGGTGACACTGAGTTTGAAGAGTGTATATCATTTGAAAAGAGAGTTCCAAAAGGGATTAAAGGCCCAACCCTGGCCCCATATGGCAGCCCATCATTCTGTAAAAGAAAAAGAAAACAAGACAGTTCATGCTACCCTCTTATGTATAACTGGGATGATTTAAAAAAAAAGTGGCTTGCTCTCTCATTTCACAAGATAATGATGGCTCAATGGGGCTATATGTTCATGAGGTGTGAAGTAGCAACATTTCCCATTAGGTTTGGAAAACTTTCTCCACCCCTCTTTTGCTACTTCAGCTCAAGTGCAGCAGTCCCCTGGCTTGGCATGCAACGGCAGTGTGGGTCACCCTGCAGCCTGTTCAGCTGCCAGAGCCCTTTGTGTACAAAGATGTTAATTGGTCCTAATCCGCCACTAGAAGCTGTTTTGGTAGCCTGACCTCGCACCCTGAAGGACACCTTGGTGTGAAATACTAAAGAGCCCATTCAAGTGCCAGAGAAAAGAGGCACAGAGCATTCCAACACAATTCAATTTCCCAGCTGAAAGAGGGAGGAACTCAAGGGGAGGAGGGGGCTCCGAGTTGGGATGGAGATTGGGGCGCATCATCGCTCTGACAATAAATGAGCGCTACAAAGCAGTCGCTGCTGTGATGTGCAGCCTCACAATCACGTCTTAGCCTCTACTTCAAGGGATTCCCACAGCCCCACTGGACATGGGAATGCTAATTGCCTCAAACCTATAACCAGCCTTCACCCTCAGCACCCCCCCCCAACACACACACACACACACACACACACACACACACACACACACACACACACACACACACACACACACACACACACACACACACACACACACACACACACACACACACACACACACACACACACACACACACACACACACACACACACACACACACACACACGAGTCAATAAACACATTGTAAAATCACTCATCATCCCCAGACACATAATACAGCCTTCGTTTCCTGTCACTCCCCTTCGACAGTTGTTGGCTGAAGGCAGCAGTACACGAGTACCAATGCCACCTTTTCAGCCGGTTAAAGCTGGATTTATAAAGGAATATCATGCTGTACAAAAACCGGTCTGTAATAAAAAGGTAAAGGGAAGGAGGGTTGTTCCGTCTTTAGGGCTTCAAAAGAAGAAGCAACAAAGCTGAGTTAACGTCTGTGTAAACGAGGAAACTAGAGAGTAAAAGACTTGGATGAACTTCTGTTTGAGCAAGCCATTTTCCCTGAATTCATGCTAAAGGTCACAAAGGTCAAATCTGTTGTGCTGCTGCAGGCGCTATTAACACGTATCATTTGACTGATTGATACAATTATGATGCATTTATTAAAAAAAAAAAAAATTAAAACAGAGGGAGAGAACCTTTTTTTCTTCAAAAATGTTGATTTTAAAGCCAAATAGTAAAAAAATAACTGCTAACGTTAGCTTTGGATCACATCAGAGTGAACAGAAAGTTCAACGCCCTTAAAAACAAGTTTTAAGTTAACACAAATTCATTTAGACAAAAATGGTCGGAAAAAAAACCTGTCATTTGTCGTTCATCATTTTTATGTTTGTTGATATTTACATAAGACACCGATGATCATTATCCTGTACATCTTTCCTTCCATTGTTCCTTGTTACATATCTTTACTGTCTTAACAATTGTCTTTAAAATGAAACTGAGCTAACTCTCAACAGAGTGACAATCCCACCAAAGTCAGGACAAATAAGAGGAAGAACATGTCATTTTCCCTCCAGCGATACCCTATAGCTACAGTATTATTTATTTTAGAGAGACCACACAATCTGTTCTATTTCCCTCATCTTGTGAAATATAAATACTGTAACTGTTACATTTTAAAATACCAAAAGCAAAAGCAGCAAAACAAAAAAAAATAAATAAATAAATGGATGAAGGCCAAGCTGGATGTTTCAATAAAGACATGTTTTGACAGACATCTTCATAACAAATAAAAACTATTTAAATAATAGAGTCCTTAAGAGCAGCTATCTTCAGACAGGATAGACGCTCCTCTTTCCATCCGACTGCCCACCTGTGAGTGTTTTGACGTCTCGAAGTCTTGTTACCCAGGTACAAAAGACAGCTCAGTAACTCACAGCACTGACTGGGAGGAAACGAAATCAGGCTGTAAGGAGGAGAAAATGTGTGAGGGGGGGGGGGGGGGCTCTTCTCTGCTCACAGTAGTGCTGGAGAAGATAATGCTGTCTATACGGAACGCTGGTTGTGTTTTGCTTACAATGGAAAGATGCACCGGCTTTGGTGGAGCAGTAGTTTAAAACCATCTGTCCAGTTTGAACACATTTATGTCACTGAGATGACCTGCTCACACCACACAGCTTTTTACCACGTTTACTTTTTAGTGCTTTCAAACTAGAATTGACACGTCGACCTTTGTCTTTAAATTTCTGTTTTATAACTTCATTTAAAATGTTTTATTTTAAACTACAAAAGTTACCACTGAGCTCCTGAACGTGACAGTGACGAGTCGTTATCTTATTGATTGACACCCAACTGCACCAAACTGGGAGAATATCTCAAGGACATACAAGGGTAAATCTTCAAGCTCAAACACCACGGCGTGTAAAAACTTTAAGGTCTGCCTCCACTGACACCGTTTCAAACCAGCTCTTCCACACAAAACCTGCACACTTTAGAGTTTTCATCGTTCAGCGGCGTGTGCTGGTTTTTGTCAATACGCTCACGACAGTTTATGATCAATCAAACCCCTACTGAACGGTTTAACGTAGGGGTGCACGATTAATCGTGATAAAGCGATTCAAAGGTGTCATGTTTCACATCGGTAAAAAAAAAAGTTTACAAAAAAGAAAAGATTTAAAAATTGAGGATGCACCACCGTCTTTTAAAAATCGGATGAGAGGAAGCACTTTGAAAATCAAAGAGGTGAGAAGAGAACAGACGAGACAAAAGCAGTGAGCAAATACTGCAAGAAACTACACAAATAGCACAACAAGGCAGCACAACGAGAAGCTCCAATAACCTCCTCTTGTTGAAAGAAAAAAAAAAAACATTTCGAGGCTAACCCATACTGACAAGCAACTTAGCAGCCCCAACAGGAATCTGTTTCAGTCATCATTTAGTCTAATTTAGTCAAATAAATCATGAGAGAACCATATGGTGAACCCAGCATCGTGAGTTTAGTGAATCGTTACATCCCTCGTCTAACGTCATCACCCTTGTGAGTTGGCGGCAGAATAACAAGACGATGAAACAAAGTATTGCTATTTCGGCCTTTAAAGCCGCTCAAATGTTATGCTACAACTGCAACGCATCGGCCCTCCTCTAGGCGGGGGTGTAGCTCTGGTTATTGGATCTGCTCCGCTCGTTCTACTGCACAGAGCGAATAGGAAGCATCTCATTGGAGCAGCGCCGTTCGCCAGTGTTTTGATCTTGCAAATCGTGTTCAAGTTGTGCGCGTTTGTTCGGTTAAACATGCATATGGGCCGGAGCAAAGTAATCCTGTCAAGCACTGACAAACCAAAGAATATTGTTAACACATGGACAACTTCAAATAAATGACGTTCAATTTAGAATTTTATTTATTTATTTATTTTTTTTAAAAAGAAGTCTTTTCTAATCTTTAGACTAGCTGGTCAAATGGAAATTCAGTTTTACCAACAAGGAAATGACAAACCTAATATTGTATGACATCACAAAACCAATCTCGGATGAAGGAAGGACAAGATAAAAACGTTCGAGTGCCTCTTTCACAGCCGAACATTGGCACTGCACATATTTAGTCATTGCTACTTTTAGTGGAAATGACACGACTGATACAATGTCATGGGGGAATTTCTTATGTTAGACAATATGCACTTACTTCTCCAAATGGCCGACCGTTTTGTTTTTTTTCCTGAGTATGAAATAAATGAGTGGTCAGCAAACCAGGCGTGCCTTCGATCAGTGTGCGTTCATGAAAGTGACAGAAATGGTGTCAAATCCTTAGCCTACTTTTGAATGTTCTTTCATGAGAAGAATGGCAAACGCCTACGCCAGTTTCTATTTTTTCTACTGACGAGCTAGCTGCTTAAGCCTCATTAGAATGTGGATTATAGAAGCGTTACAGAAATAACATTGATTTTATAGAAATTACTTTCATAATGACAGATGAGACATTTGTTTATCTTGACTAGATTATTACCATTAATTAAATCTTCACAAAGAAGTATGGTGCCTTGCTCCATGTCTTTTCATAGCGCTAAATGACAGAATGCACCACTAAAACAAAGACGAGCCATTTCGTGGGCTAATAGCTTTTGTCGCATTTGACATGAGAGAGACAAAGGCCTCTTTAAAGAAAAGACTTGGTCTGATGAGAAATCTTTTTATTTGTTTATTTTTTTTTCCTGCTTTGTCTCGGAGTGGCTTTTCAATAGCGGCCTCTCTTCGAGCTCTGTCAAGTCAACAAGGTGGTGACAAACCTTCTCAACATCGTGATCTTATAGACGTTTGATGAGAGCCGGCTATACCCAACAAACTGTTAAAGCCTACACTGCACACACAGTCTATAAATTGAGACATGGGAATATTGTGGGCTAATTTAATATCTATCTCTCCCAGGATTTCTGCTTATGAATGTGTGTGTGTGTGTGTGTGTGTGTGTGTGTGTGTCTTGTCTCTCGCTCTCTCTATTGACACAACTGACAAATGCTGAAAAAGAGAACGATCCAGGAATGAATACATCATCAAACTAAAGGATAAACTTTATTGACATTTGGTTAAGTGTGGGATATTCTGCAGATTACAAAAGCTTGCAGGTCTAAGGCACTTCCCCATTGGCTTCACTTTTAAATCCAAGAAGGGAGGTCACCTACTCAAAAACGGTCTATGGCCTGTGAACACAGCGCAGGCAAACGGGCGTTTGTATGAGCCCCGGCACACTTGCAAATTAACGTATTGTGTAAATTCTATGGTGATAAAGTGAAGTAACCTACTCTAGCAAACTTGGGTCTTTTTGAACGTCTCTTTGCGAACAGAAGAAGTAGAAGCCTTTCTAATGGAAAAAATAGAAATACAGAGAAAATCTCTAACAACTTAGAGGTCCACACATCAGAAGTTTCTTTACAGTTATTTGAAGTCATTATTTCACTCGCTCCCTTGTCATTCCGATTGACCACAGCCGTTTAGTAATGCATTTGATAAGAGAAAATGGGAAAGCTGTTCCACTGTAACAACAATTGAACATTTCAGAGGCAGGGGTAGTTAGATGTTTTTAGGACGAGGATTGCATCCTCTATGCGTAGCTCTCAGATGGCTCCAGCTCCATTAAGTCATTTCCTTCTAGGTTGCTAAGAGGCTTTTAGTCCATGCTTTGCTTCCCTGACACTTCCACAAAAGGAGTAAGAATCACCTTTCTGGATTCATGGGCCATATTCAAGCGCATAATGAAAGTCACAGTAGAGGATCTTCATCAGGCACATAGAGCAAAGTGCCAAACAGCCAAACACTACCACCGGTGTTGAAACTTGCTTAGCTAATTCTGACAAAACAATCAGCACAACAATTTCTACAAAAGTAGAAAAGATAAGGCCCTCACTTAACCAACTAACAGCAGAGGTCACTACAAGTAGGCTGATTAAATGTACATTTTGTCTGATGGAAAACAATAATAATAACCTTGAATTTCCCTCAGGATCAATAAAGTATCTATCTATCTATCTATCTATCTATCTATCTATCTATCTAGAACCTTTATTAACAGCATGTATTTACAAGATACACAGGGTGTAAGATTAAAACGTCACAATACTTCTCATCGAGGTGAAAATTGTCAGCATGTGGAAGCAGAGCAGCAGCCATCGTGACAGAGTCGGATGGTGAACTGGAAGTCACCAGAAAAAGATGCCCGCTCCGCCAATTAAGCCTTTATGTAGCAGCTAGCCAAGAAACTTATCACTTCATCAGTTCAAATAGGAAGACGATCCGGTCCATTAAGATAAAAGCTCATTTTTCACCCACTTTTACACAAATGGCTCGTACAGCGTTGATATTTCAGTGTGTATGTTTACTTTGATTCACACACTGCCACGTCTGTTAATCCGTTTATCATGCACGTATCAGCTAGCGGCTGCTGTACACATAGCAACGCAAAACGGTTACAGAGCCGTTTGCTCCCACAACTGAACATATAGTTTCGAACAAATGTTCCCCATTTGTTTGGTCCGAGCCAAAACGTGAACAATGTGTAAGCAGTTACATCCATTACAAAATGATAACTAGTTGAAATATTCTGAATGGGTCTGCGTTGTTTTGATTTACAGTATGTGAATAAAAGAGTATTTTACCATCATATTTTGTCATCACAGTTTTCTTAAAAATAGAGCACAACCCCCTCATCTTGTTATCGTGAAGCGTCTTGAGTCGGTAATTTTCGAAAACTAACCTGATTTTGAAAGTAGCATTCCATCCGAGCTCCATCCTCACCCACCCCCTCCCCTCTGTGCTCCCTCTAAAGCCCCGCCCCTCACTTACATGCACTAGCGCCATTGGTCCAGAAGCAGATTTCAGCTCATGTTTTGACTGTGGGCTCGTGCATGCATGGGGTAGAGAACGAGCGGAGAAACACGGAGGTGTGATTGGTTCATAAAACGTGGTCGAGCGCTGACATTGGTCGATGTTTTTACGCATTTACAACTGCTACAGATGACAAGTTTCTTTTTCAGATTACATGAATTATTAATTACTTTCAGGACCTAAAGACAGTTTTAACCAAAATCTTAAAACATTTATCTGGAGGAAATTAACTGTTAGCTTGAAGCTGTAATCTGTAGCCATAAAAAATAATAATAAATCCTTCAACAGTGTGGCTACGTAGCAAAAAAAAAACATTTGTAAGGTTTATTTTAGCATCTAATTTTAAAATGTATTTGAAAAAAACTTATTGAATATAACATTAATAAGCGTCTTTTATTTCAAAATGAACATCTGTCGGCCTGATGAAGACTCTGGGTTTTGGAGAGTTGTTCCATCTGAATACTACACTTGCATAGTTAAATTTTAAATTTACATTGTTTTGGTAAATTTATTCTCCCAAAAATATTTATATATTAACAACAGCTAATATTGTCTTACAAAAGACCCTAAGAAAAATAAACTATTCAAGATTTTCCCCACAAACCACACTTAACTCATGAGCCCACTTTATTCATACTAAATTATCGACATGATGTTTATACCCATCTGTAAGAGACACTTACAGACTTTAAAATTCAAATTATATCACATTTCATGGTAATAATTATCTATATTCTTTTCAGTTTGATGTGTTTAACGTAACTCCAGGCTAAACTAGCACATACAGTCTGAATTTGGGGAGAAAAAGTGCACAAATAAAATTATTCGAAGATCTTTAACATATGAACTCTTCCCAATTCCGCTCAAAAGAAATTTTTTTTTAAAAGATTATTCTGTTGATAATATTTCAAGAATTAGGACCGAGTACCTCACTCTCCCCATCTCACCGAAAGCAAAAAAAAACACACTTTAAAATAATTAATGACATCTACCCATGTAATGAATTCCTTAGAGAAAGATTCAATATTGAAAGAAATAACTGTGTGTTTTGTGATGTTGAAATTGAAACCCAACAACATCTATTTTATGATTGTAATTTGACAAAACTTTTTGGGGTTCGTTAAGAAATTGGATTTCTACAAAAGAACTACATTTTCCAACTTTAGAATATAACAAAATAAAATTGGGTATTTTAATAGAAGAAAAAAAGATGAGGAGATTGTATAATGCAGTCATTATCTTGGCCAAACAATATATACATAAATGCAGATTTCTAAAAGTCAAACCACTTTTTCTCATTTTCATGAATGAATTAACAAATTTACAAAAAATAATTATAAAGATTGGAACTAAACAAGCTGCTGAACTAACTCAAAGTTTAAAGTCATTGCTTCCAACTTAGACCTCAGATATTTGTGTTTTATATTCTATTGTTCATGTTTCTTTTTTGTTTGTTTGTGTATTAAGTCTTGTTAAGTCAAGCTCGGTCTGTAACTTTCGATGTAAACTGTGATTTTTGTAATAGTCAGATTTTGATTATAAATAAAGTGGAGAAAAAGAAAAAAAAACTAGCACATACAGTCACATCTGCATCACTCATCATGTGATCGTGTCACATGAGAGATCATCCCATCTGTCACTGCTCTGACGCGCTTCAGCTAACACCATTTACAATAAAACAATTTTTTAGCACTACATAGTACCCTACAGGTATTAAAAACATCACTCATTCTGTAAAACGCACATGACAAGAATTACAATTCAGAAAAGAAAGCTTTAAAAATCTAATTGCTAAGATGCGTCATTCATTGGTCAGCTGACTGTCTGCAGTGAAGCTAATCCACTACGCTCATGACATTCAGCCGAGTCTAACATCAAAACAGAGACATTTATATCAATGGCATTTAATGCAATTAATGTGCTTATGAATGTTGCATATGCATGTTATGCTTTAAACGTTAATACATGTACACAGTCAGATGAAGTCTCATGAAGCGTCAAAGGTTATCAACGACTTAGCCACAGCTACAACTAGCATGCTAGCTCGGCTAGTTAGCTATGTGACTTTAAAATACAAGACAAATGTGTTTCATGTACCAGAATGGCGAGCAAAGGCCAATAAACAACTACTAAACACGATATCGATGCCGCATGTCATTGCCCATCGAAAGACAGCAAGATTGTTTATCATCGTGACTTCCAATTTTTCGCCTCACTTAGCTTTTTGGCTAGTTAGCTTCAACATGACAGCTTTCAGTGTACTGAGATAATGAACGTATGTTCCAACCTATGGGTTGAAAAATGTATTATTAGCACACATTCTAATGCACTGACAAGAAAAATTTTGTATTGGTTGGACTAAAGAGTCTAAAAGTACCTGCAACCAAATGTGGTCTTATAAATACATGTTCCCTGATGAAGGACTTACTATATAAAAGTCCAGATGTCCTTGGGAAGGGAAGGTATGTTGTCAATGCATTTTATCAGGGAAACAAATATATGATCCATATGCTTTCCATTGAATGTAACACAAACAGCCCGTTAGCCACTAGCTACAGCTGCTAACGACACATACTTAGCCTGGGTTGAGAGATGTAGTTTCTGGTCACAGCCTGAGTGTGAGTCCTCGCAGCTGCTGCCATCCCATTAATATCCATCGCCCTGTTTCCCACCAGTGTTGCCATCGTCGGATTGAGGAAAACAAACCTGAGAAAGCTAACGTTACAAGATGAGCTTTGCTAACTAGCACTGACTCACAGAAATGTCAGCAGAGTGCTGGTCATATGACACTGAGGAACCGGATGTTTGATGAGGAGAGGATGGAGCCGGTGAGCGCGCGCATGCTGTGCACGTGCACGCTTACAGGGGGTAAGTTTGGTCATTTCGTCTCACTTTTTAAGTTTGCCAAATGATACTGTTTGTAAGCAGATAAAACTCAGTACCTGCATACATCCTTAAATGAAAAGAAATATGCTATCTATCAATGATCTTATTATCATTGTCCAGTAGCCCAGTTATGATGTCTTACTTAAGATTCCTTATTCTCTAAAAAACAGTTGCTTTGTTGCTCATGTGCAATGCAGTGACGCAATTAAGGCCTTTTTAATGAATAATTTATTTGTTAGTTGTTTTTTTTTATCTAAGTTTCTCCCATGCATAAAGCCTATTTGCATTTTTTTTAATCCTCAATGAGTGCTTTCACGCTTGAAATTATCATTCAAAATGAATTACTGATTTCAACAATAACATGCGACTATATATAGTGGTCTGCATAGCCCTGGATCGGTAATGCTGTGTGTGATACAAACTGGTTGACCCAATTCTAAAGTTATGATTCGGTATACCAAGGTTTTGCTACATGCTTGTTTGGGCGGCAGTAGCTCAGTCTGTAGGGACTTGGGTTGGGAACCGGAGGGTCGCCGGTTCAAGTCCCGGCACGGACCAAGTCCGGAAATTGGTCTGGTAGCTGGAGAGGTGCCAGTCCATTTCCTGAGCACTGCCGAGATGCCCCTGAGCAAGGCACCGAACCCCAAAACTGCTCTGGAGCGCTCGATGTGGGCAGCCCCCTCACTCTGAGACCTCTCCATTAATGCATGTCACTGGAACCCTGTTTGTGCATGAGTGTGTATCTCGGCCTATGTGTGTGTCATTAGACAGAGTGTAAAAACCGAATTTCCCCTCGTGGGATTAATAAAGTATAACTTCTTCTTCTTCTTCTTCTTCTTTTCATTTAATCAATAGCCATTTTCACATATGCACTCCTGAAGCACAAGAAGTCACATACACATCCCATTCAAAGAAGCTGATTTTTACAGCACAAGTGTACAGTTTGGTTCAAAAACCATATTGTTCTGACAATCTCATGTCTCAATTTGAATGCACTGTACAGGGGGGGAGGGATTTTTTGATTACTCGTCAGTTCTGATTTTACTAAGGATAAGCGTTATTCACAATAAGGTGCAAAGCTGACCTTATATTGACAGGCGGGCAATGTTTGTCAAGAGGCTTAAAACCAGCCTGAGCTCCGGCTCTCAGTCTGTTGTTAGGTTGACTGAAAGTTAGGTTGAGACAGCATTTCCTGCATGGTGACAGCCATTGGTGGTACTAAGCTCCAAAGCTACCTAGTAACAGATGGCATCTCACTCACTAATGTTTACAGTCCATGAAGAAGAAGAAGAAATTGTATTTAAATTAGTATTATTTAGGGCTGTAAAATGATTGAAATGTAAAAATCAGGATTGGATTGGATTGTCTTGCAAAGTAGATGTGTAACTTTGTTGTAGTATCTTTAAAGGCCTTGAGTACTAGAGCCTGGCCGATACATTTTCTCATTATTAGCATATCCACTGTATCGTATTGGCTAATTTTATTGCATATATGTACTATACTGATATTATTAGATTCATTTACCAGTCAAATAGATTTTTCATTAAGTGTCATTGTATTACACTAGCACTTCTTTTGCTGTTTTGGTGTGCTATATGGATTACAACAAGCATTATCACTCTCCCTTGGTCAAGCATCCATGTCCATGTCACATCCATGTGCAGTTCCTTTTCAGTAGAGTGACCGTTTTGTCTTCAATATATAACTTTTTTTAAATTTGTTTTGAAAACTGTATTTGAGGATCAGTGTAATAAATGTGTATATCTACACATGTAAGTCTATCTCTATCGAACATAGATTTAAGTAATGTGTCAGCAGATACATCACTATCAGAATTTTTTTTCTTCCCGCACTGTCACTGTCACTGTCAGCCTCAAACATTCTGTATTGGTCTGGGCCTACTTTGTACCAATGCCCACCCACTTCTCTGATTCCCCTGCCTAAGCTTTAGAGTGAAAATAAAAAGTAACTATTCGTTAGTCAGTGTTCTCCCAAAACAAAACATCCTTTCAATTCAGAGATATACACTCATATTGGATAATTACATATTTTCCCAAATATAATATAGTGATTTGTTGCTTGAACTGGATGTGTCTGCTGAATTTAATAATTTAAGTGAGTGTGTGTGTGTGTGCGTGCGCGCGCGTGCGTGTTTGCACATGAATGTCTTTCCCTTACACACTCACTCCGGGCATACTCATCATCACACTGTCCTGGTGGAGGAACAGTTGAGTGGCAGGTAGAATGACCCCTTTAAAACTCTTAGTTTCCGGTTTTCTCTCGCTTTTGAGGCTCTGATCCATTCTCTCATTTGACGCAGTGTATTCTGCATAAAGCGACTGTTTGAAGATGATTTTGAACCATGCCCCCTGCACAACCAGCACACTGTGGCAGCCACACATTACATACAAGCACGCACGGCTCTCTGATGGTGGAAAAGTACTACAGATTGAAGTGGTAAGCACTGCCATAGTGAGGCTGATGTCAGACCCTAGAGAGCTCATCAAAACGTTTCAGGCCGCATGCAAAAAATAGCAAATTAATGCAAGTGAAGGGCTTCTGCCTACAGGAGCAGTGCCCTCATTTTAGAAATACCAGTTTTCCCCTTAGTTTTTATGATGAGTTCAAAGGGATATGATTTTCCTCTAGCTCCACCGATCTCGCCATCTGGGCAAATAGGTATCATAATATTAATGTAATTATTTTGTATGTCTGCTGCTGCTGTTTGTGAAAGGGCATCTGCTGATGTTCTAAACTGCATTGAATGAATCCAGCCTTTTGCTTGAACTAGACTGGATGCCGAAACATCATTTTTCCTAGCTTATACCTTTTGTCAAATATGCAGGCAACCTGGTCCTCAGTGGTTTTAATAGAAATAACTGTACATGGGAGTGTCATTGAGCAGCACTCAATAAACAACTAAATTGGTGGTATGTGAAACCACAATCACATCTTAAAATGATTCACAAATGGTTTATTATGACTTCAAAAAAAATACTGCCAAACAATTGTGAACTTGGTTGTGTCCAAAGGTGATGTGGTGTTTAACTGAAAGTTTCGGAGCAACTTGTTTCTGTGATTTGGGCAGGCTACCTAAGATCTACTGTCACATCAAGCGACCTTTTTCAGTCATCTTAATTTCCTCCATTGCCTTACAACTCCCTCATCATCTAATCAATAAAATGGGCAGTGATTGTCACACAGGACTCCAGTGCTGGGGCCTTCCCCATTGCTGGCCAGTGCAACTTTATGTACTAGCTAGACTGCATCCTCCACCTCTCCTTTCATTGTAGCATAAACCAGAATCGTATTTTCTTGCCCAGAACATTGACATACTGCATATGAGGAATTTTTCTTGGTGTGTTGGTGCGAAAGAAAAAAAACAGGCTAAAATAACAAGTACTTAAGTAAAATAGAATTTAAAACATGTCAATTGTAAAGAATAATACAAAATGTACAAATGGTGCATGAAAGAAAATAAATTAAAAAGCTTATCATTCCAGGTTCCTCTGGTTTTGAAAGTAGCAAGTGCATCTCTTTTTGACACTGCTATACAGCTTAGCCTGCTGCAGTATTTCCTGCAGGACTAGTTGACCTGGCCGATTCTGCTCCCTCTTGGTCTTTTGCTGCGACTTGATAAGAGTCCTCACCTCATGAGGCTCACCTGTTCAGATAATGGAGATGCAACTGAAGCTTTTTTAAAACGACAGTTGTGCTGTTTTGTACAGAGCCTTGCGTACAGATTCCTTAACTGTGCCCTTGAATTTGCCCCCAATGAGGTCCAGAAGGTGGTCACAGCTTATGTACAACTTTCTATCTCTCTTGTGTTAGAGTTCAGTACACTATAATATTGCAGAAACACTACTCTTCAGCCCACAAGTTATAAAAGTACTGAAAAAGATGCATTTGTCATTGTGTGAAGATGTCTGAGAAACACAATCGGAGATTTGAAAAAGACACAAAAAAGGACAAAAAGAATACATCATAATCATGAAGTCGACACTTGACATATCGGGTGCTTAAAATTCCCCTATACGACCTTAACTGGCAGAGGAAACACTGGTGGTGTCTCCTTCTACTCTTGTCCAACTGTCAACTTCTTCTTCAACCAATTAAATTACGTTTAAGGGACCCTCCTTCACATTATAGGTGCCATCCCAAGGACCCTGAAGTCCTGAAAGTGGTCAAATCTGTTCAGAGCACCTTATTTTCTAAATTAAAGTATTGATATTTGGGGCCAACTTATCAGCAGTTCAAATAAACAAGTCAGGAAAGTAATGTATTGCTGCGTCGATATTTTGTCCCACCCCAATCACTACTACGTATTTTACGAGCTCACAGAATCATCCAGCTTATGTTTGATGATGATATACTCATATTGCACTGGGAACATCAGACAGTGGTTATCAAGACAGAACTTGTTGCCATGACTTCCAATCCTGCCAGTTTCCAGCTTTTACAGTCCGACTATCAACTTAAGTGATAAGAGTACACTTATTACCATTAAAGGTCTAAGTGCAATTTTTAAGAGTTAAGATTTAAGATTCACAGTTTTTGCTTGTAAAACTACCAATGAAAAACACAGAAGAATGTATTTTGGATTTCAACAGTGCTTTCTGTAAAAAAAAAAATATATATATTTATAAAATCTATATATATATGAGACCAATTTTTCATTATGATGTGCTGCCACTATTTAATAAAAAATATTGCTACAATTTAAAATGGAAAACTAAGAACTGTGATTCTAACAAATGACGACATGAGTGGAGGGGGTTTTCAAGCTGTGGAATTGAAGCATATTGCTTATGTTAGCTGACAAGTGTAAACTGTGGGAAGTATATGTGTAACATTTCAGAGACTCTTTGACTCTCCAGGATTCATACACAGTACCTTTTGTTCTGGAAGAGGCCTGTTCAGTAACATGTATAGTTCCTCTTTATTATTTTCTGTAGTTAGCATCATTTCTACTTGTGTGTGTTTTCCCCTGTTGTAAATCTATGTCTTGGAGAAAAGTTGCTGCAGTTTAGTCCCTTTTGTTGTCTGTATACACGTTATGCTGAGACCAATGACTTAGACTGAAATTCATTGGCCAGATTAAAAACGTCTTCCAATTCCATTTGAAATCATATTTCAAAGCGTGAAGGTTGATTGGTGCTGCAGATTTCTTAACAGGAGTCTGATTGTAACCTGGAAATGTCTTTGTGACTTCCTGGAGAAAAGGATTTTTTCACTTCAAGTTAAAAGTTCAAGGGCTTTTTCTGAACTACATGAAAGGATTTTCAAATGTGCTGTTTGAGGCGGGACAATGCAATAGTCCCTGCAAAGTGTTTGCACATTATAACAGGATGGTGCTATGTGGTGGTTTGAAAGCCTTGAAGCTGTAGGTTATGACCCCACATATAATAAGACTGGCTGCACAGCTGACCTTGTGCTCAATGATTCACAAATGTCTGGTTATGTGTGCCAGGTGCAGAAAATGTGATTGAAAATAAAGGCATTCCCTTTCTAATGAATGATGGAATGAGGCCTTACAATATCTTCAATTATTTCAGGAAGAAAGTAGTAATGAGTTATTATTAACTATAGAGGCAGGCTATTTCCTGTGACGTGAAGAGGTTCTTTCTCTTTTTGGACCATTTTAATAACTTAATTTTAAAGTTCTTTAATGAAAAGGAAATGTCACATTGTGCTTATACGGTGCTTATATTTGTCCAAAGCTCTTTTTTACAGGGCAATTAGTCTATTATGCTACCTCTTCAGTCTTGTATACGTGATACACAAATGATGATAGAGGAACTGGTAGGTAGAGACCCGCAAAAAAAGTCAAGAAGTCTATGAAGCTCTTATAAAACAAGTTTTTGTTGATCCGTTTCCTTCACGTTCTCTACCATCTGAAGTCCAAACTGCACAACTCTTCTTTAGATAAATCTGATTGGTTGAAGAATATTGTATATTTGGGTCGTGATTGTTCATGAAGGAGTAGTTGTAACAGGGTCCTGAGGCACGAACAGTTGAGAACCTCTGCTTTATATTATGGTCATATTTACTCCTCTCACATTTGGAATGGAAATGCTGAGGATTGATTTCATCCAGAAAGTTAGGCCTGATTCAAGCAAGTTTAGCATAGATCCCATGTTAGCCTACCTCATATAGCGCTGTCTCCTTGGAGTAGCAAACACCTGTGGTATTTAGTGCCACAGTACAGGAGCGGTAGCAGGACACTGTCCAGATGAAAATGTCACTCATATGTGTTGTTTTTTTAATGGAGTAAAACTGACAGGAAGTTCAAGTCTTTCTTTCCACAATACTCTAGGTGCCTGTAACTACAAATTTAAATTAGCATTAGCAAGTCCTTTTTTGTCTATTTTGCAGATGTTTGACCAGATTCTGTCAAAGAAAATAGGAACTTTTCAGTTGAATATTTTCGAATAAAACTTAAGTTGATGAGAGCTGTGAGTGTCAGACGAAACAGTAAAGTTCAGGACTGTGACAATATGAAAACACTAACTGTGCAGCTCTTTTGGTTTCATCAATAACAAAGAGAGTAGAGACATGGCTAAATTGCTTACATGTACTAATAACCTGGCTCCCAGACAAATGATATTAAAACACATTAAATAATGTAATTGGATTTTGTATTAGTTCTGAGCGGCCATTGAAAGCAATGGCAAAATTGTGAAAGCCACATAAAATATCTTGGTATTACCGTTATGTGCAAATATAATACGACAGCAAGGGCGCTGTAGTTGTAATTACACATTGTAGTATTTCAACACATTTGGAAATTATGTTGGTTTTTTTTCAGGGCCTTATGCTAAGTGTTTTACAGAATACACAAGTGGAACCCTTGCTATTGAGGGGTTTCCGCTCCCCTCGCTCCTTTGATTACTTAATGGGATTAATTATTCTATGAGGAAGCAGAGTGACTAAGCTGTGCAGGGGGGTTTTTTTCCACTGACATGGGATGCCGAGAGGGGAATCCTGCAGAATCGTAGCACTGTGGAATTGAAAGTTGCCGGATCACTGTGCTTCTGTAGCAGAGGGTAACATCTTCACTGGGACTTGTTCGCACATTAATCCACAGGTCGACGGTATGGCACAAAAAGGACGAGGTGGAAAACTCATCAAAAAAACAAGACAGGATGTAGCCCTTTCTTTTACCTTCTAAGACCTCAGCTTAGAGTGTGGAGCATGTGATGGGAGAAAATGTGTTGGTGGTCTGCAGCTATGACAGCCTTGCACGTCCATACACACTCCCCCCCCCCCCCCCCCCCCCCCCCAAACCCCTCACTTACAAAAACCTCCCTGACCTTCCTTCTAATTGGACTTAGGGTAAAAGGAGAGAATGGGTGGGGGTGGATGTGGGGGATAGAGAGGGGGCAGGAGCCGTAAATGTGACCTTTTTTTTCCTCTGCGGAGATTCCCGAGACACAGTGGGAAGGTTCGGTTTCTTTGGATCTGCCAACAAAAAAGCCTCAGTTTTCTCTGTTACTGGACACTTCCTGCATTAAGACTGTGATTACTTAAAAAGATGTCAAACTAAACCTATAGAACAAACCCCAAGATTATCAGACTATCCCCAAACAAGCTTGATTTCAGGTTAGTGTGTTTCAAACTATTTAGTATTGTCAACCAGATATTTTATTTTTCAAGGGTTTTATTTCACACAGCAGTTTGCCACAGGCTCCTCCTGCATTTATGAATCCATTCACAGGAATGTTGAAAAAAATCCTTCGTTTTGGCCACTTTGGATACTGTTGGGTAGTTATATCTTTCATGATACATAATGTTTTATTAGCTGATCAAATGTTTTATGTATAAAATTTTAATTTGCAAAATGAAGTATAGTTTTCAGATAATTGTAATGAATAAAAAGCACAATATTTGCCTCTGAAATTGAAGTGAAGTACGGTAAATTGAATGTGAAGTAGCTCAAAATTATGCTTGACTATAGCACTTCCAACACAGGCGACAGCAGATACACACTGTTATTCACGATGTTACACCAACGCTTCTGCCTCAACTACTAATGAGGACAGTCTCTCTCATTATATACCACAGTGATTAAATGACTTTCTAGGTTTTAGTGAGTTGTTCTCAGATAAAATGTTTCTCAAGTGTGTCTTTTTTCATGGCCCAGAGGAGGCCTAACAAGGGAGGCTGTCCTGCTGTAATCCTCGGTCACAGCGCATCAGGCTTAACAGACTTTCCTAGTGTGACCCCTCA